>NW_028274815.1:61162904-61465092 GCF_037043125.1 Eumetopias jubatus | reverse complement strand
GCGGGGGCTGCCAGCAGGAGCTGAAGTGGGCCTCCATTCATTCCACTCCAAACAGGGCAGGGACAGAATCAGAGGAAGGCAGTCCCTCCCACTCAATTAGAGCAATTAGCTCACAGGCCTTACCAGGGCCAGGCCTGGCTGAATAGGATCCCCCTGCCCCACCATTTGTTATCCGAGCTGAGCTCACACAAATTAATGAGGAGCAAGAATGAGTAAAGCCAAGGGCTGTTGCTGGCAAACACTCTGGGGGCCTCGTCCCTTCCTCCTGTAAGAACAACCCCAGATTACCCCCAACAATAAAACCTGTTAACTTATACAACTTTGCTTAAGAAACAAGCCTGATGGGACATTGGCAGACTTCCCCGCTGCCAAGCAAGAACTATTGCGGCCAGCCTTGAGCTTCTCAGGATTTAAGCCCACGATGGAATTGTAAACGAGGGAGCAGACTGTTTATTCCAGCAGCCAGATTGTCTCTGGCCATAAAGTTCTGTGTTTGGAAATTTTTTTTCTCCCCGGTATATTACCCCCCAAAAAATGAGAAAAAGGGGTCAGGGAGGGCATATTGAGCAAAGGTCATGTTTTGTTATCATTTATTCAAGCTGCTCAAGGAAAAGCATCAACCTTCCTGGCTTTGAATGGACTTGCTAATATATAAAACCATTTCAGCATCTCAGAAAGAGAGGGAAGGAGGAAGCCAGGTTGCTGGGGTTGAGGGGGAGAAGTCAGCGGGGGGAAATTTAGAAGGAAGTATAAGGAACAGGGTTATAACTAGTTTGGAATTTCAGTTGCAAAATTAGGTACATTTCAAATTTTGACCCAATATTTATGTCTCTTTGCAAACAGATACACACTTTAAAGAGATTTATTTGTAAGCCTTAAAAAAACTGAGATGATATCTAGGCTCATAAACCAGTCTGAATTTTGTTTTTTGGCTTAGAATAGTCAATACAAGTGGTGGATGCCTGGTCAGCAGGTACTTACTAAGCAACTGTTGAATCAAAATGATGTTTTGTTTTCTTTTTCTCTCCTGACTTAGGTCCAAACAGCCTCAATCTGCAATACCCCAAGAAAGTGGAGCAAAGAGAAACTCAGAGTGAAATCAGACCTGTGAGGCACTCAGCAACACCGGTGAAACATGTGATCCCACCCACATGAACCACAACAGATGAAGCTGGCAAAGGCTGGTCTCCCATTAAACAGGGAAAACGAGACCAGCCATCTTTTGCCAAAAGCAGAGTTATGCTTTTCAACAAGGTAGCCAGCTCAGGGCTGTGACTCCTCTCTGCTATCACCATGACAAGAGCTTCCCCACAAATAACAGCAGACAGGTTCCTTGGCACAGGGTATCCAAAGGTCTCTTAGAACTAGAATGAGAAAGCTTCTAGAAGCTACTGTTTGACTTGAGTCATTTCTTGATGCCTACTTACCCTTAGCATGACTGTTAGGTTGCCCTAAAAGCAGTTCCAAGAATGGGGGAGAAAATGAAACAAAAATAAGGCCCTGAAATGTATGATGGAACTTACTGGAACTTAATGATATTTTATCAAAATTACAGAGTAGCTTATAACACACAAAAGCCGAGTGGTTTCTCTTGAAACAACATCAGCCTCACTTGGGAACAGTGCCCCAGTATTTCGGGGCCTGTTCTGGCACTCTGTATGTGGGAAACCAAACACTGACACGGCAGGAGATCAGTGACAACAGCTCCTACTCCCGGGACTGCTCCCAGTGCCAAGCATCATGCCATGCTCTGCATGGCCTTTCCTCTTTCACTCATCTCCACAACCTGCAAGGTGCCAAACACTGCGCTCATTTTTCAGAGGAAGAAACTGAATCTCAGGCAAGTGGAGTCACTTCCCTGAGGTTTCACGGGGGAAAGACAAAACTAGAATTTAAACCCAGACCTGCCCAACTTTCATCTAAATTTTATTTTCTTATTTCTAGTCTCCACGATCCAGCCTCCCAGAGTTGCTCCAGAAGACTAACCCTTTTAAAGTCCTCTTTAAGTTGCAAAGTCAGGGGTGCTTGGGTGTCTCAGTCGTTAAGCATCTGCCTTCAGCTCAGGTCATGATCCCAGGGTCCTGGGATCGAGCCCTGCATCAGGCTCCCCGCTCAGCGGGAAGTCTGCTTCTCCCTCTCCCACTCCCTCTGCTTGTGTTCCCTCTCTCACTGTGTCTCTCTCTGTCAAATAAATAATAAAATCTTTAAAAAAAATAAAATAAAATAAACAAATTGCAAAGTCACCCACTACCACAGATACTTGGATTCAAGATGCTTAAAGAAATGAGTTATTTCTGAAAAGACTAAGGCGGGTCATAAGGGTGGTTCTGAAGACAAGACATCAGGAATCTAGGGGCCTGGGGTGTCCAGATTTCTGCTAGCACACTCCATAGCTTCAACTACATCACAAATTCTCCCCCCTTATGTCCTTCTACTTCCTTTAGGAGCAGTGGCACCAGCAACCTGCCTGTCTCTCTTAAATGTGGATTAGCTATAAACACTGAAACCACTTTAAACGCTTCAGGAAAAAGTCCACCCGAATCACCATTATTACCATATCATCATGTTGTAATCATGAGGCCTGCTCTCACTTATTCTGATCCTCTTTCTAGGCAACACCATAGGATCTGACCTAGGGAGGGCCATGTGTCTTGCCTTAGCTACTGCAAGAGGTGGCCAAATGTCTCTTCTGAGTAGAGGGTTTAAGAGCAGCACTACTTGCCATATCCTTTCCTCCTTACAACAGTGATATGGAAAGACATGTTGGAATGAAGCCTCCATCACCTTAAATCCCCCAAGTGACTGGATGAGCAGAGTCTCCCTGTCAACCCGCGATGGATATGTAGCACAAGTGTGACATCATAGAGATGTGTAGGCTAGTTTGTTACTGCAGCAGTCCTCCTGACAGGTACAAACTACAGAGAAGACCCATTTCTGGAGAGTACCAACAGGGGAAACAGGACAGAAAGTAAAGAAACTGAATGAAGAAAACCCATTCATTTAAGTAATATGTATGAAGCACTTATTTTTGTGACAGGGTGTGCTGATGTGAGAGATATATTCTTCTTCCTGAACTTAAAATTCAAAAGAGCATCTTCTATTAGAAAAACATACAGTGTTCTTTCAAGGAGCTGATTTGAACTTGGAAAAATATTTGCCTTTGACAGATACTTTTAACTACAAAAATCGATTTGTAGTCTAGGGAAAAAATTTCCCTCCCCAAAGTTATCTACAAATCTACCTTTCAAGCAAATTTGGTTAGATGTATTCATTCCCTTTAATTCTCTGTACTCATTTGTAAAAGTGCGGCTAACTACACCTTAAAGAGGGAAGGCTTTAATCTAGATATAGTCAAAACATTCCAAGATGGTGACTACCATTTCCATAGACTTCTGCTAAAGGCTAATATGAAAGACCAGGATTAAAAAAAAAAAAAAAAAAGAACCTCCACCCCAATGAGGAATTGATCTTTACTACTACTTAGAGTCAAATAAATAAATAAATCAACAAACTTGTGGTTTCCCTATTTAATAAGGTTTATATAAACTTCAGTTTTGTTTATGAGAAAACAATTGTCCATTGTAATAAGCTCACCCTACGGCATTTTTCTTCTCTTTTTCATCTCCTATGGGCTTACTTCCCAGTGCCAGTACAGTTTCACATTTCTAGGCAGTGGCAGAACATCATAAATAACCTAACAGTATACAGTGTAAAATCTTAGAAAAAACTTATTTTAGGAGACTTGGCAAGAAAAATATTATGTGAGAAAATGTCAAATTTCATAGTCCCATGACTTTTTTCAAATCTTTTCAATTTTTATAATTGTTTATGAAATTGGAGTTTACCATAATTAAGCTTCTCTATATATCAGACAGTAATTCATGTCTATAAAAATTTATATTTACATGTATGCATACACACACACACACACACACACACACACACACACACACACACTTAAAAGCCAAGTTGAAGAGACATGGGTGTTGAAGGCAAGCCTCCCTCAGGACTAAGTCAGAGAGTGGTCAGAAGCAACACTGTGCCAGGAACAGCCCCAGCTCAGCTACTCCCAATCTTTGTCCTGTAGGCAAACCCTTCACCTCTCTGGACTTCGGCCATTTCACCCACAGAACAAGGAAATCAGGCCAGATGCTCCTGAATGTCCCCTCTTACTCATCCGTCCATGGATCAACTACCGAAGCTGCTTCCAGTTTGCAAATGTTATTGGGTAAATTAAAAGTCTGTGTACTTAAAATTCCAACTGGGTAGAAATATGTCAGCCAACAGCAAAAAGGGAAAACTCAAACATGAAAAAAGTTATGATACCAGAATGGTGAGACTGCTGGAGAATTTTTTTCTTTCTTCAAAATTCACTTAATATTATTGCTACATTATTTTTATAATTTTATAAATCAAACAAAACTAAGTATAACAATCTGTGGGGGGGGGCAGTGTTTATAATTACCCTCAGAACATCAATGCATGAACATAAGCCCCTTCTTCATATTTGTAGGCATACAACATTTACTGCACTCAAATCCACGATTACCAATTCCAATTTTTCCACAACAAAATTCTCTCAAGCGACATCATTTATTTGTCTAAAGATGTCAAATAAACTAGTTTGGCAAACATTTTCATTCTTCAATTGTCTGCCTTGGCATCATGCCTACTATAATACATGTCTAATGTCACCCCCCATCTCACCTTGTCCACCCATGCACACATGCTTGTAGACATGACAAAGTTGGCATTCTCAGGTTAATACTTATGCCAAAGGTCATAAAAGTCATGTTAAGCACAAACGCCCAGGGAATTCGGGTCTCTCTCTATTACCATATTCTCTCCCACTGTCCAAGTTTTGACAACATAATGTGATTACATAATAACTCAGGCAGGAAGAAAATTAGACACCATACAGGAAACGCAGGTGAGGCCCCCACGGAGTTATCTGAGTTAGTTATTCTGCTGCATGTGAAGTCAGGCAAGAAACAAACTTACGAGCATTTTAGAGCCCTGAAAATTCCTATTCACTTCCCCACTCCATTCCCATCCAACCAAAAGCAATCTCTTCCATGGGAGAAATTCTGCCACTTAGAAAATGGTATTTTCTCCAAACCATACACTGATGGTAAAATTAATTATTTCTATCAACAAAACTCTTGGTGGTCCAAAGAATCAAATATCAGCTACCTCCCTCTCAGTGCATAGTCATTGTCTCAAAATAACCCTGAAAATTACCTTTTTGACCCCTGGCTATAAGGACCTCATTTCTGAATAGAACAACCTAAACTATTAGCACCAAAACACCTACAGTCCTTAAAGAGAAATTAAGGTTTTAAAATATCTTTCTTCCAGAATATTTGAACAACTTTCCCATGATTTTAATATCGCACAAACCTAGGAGCTCCCCAGAAAAGCACGCTCAACCAGTGGCTCTACAGCCCTTACCTGAAAGATCTCAAATTCGGTTGCTGCCAACACTTCTGTGAAGTTCACAAAGAAAATGCAACTGACACAGAACCCCTTCCCCACCGTGAGACTGAACTGAGCATTGATATGCCTCCTCCTACCTCAACAAAATAAAACTGCACAGAGCAGGAAGCCAACAGGAGTCCTTGGCAACAACCAAAAGAATGAGACAACAGTTTCAGCAGCATTCTCCCTCCTCATAAGCTTCAGTCTTTCATTTCATTATCATTTTGAAGGTGGTTCCTGTCTTGTTCTCCAACTAGTGATCTAGCTTTTATAATAAAGAAACAGATATTTTTAAATCTGTGGTTTCTTAACACTTTAAAATGGGCTTTGTCCATCTAAGATCGGGAGAACCCTAAAGAAGACAGGGAACACTGAAGGGGGGGCAGTAAGGACAGTAAGAATTACCAGAGAGTTCCTGAGACCATGCACCGAAATGTTCAATATACCATAGTAGGTGAGTACCTAGACTCTGGAGCCAAGGTATACGGGTTCTAATCTCAGCCCCACCACCTCACAGCTGTAATATAAGGCAATTGATTTTATCTTTCTATGCCTCCGTTTCCTCATCTGCATAACAGGGATGACAACTGTGCCTTCCTCATTGGGTCACTGCAAAGACTAAATGAGTACTTACAGTAGTACCTGGTACCTGGTGACTGCTACATAGTAGCTGTTATTATCGCCAGCTCAGCCACTGGACGTCTTTGGATAAGTAATCACTTTCCCTCCTTGAGTCTCCACATTTAAAATGAAATTAATAATATACTTATTTACCCAACTTACCTCAAAGGATTGTTGAAAAAAATCAAATCATCCAATTGATGTGAAAAGTTCTTTGGGATAGAAAAACACTTCACAGTAATATCTGTAATATAGTACTTTTTAAGTGTCTGACTCTTTTTTTGTAATATGTTACTTTTTAATATAACAATATACCTCAATCAATTAAAACCAAGTCCTTCCTGATAAAGGAATGAAAAAGAAATCCTGAATTGGCCAAGAACTCCACCATAGGCCAAGTTGAGGGGAAGACTTGGAAGGGAATGTGCCAACCTGGTTTTTACTTCTAGAAGTATATTTGAAGCCCACTCTATTGAATGAACCTTGAGGATTCATTCAAAGCTGAATCACTGTGGCTCTAAGGCAAGTCATTTATGTTTGCTCTGAGCAGCAAGATAATATACTTTCTGATCAATTCTGTCTTACTACAAGAGTACTCTGAAATCAGAAACATTTTGGTCACTGCTAATAATTGCTTGGCAATGCAATTTCTGACCCCAGTAACTGTCCTGGGGCGGGGGGCGGGACTGGCAGATGCTGTTGTCACAACTGCCCAATCCCAAAAGCTACCCAGGCCAAATGATGATTTAGAGTTTGGGCCTCACAAAGGCAAGCCACCAGCTCTCCCCAAATGTTTGCTGGACTGAACTTTTGGATTGAAATGACCAGTCATACTGATGCCAGGTGAACATGGTTGGAAGTAACCAGACGCCAAATGAGTCAACTGCACTGATGCTACTAGTCAATGATTGGATGTATCTTTCATTCTTTTTTTCTATCATCCCAATTCCTTGCTAACACACATCCTTGACAATATATCTTCTCTGTAACTGCTCCCTCCTTGCCTTCCCCCCAACAGTGCTGTGTCCTGGGCTATCAGCCTCATTTCTACTTATAGGAAGAGTCCACATTACTTTTACTAATTGGAGTTTTTCCTTCTAAAAAGCTTATTCTTCTCTCTCTCTTTTTTTCTTAACTCACCATGCATGCATGCAAAGACAACTTCACTATTATACATTTATGGAAATAATAACTGATGTTCATTCACTTTCCTCTGAGCTAGGCACTGACCTCAGTACTTCATATAATTATCTCACAGAATCCCAGAACAAGTCTATGAGGTGAAAAATATTATTATCCCCTTTTATACATGAATGGGCTAAGGCATAGAGATGGCAAATACTGTGCCATACGACATTCATGTGGGACATCTAGACACTGGCAGAACCAAGAGATGAGTCGACGAAGTCTGATTCACTGAGCCCCACATTTTAGCAGAGCACAGAGTACTACAATATGCAAAAATGGGGATGTGCATCTTCACAATTGTAAAACCTGAAGTAATTTCATTTCACACTGGCCTCCCCAGGGTTGGTGACTCACATAGACTTGTCTCATATCTTTTCAAGGAACACAAGAAAGGACCACTTTAAGGCTCTTTTGACATACAGCATGAGCTTTTAGCTTGATCCCACAGATCCAGTTTTCACACACGTAACTATGTGTGACTATACGAATATTCCTTCTTCCTGTGTACAAACTTTCAGAAACATAATTACACCTTCTGAGTGGAATGCCATATCATTTGTCAATCAAAATGTAGTCAATAGATGGTCAGGAATTTATTGTGCCTGCCCCTGGGAATAGAATGGTAAAGACAGCACTCATGTACCCTGCCCAGATGGAGATTTTTACAGTGTAGTAGGGAAGACAGACATCGAAGGAATGAATGTAAATAATTTAGGGAACAATGACAAGAAAGCAAAGTGCTCTAAAGAAAAATACAGGGTGCTTTTGAGAAAATGGAGAGAAGGGGAGAGGTAGCTAATTTCCTTTAAACCCATGACATCCTTCTTGGAATTTCAACTGAATGCTTTCAAAATCGCCCCAAATCCTGAAATCACTTAATAAATATTTCTGAATTAATATCCTAGACAAGGGAAATGAGGTAATGCTTGCAAAACAGAGAAACACGTGGCAGTTTCTTTATACTCCCAGTGTTGGGAGAAAAGTTGAAATGAGCTCAAACAGAGAATGACAAGAAATACAGGGCACCCTTTGCTGTGGTTACAGCACTAGCCACACTAGCCGGATTGTTTTGGGCCTCACTTTCATGAGGCTTAATACAATCAGGAAGGGCTTAGATGCCCAGCCACGATAAATACCCCACCAGGAGCCTGATCAAGGAGAGAACCAAAACCCAACCAGCCCAGGCTCCCTTGCGGTGCCCAGACACACATGTGGGCGGCTCCATCAGCCAAAAATGCTGGTCCCCTCGGGGGCTCCCCAACCCCCACCAATCAACACATTCTTAAAGTAGCCTGGGGCTGCTGAAGCTCATAATCAGACCGGGATTGGATTGCAAACATCTCTATAATGCCAGGGCTGGCTAACATGATTAGGCACAGAGCATTAGCCAAATAAAAGGGATGGGGGACAAGGAGCCAGAAAGACTGGAGAGAAAAAAAGGAGTATGTAGTCTTCACAAGGGGGAAAAGGAAGTGGGAAAAGGCCCTGTAACAGTCCTGAAAAGAGGAAATTAAAAGTCAAAGATGCACCTGAATTCAAATCATTTATTGCTTATCCACCTGGCCAGTCAGGTAGTTAACCAATATTGAGGACCTACCACGTGCCAGCTCTGTGCATTGAAGATGTTGCAGTGAACAAACAAATATGACCCCTGCCTTCATCAAGCTCATAGCTACCAGAAGGCAGACTCAAAACAAATGCCATTATAGCCCAATGTTTAAGGTACCTATTAAGACCGTACATAGTTGTATAGCAGATTTTTTTGGAGGAGGAATGAATAAGTGAGTGAATGACTGAATGAAAATAATCAAATGACTATCCTACTGTGGTGGTTGATTCCATGTGTCAACTTGGCTAGGCTATGGTGCCCAGCTGTTTAGTCAAACACTAGTCTAGGTGTTGTTGTGAAGGCAATTTTTAGATGTAATTAATATTTACAGTCAGTGAACTTTAAGTAAAGCAGATTACTACCCTCCATAATGTGGGTAGGCCCAATCAGTTGAAGGCCTTAACAGCAAAGACTGTTTCCAAAGAAAAAAAATTCTGCTTCAAGACTGCAACACAGAAACCCTACCTGAATTTCTAGCCTGCTGGCCACAAATTTTAGACTTTCCACTCCCCACAACCATGTAAGCCAACTCCTTAAAATCTCTAAAGACAAACATAGATATAAATATATAGACAGGATATAACTTGATGGATATAGAGTAGAAGATACATAGATAGATATCCTATTGGTTCTACTTCTCTGGAGAACAATGTCTAATATACCCATTAAATATGCTCATTAATTGTAAGCCAGGCCCTAATTCCAGGAATGTTAAAATGTGAAAACTTCTGCTTCTAAGAATTGAGGCGATAAGATCATTAGAATTAACTTAATAATTGCCAGTATATTGAGGATTGCAAAGAAGAAACAGAGAATGCCATAGCAGTGAGTGCAGAGATCCCCATCCCAACCGCCCCCCCTCCCCCCACCAATCTGGGAGTGCCAGAGTGCTGAGTCGGCAGAAACAGCAAGCATAAAGAGGCATCACCAACCAGAAGACAAGACAAGCTCAAGCAGCAGAGTAGAAAGGAGGAATTCTGATAAAGTATCAGGAAACCTGAATGTGCTACCCACAAACTCACCCCCACCACTCAAAGCCATGCGCAACTCACGCTGCGCAAAGCCCAATACCCTATATGAGCTCCACCAGCCTCTTCTCCAGGTCCTGGGACAGCTGTCCCTGGAGCAGAATACTTCACCCATGGGCTCAGGCCTCCAGCCTTCCCATCCTGAGAAAGCAAGCCAAGAGCAGTAAGCCCACACCCTACTTGCACAATCCGAAAAGGGTTAATTCTCTACTCCCCACCCACCCCCACACACACACTATAAGTAGTGGCAATCTTTCCTAATCATTTCCATTTCTATTCCTCTTTAATTCTCCCGTTCCCCTCTTTGTTTTCATGACCTGTGGGAACCTGAACTCCAGCTGGAGGTAGAGTCTGCCTTTATACTTAAAGCAGATATTTAAGCAATTATCCTGTCACTGGGCCTTGCCTTGCCTCCTCCATATGGTTCGTTCCCAAGCAAGGCATTTGGTTTCTCCTTTGTTCCTGGTGCACTGAGTAAAATTGTTCCAGAAAGCCCTTGCCCTTGAGCAACAGGGGCGGGAAGATGGGGGTAAATTCAGCTGGGGACCCTCAATGTCAAAAAGGAGGCAGGGAATGGCAACTTGGATGGCTGTCAGCCTCTTTGGCTCTGCCCCAAACCATGCTGGACATGCTTTCTCCATCTAGTAGCACAGTCGATAAGAAGACTCATGTCCACTCCCCAACACAGAAGCTCAGGTGGTGGTAAAGGACAGCAGTGTGCCAATGCAGTGAAGTCTGCCTGCTGCCCTGGGCTACAGGGGCACATACTTCCCTAGGACCCTTCTGGCCCTGTGCCAGTGATCAGACAGCCAGAAGAGACACAAGTAGAGTACAGTCAGGTTTGCCGTGACCTGAAGGTACCACTGCAGACCATAGAGGTGTCCAAAGAGAACCTCCAGTATTAGTTTCCTGTGGCTACTATAACAAACTACCACAAATGGGGTGGCTTAAAACAACAGAAATTTATTCTTTCACAGTTACAGAGACTAGAAGTTCAAAACCAGTAACGTAGGCCAAAACTCCCTTGGGAGGGACTAGAAGAGACTCCATGCTTTGCTTCTTCTAGCTCCTGGAGGCTAAAGGCATTCCTTGGCTTATGGTTGCATCACTTAGATCTCTGCCTCTGTAGCTGCATCACCTTCTCCTCTGTAAACACATATATATCAAATCTTTGTCTGCCCTTCTCTTATAAGAACACTTGTGATGGGGCGCCTGGGTGGCTCAGTCATTAAGCGTCTGCCTTTGGCTCAGGTCATGATCCCAGGGTCCTGGGATCGAGCCCCGCACCAGACTCCCTGCTCCGCGGGAAGCCTGCTTCTCCCTCTCCCACTCCCCCTGCTTGTGTTCCCTCTCTCGCTGTGTCTCTCTCTATCAAATAAATAAATAAAATCTTAAAAAAAAAAACTTGTGATGGCATTTAGGGCCCACCTCGATAACCCAGAAAAACCTTCTCATCTCAAAATCCTTAATTTAATCACATCTGCAAAGACTTTGACACATAAGGTTCATAAGTTCCAGGAATTAGGAACTGGTATCATTGGGGGAGGGGGGCGGTCATTATTCAGCCTGCTCTACCTCTCTACAGCAATTGTATGTCTACTTTATCTCAGAGTAAGAGATGGGGCTAAGAGGGAAGGTCAGGGGGGCTTCTCTCCCATCCTAAACTCCTAGGTATTGAGGTGGAACCAGGGTCTTAGCAGACGAGCAGTAGGCCAGCTCCTTCACAGCCACAGAGGCCAAAGAGAGTGGAGTAGCTGGGTTTTAATACTCTACTGTCAAAAAACTGGGTAGAACTGAAGGTCTTTAAGGGAGGTCTGGGCTAAATTTTATATCCACCATTTACTAAAAATGTGGCTTTGAACAAGTTAAACTGACATGTATAAATCACAATTCCTGAATCTATAAAATTGGCACAATAATCCCTACCTCAGTGAGGGCCATAAGGATAATTACTGAGCATTTACCATGTGCCAGATATCATGATAAGCACTTTGCAAGTATTTTCTACTTCAATCATTCGAGAGATGTGTAAGGTCAGTACTGTTATCCCCATTTTACAGATGAGTAAACAGACTCACAGAAGTTACATGATATGTCCAAGATCACACAGCATAAAGTAACTCCCAGAGACTTGTTCTGTAGCCAAGTCTGACTTTAAAGAAAAGTTAACCCTGGTTCTCATCCCTGGATGCACATTAGAATCACCAGGGAACTCTTATCATACAGACATGGCCAGCCCCTCCGGATTACTTGAATCAGAATCTCTTGAGGGTGGGGTCTGGGCATTCATTAAAAGCCCCTCAGGTGATCAATGCACAGACAGGGCTGACAACCACTCAGTTAAATAAACCCTTCTCCTCCTCCAGTTGGGTAAGGGCAGGCCTTCCTCCACCCAGGAGAACCCACCGCAGCCAGAAGACCTACGCTCCGATCTCCAACTGCACATCCTCGGTCAGCTCTTCTTGACAGCCTTGATAACTGATGTAACAAGAAACAAAGCCCTTCCTTGCTAAAGAATGTTCTCAGTTATTCATTCACTTACTTACTCACTCACTCACCTAATGACTGCAAACTCCATGCTGCCTTCTTTCCAGCCCCAAGACCAGTACCTGGCACCCAGTAGGTCTTTAGTGAAAATCATTATTTTACTCAGGTCAGGCAGTTATAAAGGCTTCTTTGGTACTTTCCCCTTAGATATATTTTTGTTCCCATTTTGTCTAATTTCCTCTGCCCCATCAGGACAGGTTCTAATTCTTTTTGCCCTCATTCCAGGAATTGCCCTGTGTGGGCTATCTCCTGCTCTCCCCATTTCCTGCCCTACCACTTGTAGGAGGCTAAACGGCCCCCCAAAGATATCTTCATTCTAATCCCTGGAATCTGTGTTACTTTATTTGGTAAAGGTATCTTTGTAGATAGAGTTAACTTGAAGATCTTGAGATGAGAACATTATCCTAGATTATCTGTGTGGACCCTAAATGCCACAGCAAATTGTGATTTATACATTTATACATCTGTCTTTACAAGAAAGATGCAGAAGAGGGGTACCTGGGTGGTGCAGTTGCTTAAGCATCCAACTCTTGGTTTCAGCTCAGGTCATGATCTCAGGGTCATGTGAATGAGCCCAGCACAGGGCTCTGTGCTCAGTGCAGAGTCTGCTTGAGAGTCCCTCTCCCTCTCCCTCTGCCCCTCCCATTTGTGCTCTTTCTCTTTCTCTAAAATAGTAATTAAAAAAAAAGAAAGATGTAGAAGAAAAAAAGAAGAGATGAACAAGGCAATGTGATCACAGAAGCAGAGATTGGAATGAGCCAAGAAATACCCATAGCCACCAGAAGCTGCAAGAGGCAAGGAACAGATTGTCCCTAAGGCCCTCAGTGGAAGCACGAGATCGCTGACACCTGATTTGGCCCATTGATAGTGATTTCAGACTTCTGGCCTCCCGAACTGTAAAAGAATAGTCTGTTGTTGGTAACTAGTTACAGCAGCCAGAGGAAACTAATACATCGCTTATCCTGACCTATTCTTTGTGTCCACCTCAGGGCTCTAACCACACCCAATCTGGCCCCCACCATCTGGTCCACACCATGCCAGGTTATTTTCCCACATCACCACTCCAGAGGCACTTTTAATCCTCCTGCTCACTCCGTGGAGGAAGGGCCTAGGATTTCTTTGATCAGCCAAATGGACACGTTGCCAGATACCAAGTACAGAGTCTAAAGGACTAGACACTGGGTGAAAAGAAACAGAATACAAGACCGACTTTAAGGGACCATGAGATCCCTTCCACAGGCAGCTCAGCAAGTCAGTTCATGTGCTGGAGAATGCCGAGAGTGGAGTCACACAGAAAGAGCACAGGCTTGGAAACTGCAGTATAAAGCTGGACCCTACCCCCCCCATTTGTCCTGTAGCCTCTCTTTTCATCTCTCCTACAAAGGATCATGGGTCTTCCATCACCTTCAGTGACAGTCCCTCATATTTATATAGCACTTAGCACTTTTGCAAAAAACTTCTACATCCATCACTTGATCTGTGATTCACCCTGTGAGGTAGATGGGAGTGTTACTGTCTTATTTTACAGGAAAGGTTTGAAGACTGAACTGAGGTCCAAAAGTTCTGGGAGTTGAGCCAACAATCAGTGTAACACAACAGTGGGTCTTCTGACCCTGAATCCAGCGCTCTACCTAGTTCGCTTCACCTCCTGCTGATGTGCCTCTGTGGCTTACACACTGTACCAGTACAGAAGGGTTGACATACCAGTTATCTGAATCAACAGCTCACCCTCCCGCACACTTCACATGGACTAACTTATGTACTCCCCACCACAGTTCTTGGACACAGGTACTATTCATTATCCTCATATTATAAATGAGGAAACCAAGACACAAGGAAATTTAACAATTCATCCCAGGTTCAACTGGTACATTTGGAGAAGTCAGGATTTGAACCCAGACAATTTGACCTCAGGGTCTGTCTTAACCCACAGGAAGCTCAAGTAGTACTGCAAGACCCATTTTCCCACAGCTGGAGCTCTGCAACAGTGTATTAAAAAGCAATGATGTTCTAAGCTGCTCTTCAAAATAAAGAACCAGGGGCAAAATGTAACTAAATTAGTCCCTTAGAATGAAAGTGATAGTGCTTTGAAATTCCTACTGGAAACTCTTTCCACCAGATGTGTCCATCTGTAATGTGGTCATCATTAGGCACACGTGTTTGGGGTGTGTGTGTGTGTGTGTGTGTGTGTGCGTGTGTGTGTGCACTCATGTAGAGTGAGATGAGAGGCAGACCTTCCAGATGGCTCCCCAGAAACCTTACATCAGGGCTTTCTCGGTGCCCCTGCTCCATCAAAGGGACTTTGAGTTTGGAGTTTGAGTAAATTAACAACATCCCTGTTCTTTATTTATCTCCCTTCTGCCTGTGATAAATAGCCCTGGGGAGTCCTTCCTCTTTCTGAGTTGAGAAAAATGAAACATCCCTGCCTACATTTCACACCATTATGGGTAGAAGGGTATTTATTTCAAGCTAGCTACATTCTAGCATTATACTACATGTTTTCAATCTCCCAAAAGTAACAATCGTGCTAACTGCCATCATTCCAAAGCCTTACTAGTGACCTTGACCAAATGGGGCAGGATGCCAGTGCTATGTAAAAAGAACTAGGCCTTCCCTATAAAACTGACAGTCTAACCCACATGTCTGACGCATACAGCCTACAGATCAAGAATAATGCTGACACTGGCTGAAAGATGGATGTGGGGAGGTCTTCCAGTCTAACCCTTTTATCATACAGGTGTGAAAACTGAGGTCCAGAGATGGGAAATGATCTGTCCAGGATTACACAGCAACATAATAGCTGTGCCTGCTTGTATTGGTAGACTAGGTAACTTGCACAAACCTTCATGCAGAGAACAACTCAAAAACCTGGGCAATATGTAAAAATTACCTGGCACTGGAGATGTTCCAAGACAGAGAAGAATTACAGAACCAAGTCTGAGCGATAAAAAGGAAACCCAGAGAAGTCAGTGTGGCATTTGAGGCTACTTTTCCCCACACCCTAGGGGCTCAGCCAACTCCAGTACAGGTGGTTGAGAGGTGTAAAACTTAAGACCTTTTGACAAACTGTCTTGTGACAGGAAAAAAAAAAATCAAATTCAGGATCAGCAAGGCAGAGAGGCTAGTAAAACCCTGAATTTTGGGTTGGTTCATGAAAGGGATATAACTTTATCATAAGAGTAAGGTTGAATCAAAATAAAGCAGTTCTCACAGGAACTAAGAGCCAAGTTTGAACAACTATTGCTGATTAGATTAATGTGAGCCTGGATTTCAGAGGGCCCCTAGTTTCCAGTAACAAGTAAATTAAGTCCTCTCTAAAGTCAGATACCTTATTCTAAGCTTCAAATTATCTTTATTTTTTTTCATATGCAATACCTGATACTCAATCAAAAATAACCGGGGCGCCTGGGTGGCTCAGTTGGTTAAGCGACTGCCTTCGGCTCAGGTCATGAACCTGGAGTTCCAGAATCGAGTCCCACATCAGGCTCCCTGCTCAGCAGGGAGTCTGCTTCTCCCTCTGACCCTCCTCCCTCTCATGCTCTCTGTCTCTCATTCTCTCCCTCTCAAATAAATAATAAAATCTTTAAAAAAAAATAACTGAGCTTACAAAAAAACCCAGATAACAGCCATCACAGACTTTAAAATAACTATACTTAATATATTCAAAGAATTTAAAGCCAAAATGGAAAATTCAGGCAATCAAAAAAGAAAAAAAAAAAGAAAATTCAGGCAATCAACTGGAAACTACTTTAAGAAGGAAATAAATACACTAAAAATATAATACTAAAACTAAAAAAATTAAAGTAACTAAAATGTTTTAATCAATGGAAGGCTTTAACAACAGATTAAACACAACTAGAAAGTTAGTGAACTAGAAGATAAAGTCAGAATAGAATGTCCAGAACAGAACACCAAAAGATAAAAGGATGGAAAACAGAGATAACATACAAGATATCGAGATTTATAAGAAGGAAAGGTCTAGGTAATATAATTGTTATCACAGAAGACAGAATGGAGGAAGAGCAATATATAAGAGCATTTTCTAAAACTGCTGACATATAAAAAAGCACAAATTCACAAAGCATTCACTATGAATATCAAGCACGATAAATACCAACTTAAAAAAAATTTTAAATCTTACCCACTTATCAAAAAAAAAACTGATCATTAACACAAAAAGACGGTCTTTGAATTAAAACAGGAAAAATGACAGAAGCAACAACAGAACTCACATCTGACTTCCTATGACAGCACAAGTCTGACAATAATGTAACAATATCCTAAAAGCGCTGAGAAAATAACAGTCATTCCAAAATCCTATACCCAGCTAAAGTGTCACTGAAAACTGTCAGTGAAAATCACGCTACTTTTCACACAAATAAAAACTGAGAGAATTTGTCAGTAGACCTGAACTAAAGGAAATGTCTATTACACAGAAAGATGCCACTCCCAGAGGAGCCTTAAAGATGCAGGAAGACATGAGGAGCAACAGGAACAGCAAATACGTGGATACACTAAATGAATAGCAACTCTATAAAATAATTTTGTTTTGTTAGACTTAAAATATCTATAAATTAAAATTATCATAGTAGCATATAAATTGAAAGGGGGAAAATATACAGGATTCTAGGCTCTTTGCTTTAACCAGTAACTGATGAAAGTTCTCATTTATTTTATACTTATGTCAAAGATGTATATGCAAATTCTTTGGGTATCTGTTATAATTATCACCAAAAATATAACAAATAGTGATAGAAAATGAAATAAAAAAGAAATAATAAATTGAAAAGAAAGCAAAGAAGGAGAGAACATGGAATACTATAGGTTAGACAAACATAAAATAAATAGTGTGTAGATTTAAACCCAAATATGTCCATAAATACATTAAAAGACAGATGGATAGGGGCGCCTGGGTGGCTCTTTTATTAAGCGTCTGCCTTCAGCTCAGGTCATGATCCTGGGGTCCTGGGATTGAGTCCCGCATTGGGCTCCCTGTTCCACGGGAAGCCTGCTTCTCCCTCTCCCACTCCCCGTGCTTGTGTTCCCTCTCTCACTGTGTCTCTCTCTGTCAAATAAATAATAAAATCTTAAAAAAAAAAAAAAGACAGATGGACAAAACACTCTAATTGAAAGAGAAATATTACCAGACAGGATAAAACCCCAAAATTCCAAAATTATATGCTGCTTACAAGTGACACTCATTAAATACAATCATACAAAAAGGTTGAGAAGATATAAAAATATATATATACTATGCAAATACTAACAAAAATAAAGCTGCCACAGCTAAATTAATATCAAAATAGGATTTTAGGCAAAAATTATTCACTGAAATAAAGAGGGACACTTTATAATGATAAAAAAATATTCAATTGACCAGAATAGCATATTGTTTTAAATTTATGTGCAGTATTAATATAGTCAGTCACCACTAGGCCAGATTCAAGTGATGAAAAAAGGATGTCCCTGGTTTCACAGGATGATCTTAAATGAAGACAAGGAAAGGAAGAGGGGGGAAAAAGGGAAAAAAAAAAACAAAAAACCATGAGGTGAGCCATGGAGATAGAGAAGAGACAGACAGGAAAAACTAAAAAGTGACCTGGATATGAAAGGGAAAACATGTGGGAAAAATAAAATAGAAGAGAAAGAAAGGAGGAGGAAAAAGGAGAGAAATCAACTGCAAGTTAAATGAAAATGTGTTCAGAGAAAAAGTATGGAGTCACAGAGATTCCACAAATGCATCTCCTTCAAGGAAGCTCAGCTTTTTAGCACCCAAGGTCAGACCCTCCTGTGGCACATAGAGTGACACCTGCTATTATGCTTTTCGGGCTTTGTTAACTTCAAAGAGGAAAAGTCATGATCATGACCACCTTTCTGGCCTCAGAACTTACACACAAATGTGGTACTTTTCACACTATATGGTCAAGAACAATCACTCATTTCCCATCTGCCTGGAAAAGCCAAGAAGTCAGAGGTCATCTAGCCACACACACCACCACACGCCCCTCCAGCCATACTGCCAGGAGCCCAGTCTTGCCTGCAGGCTTATCAAAAATAATATCAGAGAAGCCTAAAGCCACAACAGGACTCAACTAAATCCTGAACTCTATTTCTGAACCATTTTCCCCAGATGGGAGTTGACTTCTGGGTGAACATGATAGGGAAGACTGTTTGGTAGAAAATATCTATCTATTGTCCTCTATCTGCACTAAATGCTTTGCTGTTTTGCTAGGCTCAAAAGTGGGTCTTTTTTTCAGGGGGAGAGAGGCAGGGAGAGCTGTCACTCTAAACAAAGAGGTTTTTGATACAGTTTTGAAAACATTGATGCCCAAGACCTTCAGGTAGAAGAACTCTATTTAAACCGCTGACATAGCAATTCTAAAAATTAGGGCATCTTGAAGGAGTAATCCATTTATTCAACCAATAATGACAATACAGTGATGAGCAAAGCAGAGCTGACATTCTGGTGAAGAGAATATAAAAATAATTACAACTTGTGATGAGAGATGGGACAAAGAATAACTGGGCAGAGGAGAGAGCCAACTTCAGAGAGGGTAGTCAAGGAAGGTCTCCCTGAGGAGGCGACATCTTGATGAGGTATAAAGGATGAGCGAAGCCAGCCATATTAAGGGCCAAAGAAAACTTTCAGCAGAAGGAAATGCATGAAGGAGGCCTAAGGTGGGAAGGGATTTCTTGGTGTGTTTCAGCACCAAGAGTCAAGTCCAAAATTCAGCTGGTGTTTGGTGGAGGTGCAGTGGAAGGGGCAGTCAGGGCAGAGATCATGCAGAGCTTATTGGCCGAGGTCAGGAGTTTGGGTTTTATCCTGCCAGCTATGGAAAGCTTCCAAAATGTTTCAAGTAGAGGAGTGACCTGATCCATTAAACAACTGCAAAAGTCACAGCCCTCAAGGGCAACTGCTGGAGGAACACTGTGAAACCCAAAAAAGAACCTCCTGCCTAAGAGTGATTGGCACCAGAGCCTGGAGCAAGCAAGACCTCCCTGCCCTTGGGCTGTGAAAGCCCAGCCTTTACTTGCCTGAAATGGTTTAAGAGGGATGGATGTTCCTTAGGGAGCGCAGAGCCTGGACTACGTGACTAAGGTTGTTCTTGTGGCTATAACACTGCTGGGGTTATTCCCAAACATAATGTTCTAACAGTATTTCTAAGCACTGATTCCATCCAAAGGTGGGCAGCTAGGTCTTATCAAATAGAAGATACTAGAGTCAAGCCAGTTAAACTATTTACCTTAACCAAAAGAAGCAAATACAAGCCAAGCTTGAAAAGAGAACAGGAGATTATGATGCTGCAGAGATTTTTGACCAATATTTCTCTCCTGTGGCCCATGACTAACCTGCATCACAATCACCTACAGGATTCATTACAAATGCAGATTCCTGGTCTCCCGCAACCCAGACCTACTGAATCAGAATGTGGCTTAGAATTTGGAAGGGATCTTCTATGGCACATGCATTCCTGCCTAATTATTAGCATAATATAATGTAAGGATAGAAAAACACTATTGGTTATATGCTCTGAGTCTTCTAGACCACCCCAGAGCCGTGAGCATTTTAATGAGTCTCAATTTTAATTTGCAGAAGTATGGATATTTGAATCCAGATAAACAATTTAATCTGTTAAGAAATGTAAGTTGCTTTAATATATTTTTGCTGTTTCTTAACAGCTTTGAGGTAAAATTAACATATAATAAACTATGTTTAAAGTATACAATATGATAAATTTTGACATACACATTCATGAAACCATCACCACAATCAAGATAGTGTTTCTTCATGCCCCTTGATAATCCCACTCTCCTGCTCCTCCTCCCCTTTACCCCATTCCCAGGCAACCACTGATCTTTCACTAAAGATTCTTTTGCATTTTCTAAAATTTTTTTATAAATGGAATCCATACATTACATCCTCTTTATTTAGTCTGGCTTCTTTTACTCAAAATAATTACTTTGATCTATGTTGGGACGCCTGGCTGATTCAGTCGATAGAGCATCCAACTCGATCTCGGGGTCATGAGTTTGAGCCCCATGCTGGGTGCAGAGATCACTTAAATAAAATGTAAAAAAAAAAAAAAAGATTCATTTATGTTTTAGATATAGTTTATTTTTATTCCTGCATAATGGTCTATTGTATAGATACACAATTTGTTTATCCATTTAACTGCTGATGGATACTTGAGTTGTTTAGACTTTTTGGCAATTACAAATAAAGCTGCTATGAACAAGTCTTTACATGGCACATGGTTTCATTTCTCTTGGACGTATACCTAGAAGTAGAATGGATGGGTAATCTGGTAGATGTATGTTTAACTTTTTAAGAAACTGCAAACTGCTTTCAAAAATCTTTTTATCATTTTACATTTCCACCAGCAGTGTATGAAAGTTCCAGCTGCTACATATACTGCCTACACTTGATCAGTAATTTTTATTTTAGACATTCTTGTAGATGAACAATGGTAACACACTGTGGTTTTAATCTGCATTTCCCCTATGACTAACAATGTTGATCAATAAGCATGGATGTAGTGGTCATCAATATATCTTCTTTTGTAATGTCTATCTAAACCTTTTGCCCAAGGGAGAAGGGTTATTTTCTTACAGTTGAATGTTGAGATTCTTTATATATTCTGGATACAAGTCCTTCATCAAATACATGCTTTACAAATATTTTCTGTCTATAGCTTGTCTGTTTATTCTCTTAATAGTGAATTTTTAAAAGTACACATTCTTAATTTTGATTAAATCCAGTTTGTTGATTTTTTCCCCCTATGAATCATGCTTCTGATGCAGATCTAACCCTAGGTAAAGACAACCTCCTATGTTTTCTTCTAGGTTTTTGTTTTAGATTTTATTTTAGGTCTGTGATCCATTTTGAGTTAATTTTTGTATATGACATAAAGTGAGAGTTGAAGTTCGTTTTCTGTTTCTTTTATACAGATACACAATGGTTCCAGTGCCATTTACTGAAAAGAAAATTCTCTCACCACTGCATTGTCTTTGAACCTTTGTCAAAAATCAATCCTCAGACATGTGTGTCTGTTTCTCAACTTTATTCTGTTCCCATGATTTATCTTTACATCAATACCACACTGTCTTGATTATTGTAGCTTTATAATAAATCCTCCAACACTGTTCTTTTTCAAAGTTGTTTTGGGTATTTTAAGTTCTTTGCATTTCCATATGAACTTTAGAATCAGCTTGACAATTTCTATAAAAAAAAAAAAGACTGTTGCAATTTTTATTGGACTTACAGATCATTTGGACAGAACTTTAACAATACTGAATCTTTCAATCCATGGGTATAGTATACCTCTCCAATTATTTATGTACTCCTTAATTTCTCTTAGCATTGTTTTCTAGCTTTTGGAGTACAGGTTTCATGCATCTTTTAGCGTATTTGTCCATAATATTTCATAGCTTCAATGCTATTGTAAGTTGTATTTTTTATTTCAATTTCTGATTTTTTGTTGCTAGCATATACAAATGTAACTGAATTATGTATATTGATCTTTTACCCTGCAACTTTAAAGTCACTGATTAAGTCTAGTAGCTTTTTTGCAGATTTCACAAGATTTTCTATTTAGGTAATTATGCCAGGCACAAATATCTCAGTGTCTTTTTATATTTTTTCCTTCATTGTTTCTTTCTTTCTTTTTTGCCATATTGTACTGCCTAGTTGCTCCAGTAAAATGTGTTGACTAGCAGAATGGGCATCCTTGTCTTGGAGCCTTCCAAACAAGACTCAAGAAAAGCACTGGAGAAAAGCATTCAATCTGGTACCATTACATATAACATCAGCTATACATTTTTCAAAGATATCATTATTGTCAGGAAGTTTACTTCTATTCTTTGTTTACTAGGTGCTTATATCAGGAATGAAGTTGAATTGTGTCAAAATGTTTTGGGTTTGTTTTGTTTTGCAGTTATTGAGAGGACATTTAAATTTTTTTAATTTTAAATTGTTGAATTGGTGACTCCACTTGTTTAACTTTCAAATATTAAATCAACACTGAATTCCTGAGATAAACACCACTTAATTTTGATGTATTATCCTTTTACATATTATTGAATTTGACTGCTAACACTTTGGTAAGAATATTGCATCTATGATCATGAGGACTGTCAATACATAGTTTTATTTTCTTGTATTGTCTGTCTGGTTGTGGTACCTTTCTCACACTGTCTCATCAGCTAAGTTGAGTCTTTCGTCCTCTTCAATTTACTGGAAAAGTTTATGTAGAATTCATTATTTCTTTCTTTCTTAAATGTTCAGTAGAATTTCTTCATGAAACTCTCTGGCCCTGGAGTCTTCTTTGTAGGAAAGTTTTAAGCTATTATTAAGGTTAACCATTTCTTCTTGAATGAGCTTTGGTAGTTTGTATCTTTTCTATAGAAGTTGTAGAAATACTGGCATAAAGTTCTCCTTTATTATCCCTTAAACATCTGCAAAATCCATAGTGATATTACCGCTCTCATTTCTGATGTTGGTAATTTGTGTATTCTCTCCTTTTCTCCTTATAAGTCCTACTAGAGATGTATCAATTTTATTGATCTTCTCAAAGAGCCAGCTTTGAGTTTCATTGATTTATCTCTATTATTTTTCTGTTTTCTGTTGATTTCCACTGTGATGTCTAATACTCGTGTCTTCTCCTTCCTTTGGGTTTTAAGTGTCTTTCTCATTTTATCAAAGTGGAGGATGAGGTCATTAGCTTGCAACCTTTTGTAATACAGCAATTTAGTGCTATAAATTTCCCCTTAAGACTATGTTAGCTGCTTCTCACAAATTTTGATACATATTGTTTTTCATTTCTGCTCAACTCAAAATACTTTTTACTTTTCCTTTTTGATTACTTTTTTGACCCATGGGCATTTTTAAGTGTGCTACATAATTCTCAAAAATCTGGGGGTTTTCAAAATATCTTTGATATTTAGTTCTATTTTACTTCCATCATGATCAGAGAACATACTGACTTGAATCCTATCAAATTTATTGAGGCCTGTTTTATGATCCAGAATATAGTCTATCATGGAAAAAAATACTCTGTATAAACTTGAAAAGAATGTGTATTCTGCATTGTTGGGTAGTTTGAACTATAAAATTCAATTAGAACAAAATGGTTTATAGTGTTGTCCGAGTCTCCCATATCCTTACTGATTTTCTGTCCACTTGTTCCATGAAGTACTGGGAGACGGGTGTTGAAATTTCTGATTAAGACTGTGTAATCTATTTTTTCTTGCAATTGTCTCAGTTCTTGTATCTTTAGGATTATAAGATCCCATTGAGAAATTGGCACTTTTGTCACTATGAAATGACACTCTTTATCCTAGGTAATATTCTTTGTTCAGAAATTTACTCTGTTTGGTATTAATCAGTCCTGCTTTTTTTATTAGTTTCAGCATGATATACCATTTTCCATACTTTTGTGTCTTTGATTAAAAATGGGTTTTTTACAGATGATATAGAGTTGGGCCTTTTTTTTTAATCACATCTGACAATTTCTCTCTTTTGATTGGGATTTTTGGACCATTTATATTTACTGTGATTAATGATATGGCTGGATTAACCTCTCATATTGCTGTTGGTTTTCTATCTGTCCTACTTGTTCCCTTTTACTTCTTTCCTACATTATTTTGGATTATCTTTTATGATTACATTTCATTTGCTTTTTGGCTTATTAACTGTTATTTTAGTAAGTTTTACAGTTTACCGTATTCATCTTTATCACATGCAACCTTTGTGATAACGGTACCACTTCATACAGAAGTAACTTACAACTTTATACTTCCATTTCCCACTAAGTTTCTCATTTCTCTTGGAAAATTTTATCCATTTTTTCTTCAAATATTTTTTTTTGTCTGTCTTGCTTCTCTCTCTTTCCTTTTAAGGACTCCACTGACACATATATTAGACCACATGCAGTTGTCCCAGAGATCACTGGTGCTGTTCTTGCTTGGGTTTTTTTGTTTGTTTCTCAGTCTGTTCTCCTCTTTCTGTTTTATTATGGATAGTTTCTATTGCTATGTCTTCAAGTTCACTGATGCTTCCTCCTTCAGTGCTGGTTTCTTGAATTTATAAACTTAAAGCAGTTATAACGGTTTCAGTGTCCTTGTCTATAAATTCTATCATCTGTGTAATTTCATAGTTGGTTTCCATTGACAGATTTTTCTCTTCACTATGGGTCATATTTTCCTGCTTCTTTGCATGCCTTATGGGGTTTTTTTTATCAGATTGCTAGACATTATGAATTTTACTTTGTTGAGTACTGGATATTTTTGTATTCCTCTAAACGTTTTGATTTTTTTTTTTTCTGTATCACAGTTAGATTGCTTGGAAACAGTTTCTTTAGGTCTTTTTTTTTTTTAAGTTTCACTGGATAGGATCAACACTTAATCTTTGGCTAATGTCTTCTACTACTAGACAAAACCCTTCTGAGTGTTCTATTCAATGTCCTGTGGATTATGAGGTTTTCTGTTCTGAATGACAGAAACAGGAACTATTTCTGCCACTATATGATCCGCAAAGATATGTTTCCTCTAATCCTTGTAGTTGATTCATTCTCCAGCCTTGAGTAGTTTCCTCACATGCATGTACTGATTAGTACCACTCAACCAAAGATTTGATGGGACCCTCTATAGATCTCTATAAAGGTCTCCACTCTGCTAGTCTGCCCTGTGCACTCTAGCCACTTTGACTTCCCAGACTGCAGCCATGTCTTCTAAACTCAGAGAAACTACTGGGATTTCCTTTCCTGTACCATGGTTTGGAAACTCTTCAGACATTAAGCTGAAATGATCATAGGGCTCACTTTATATGTTTCCCATACTTCAGAGATACCATCCTTTGTTGCCTTATGCCTAATGACTTGAAAGCCATTATTTCCTATATTTTGTCCAGTTTCACAGTTTTTTGGGTGGGAAAGTAAATCCTGTTCCTCTTACTCCATCCTGATTGGAAGAGGAAGTCCTGAAAATACCTTTACCACAGCACTCCCTACATTTGTTTTTGTAACGGACCCTCACAAGACCATACCTTCTTTAAGGCTAGGGAACACACTTTATTTACCACTACACATAAAATACATTCAATTAGCACTGACTGAACTGAGTTATGGTAGAGTGTGTCTCAGTAATTCCTACTCTAGTAAGCATGGGCAAGACAACTAACTCCCTCTTGTCTAATATAAGGTATGAGACTCTGGATTGCTAGGTTCTGATCACACTTCCACCACTAAAGGGCCTACATAATTTTGGACAAAGTACATAATTTCAATAGGTCTCAAATGTGAAATAGAGATAACCTTGTTCATTTCAAAAGTTGGCTGGGAATAACATTTTAAGGGATTAAAAAAGACCAACCAAAAGGGTTATCAAAAGCAATAACAAGAATCTCTCAGGGAATCCAAGAAATGGCCAGACCTGCCAATACCTTTTTGAAGTTACTATGATTTAGTATTCATAAACATTACATTCTAGAATTGTAAAACGCTGGAACTGGAAAGGATCCTTTCACATTTTTACAGACAGGAAAACTAAGACCAGAGAGGTTAAGTGATCCACTCAAGGTCACACGGACAGTCAGTAATAGAGCTGGGATTGGAACTCTTCCTATTACAACACAATGCCTTTCAGTTCAAACCATCATTTTCTTATTGTTTTCATTGATGATTGTTTTTCACTCATTCTTTGATTTCACAATCTCAGTGTGGTGCAGTCCCATGGATGGAGTGGATTACAATGTCATAAATTTTTTTTAATTGTGAAATCCAAAGGTCACTTGCATAACTGTCATGGTAGGCAGTAGGAGGATGATTTATAGATGCAGGAAATATTCAGCTGCAAAGGATTCTTCTGGCAATTAATAGTATTCATTCTATGCCACATGCTGGAGTTTAAAGCTGGAACACTCTTAAAAAAAACCCAAGACCAACATGTAACTGTACATTTCACTGTTTAGTGCTCTTGGGATTAAAATGTCACTATGTCTGAGGGCAGAGCCCTGACTGACCAAGACCAAGGTTTGGCAGACAAAAGTAATCCAGGGCAGGAACCGAATGGAGGATTAAAGTCCAGAGGGGATGGATGTTGAGGTGAAATCTACTGAGCTCCCCCTATTGGACAGGCCCAGAAGAAACAGCCCACAAAAAGGGAAAATCAGAAAACATTGTCCTCCAAAACACAATGCAGCACAAGTCCGTGGGCCTCTCTGGAGCTGAGGTTAAGGGGTAAATGAGAAGGGCAGGAAGCCTGGAAGAATCAGGCCCTCATTTTGCTTGAGTTGTGACAAAGAGGCAACATGGTAAGGGGTCCTCTCATTATAATTTCCTGGAGGAATTCTGCAATGTTCAGGATATCATTTAGAATGAACTCTCTGGTTCTGTACTGATGGTGGAATGCAGCACAGTTGCTCCCTGGCTCCTGGAAATTTCTTATAAGTAGATCCTCTGTTAGAGGAGCCCAGCAAAGGGTTCACATGGCCATTCATGCTGTGGTCTTTAAGAATGTCCTGACCCTTAATTGTTCAGTGCACAACCTCACAACTATATGTTGCAATCCTGCCTGGATATCTTGAGACAAGATATACAGACATAGGAGTTATTTGGTGTTCCGCATAATTTACTAGGGATGCAGGGATGATGTAAGACTTACCCACCTAGTTAAGTATCTAAACAAAAACATTTCTCTTTTTGGCCAGGATTTGGGTTTCTGATATCTGGTTTGTAACAGTGAAAAGAAATAAGAGGCCAGCTAAGTAGAAAAACATCTTTATTCAGAGGCAGGTAAAAATTGTACATTTACAGGCTGAGGAAAAGAAACCACATATAATAACAGGTGAGTTTATTTGTGTATTTGTACATTAGTCAGGATAGTACGATTATGGTATGGTCACCTAAAAAACCCAAAACTTCAATGGCATAAAACTACAAAGGTATATGCCAATGGCAGATCAACTGAGGGCTCTCACCCCAATATCCAAGCTCATGGAGCAGCCACTATCTGAAACTTTCCCGGCAAATGTGACAGAAGAGAAAGAGAATACTAAGTTACCACAGCTTCCATCTGGAAGTGACACACACTGGCTTTAGTTAACATTTACTGGCCTAATCAAGTCTTGTGATCGTGTCTGACAGTGCCCAGGAAGTGGAATTTTCCCCACAAGAAGGGGAACTGGCAACTGGTTAACAGTCTTCCACAGGACGGAGAGAAAAGGTTTCAAAGAAGTCAATCTAGAAGAGTGTCCTAATATTTGGGGAAAAGATATGTTATGTTACGTTATATTATGATTTACTCATACATTCATTCATTTAACTAGACTATTACTCTTTGCCAAGCACTGGGTAGTGTCACTTCAGAGCCTGTGCTATTGCCCACTGACTATGGGGCCTGCCCAAGTAACCACCCGTTTTTCTCACCAGAGTGATCTGGTAAGGAAGCTGGGAAGACTATGGCATCAGAAGAGAAATGAGAGGAGAACACTGCCTCATCCAGGAGAGGAAAATGGGACCAGCCACAAACTTCTGAATAAACAAGCTAAAGAACATCAAAAAAACAAAAACAAAAAAAACGATGCATCTTGCTGCACAAGGCAAAAGAAAATCTGGAAGGGAACAGCAGAGACTGGAGGAAGAAGGAGACCACAGTGAACTACCGAAGTACATCACTGAGGGACGTCTGAGAGGAAGGGAGGACATCAGAGAAGACAGTAAGCCCAAATCAAGGCCTATCCCCAGACACCAGCCATCAACCACCCTCACGTAGGAGTCTATGAACATAGACCCCTGGGCCAGAATACACACACACACACACACACACACACACACACACACACACACACACACAACATAGACCCCTGGGCCAGAATACACACACACACACACACACACACACACACACACACACACACACACACACACACACACACACACACACACACACACACACCAACAGACCAGTGTGCTTCCTGGCAAGGCCGCAGGCCACTCCATGGCCCAGCTGCCCTCCTGGGACAGCCACCATCTTTCTCTCCCTTTTCCATCTTGAATGGCAATTAGGAGAAGGTTAACTGAGTGTCTTTCTCCCAGGAATCCTCTTCCACTTTTCTAAAATCACAGCGTTAGCAAAAGAAAATCCCAGCTTAGGCTAACAGGTAGGAGCGTGGTGCGGCCCTGGGAGCTGCTGTTGGAAGTGGGGAGATTGGGCGAATCTTCCCAGCGGGAGGTTAATACTCATCATTCGGAGTTGCAGCTGAGGCCCATTTGAGTGACAGGCAGCCGGGAGCTGAAAGAGCTGCTCGGATCCCAGAACTGCTGGCATGCAGGCTTGAAAGAGATTTATTTCAGGATAATTAGCTGGGAGTATTAAAGGTGGCCAGGAAGATCCGCAATTACTGTTTAGCAAACAGAAAGGAGACACACACATGCAAAAAAAAAAAAAAAAAAAAAAGCCAAAAATGAAATTAAAAGACCCAAATTTTTCTCCACTTGAAAGCTGTTGAATAATTGAAAAAAAAAAAAAAGCTCAAAGCAACTTTACTATATTCAGGCACACATATAGAAGTGTCAGAGGGGGAAGGAAGGGAAGAAAAGAAGGGAAAGAACAGAGTCTTGGGTGACAAGACTGATGGCAAAAATAGTCTCTTCGAGCCTGGGTATTTGGGGTACAGAATCTTATGACAAATTGTTCTTATACCAAAAGGAACTTTTCATACCTCTTTTCTTTGTTGCTTCCTTTTACTGATACAAAAAGACCTGTGCCAACACTAGCATTCCTTCAGCTTAAAAAAAAAAAAAAAAAACAGATTAAATCAAATCATACTAAAGTGCACATATCTGAAACAAGAAGAGTCACATTTCCTAGACATTTGGAAAGAAGGAAGGAAAGAAAGAAGGGAGGGAGGAAAGCAGGGAAGGAAAGAAGAGGCCCTGTACTTTATCCTCTGTGCACTGGAAGGAATGAGAGGCTTCACCGGGGGCCAGAGGAGCTCGGTCCTGGCACCTTCCAGAGTCAGAGGGCTGGGTATTTCATCCTCCCATTTTTCACTTGTCCACTCTGGCCAGAGACAAGGCTGTCTAAAAAGAAAGACAGCACTCCTTTTACCATAAAGTGACCAAAAATGGGATTTTCTAAATAGCCCTATCAGGGAGAGCCCTATTTCTGATCGGGACAATACAAGGGGCATTTTCTTCTCCATGTCTGGTTACCAACATTAGCCAAGGAGGTAAATGGGGCTGCATCCCTTCATGTACTTTCACTTTTGGAGCACTCCAAAGAGGAGCCCAAAAGGTCCCCGTCCACTCTCAGAATTCACTCACTAGAGATGCATTCCTTCCTCAGGTTTTAAATTTTCCCTCTCAGGTGTTTCCCCATAAAAAGGCTCCTTGGAGAACAGATCTTTAAGTTTTTATGAGCTGAGGTCTTGGCCTAGAGTCTTTCAAAAGCCTTCAGAAATAAATGTCAGGCCCCTGGCGGAGGGATCTGAGGAAAAAGGCACCAGGAGGGAGGGGTGGGACGAGTGTGAGGAAGGAAAAGCAAGGTGGCCTCCCAGATTCCACCTTCTCAAATCTGGTCAAGCGTGAATACCACACTAACTACTCAGTAAGGCTGGCAGGTTTACAAAGAAAAGACTAAGCCTCTGGCCATGTGTGTTTACATCTTGCCGAAAAGATCCGTAGAATTTTAAAACACATAAAACAATAGTTTATATTATTTATGGAAATATATATATGGTAAAAGTATAAAAGTATGCCCAGCAATGATACACACAAACTTGCCAGAGGACGAGAGCCTAGGACTGTAGCTCTGTCAAGTCTTTATTCTTTAAAACAAGGTAATAACACCAAAGGGAAATAAAGAAAGGTAAACAGCTTGAGAATTACTACAGAGGGAAGCCTGATTTGCCACACATTCAAGTGTTCCCAGGAAGTGTCACATTCGAAGGTGTAGGATTCATCAGGGAAGGTTCTGCTCCCACTCACAAACAGCCTCCATCTCCCATGACTCCCCTGGTTACAATGCCAGTCCTGACTTCCCAGTCCATGTTGTGTGGCCACAGAGAAAAGTCTCTTGTTTTTCAGGTCTTACCTTCTTCATAAGATCACAGATTCCAGTGGGGAGAATGTCTTCTTCTGCCTGCTCAGGATTCCACACTGAGCCTGTCATATAGCTGGGCTCCTGCAAGCATGTGAAGGTAGAACAGAATTCTGGGAGGAGAGGAGGTTCAGTTTTTCAGGCAATTAGGAATAATTACACAGTTTAAGGATATTCACTGGAGCACTGTTTACAATTTATTTTAATAAAATCACTTGTTCCTTTGTTTTTTTTAAGATTTTTTTATTTATTTACTTGGGTAGAGGAGAGCACAAGCAGGGGTAACAGCAGAGGGAGAAGGAGACTTCCCACTGAGCAAGGAGCCTGACCCGGGGCTCAATCCCAGGACCCTAGGATCATGACCTGAGCCGAAGGCAAATGTTTAACCGAATGAGCCACCCAGACACTCCTGTTTACAATTTAAAAAATGGAAACAATTAAATATTTATCAATAGGAAATAGTTTATATGAAGTAAGGCATATCAATAATGTGGAATTTTTTTAGATTATTTATTTGAGAGAGAGAGCATGAGCAGGTGGAGGGGCAAAGGGAGAGGGAGAGAGAATCTCAAGCCGACTCTGGGCAGAGCCGATGCAGGGCTCCATCTCACATCCCTGAAATCATGACCTGAACCAAAATCAAGAGTCGGCACTTAACAGACTGAACCACCCAGGTGCCCCAGTAATATGGAATATTTTACAGAATACTTAGAAGAGTAAGAGTTATGGCAAGTTATCCAAGATGTAGTAAATGAAAAATGCAAGTCCCACTTTAAACACTTGAACACTCAAAAAGAAAAAAACAAACAAACAAACAAAAAAACCACTTGAAGCACTTAAAACTATACATACAGTACATAAACATTTTTACATGTTATTAGAGCTGGACAGCTATATACAATATCAGTCATTATTCTAACCTGTATCTCCTCACTCCCTACGCCCCTATGTATACAAACGGGTCATACAAAATGAAAATGTCCATGTGGCCCTTCCAGCCTTTGGTTTACTTTGGTTACTAAATGATCTAAACGACACAGGAATCATATTATCTTTAGGCATGGGAGTCTTTGTAGAAGAGCCTGGTGACTCAAGTGCCTCCTTGGGCACACGAGACAACTTACCCCTCCCGTAGGCCCTGTCCTTGCCCAAGGAAAAGGTAAACGTATGGACAAGGTCCCATCCCATAGAAGCTATCCCTGATCTTGGGGCCTCTCCCTATCTCCCGATCTCAGAGCCTCTGCCTCCTTTCCAATCCTACCATGCCCCCACCCCCAGTTGCTGGAGCTTTCAGAAAGGGAAGCTATGGGCAAGCAATTTCAGCTCAGACGTCACAATACAAAGCTGGCTCCTCCTTAGAATGGGAGAAGGAACAGTAAGAATGGAATACAAATTAATCTCAATAAATTATCCTGCTATGGAGAGATGGACAGATGGAAGGAAAAAAAGGAGAGGGTAGGATACGATACGATACGGACTGGGTCACAGCGTCAGGATTCTTTAGAAACAGAAACAACAGGATGTATATATGGACAGAGCAATGTATTAGTTCTACTGAATTGGCTCACGTAATTGTAGAGGCCTGGAAAGTCCAAAATCTGCAGGGTAGGTCAGCAGGCTAAAGACCCAGGAAAGAGCTGCAGTTTGAATCCAAAGGCAGTCTTTGTTCTATTAGGGCCATCAACCTGACTGGATGAGACCCACCTATATTATGGACGGGGACCACCTTTACTGGAAGTCTACCAATTTAAATGTTAATCTCATCTAAAAAACTCCTCCACAGAACATCCAGAATAACGTTTCACCAAAGGTCTGTGCATTCTGGCCCAAGCTGACACATAAAATTAAGCATCACAAGTCGATAAAGAGGAAGATAGGCATGTAGCTGTGGAAATACATGACAGAAATAGACAAGAGCTAGAGAGAGGAGACAGATACATAGTCTCTGGAAAGAACTACTTCCACAGTGGTTATTCTGGGAAGAAATGAAATATATTTCTTACTTGTTAAAATGTTTTACAATGAGAATGTACTAATACATTATTTGTGGGTGTGTGTTTACATTTTTTTTTTTTTAAAGAACAAAGATTCTGGAGGGAAGGAAGGGAAAAGAATGCTATTTATGCCTTCAAACTGCTGACAAAGGAACTCTGCTGTCCTCTACTGCTCCTTTGTAGAAGGGGTTAGTGCTGCTGTCACCTCTCAGATGCCAGGCGGGGTGTAAGGCACTGGGTGCGGAGAAATGAATACAACAAAGGAAGCCCCAAACTCATGGAATCTACATTTACATCATCTCATTTCAACAAGTCTATAAAGTAGGCACTAATGTCCTGCTTTTGCAGATGAGGAAATATGGACTAGATGATATTAAGAAAATGTGTCTAGGTCACACATGTTCCAGAACCTTATTTCGTCTATCCTCAAAATCTCTCGCTCCTCTTGGGATGAACACTGGACTCCCTTGGCAAAGGGAGTCTGTGTCTCTTGGATATTAGCACAACAAGCATGTTGCAGCTTTTTCAAAGAGATTTCCATTTCCCTTCAGCAGCAAGATAAACTTTCCATCGCCTGCAGCTCCTGGGCCGTGGCTGGCAGCGGCTATACCACAGGCGTGCCAAACGCAAAGAAAGTTCGAAGGACAAACGCAGCCAGAAAGCATCAGAGCTTTCCATCCAGCTTCCAGACTTATTATTTCTTATTATTTCTTGAGAGCGTCCACTGCTCTTTTTAAACAAGGGGCCTATTTTGTGAGCTGCTCAATGGTCTATTTTAAACTCATGGCTGTGTTTGTTTACATTCAATCCCAGGCCTTGCCCTTTGCAATAAACCGTCACTGGCATCGTGCAGAAAAGCATCGAGGAGACTGCCATATCACTGTTTACAGCTTTCTCACTTGAAGAAAAGGGGTGGAAATCGAATATTTGCAATTGTCCCAATTCTGAGAGGGCCCTAGAGAAGAAAGATGGTGCCAAGCGTACAAGTCTAAGGATTCCTGGGGCAGCAATGAGTAAGTAGTACAGAGGCACCAGAATGGAAGAGAGGAGAAGAAGAAACTTGATAACTTATTCAACAAACACTTACTGAGCACCAACTATGGTATGTTTGCCAGGCACTGTTCTAGGTACCTGAATACAACAATGAACACAACAAAGAAGCTGCCCTCAGGAACTAACATTCTCTTGAGGGGAAGCAGATAACAAACAATAATTAATAATACATTATATTATATATATATATATACATATATGTTATATGTATGACAATATGTTAATAAAAATAATTATTAATAAATATGTTGGAGAAATATTAGGTGCTGCACATGAGAAGCCCAGGCCTTAATGTGACATTGGCCAATCATTTAGAAGTTGTGACATCTGAACTCTGAACACTGTTGGTCTGATTTTATCACCTCCTTAATCCTTTTCATCACCTTGGCCCAAATCTCTGCTCACCAAGGCTAAGCTACAGCATGACCGGGAAGGAAGCCAGGTTGATCCTCAACACCCTCTAGCCCCTTCCAGCCTTTTGCCCACAGCAAAGCTGCAGTCTCCACACTGACACCCAGCAGGCCCTCTCCTCTGCTCTAGGACCCTCAGGTCAGGGAGAGAACAGGTCGCTACAAACACATGTTTTACTCTGTATGGGCTCTGGCTTACCTCTTGCAAGTATTTGCTGTTCAAATGTGAAGCCCTCTCTCCTCCAAGGGCAATGCTTAACCCAAAAGCCTACCCCTGGTGGAGGAATTTTATACTTTGTGAAACCTGAATAAGCAAGATATTTGTAAGCCAAGAGACCTTCTGGGCACTCTCCTGGGATCATATAAATCTCCCTCTCTGTCCCTACATCTGCCTCTTGCATCCTTCACTTGTCAAATGTCATGTTTTCCAAGGACCAGCAGTCACTATGACATGGGAGTAGGGAGGGTGAGAGGAAGCAACAGAGACAAAGAGACATCAGAAAACCTGCACATTTGAGCAAGACATTTGTTAAGAAGGTCTTTGAACCCCTCAGGGAGAAGTCCATCATAGATCTGATCCCATGGTCTATGCAAAGGGACCCCCACACTGCAGTGATGTTTTTGACAAGACCTGTGATTGATCTGCCGGTTCACTAATGAATGGACCTGGAATTGCACATTGCTTTGGCTCTAGAGAAAGCATATGATTACAGCATGCACAGTGGCAAATGCTATAATTAAAGATGCAAAACAGGGTTCATTACACACCCATTTTCAGTGCTTAGAACTTTCTGAAACAGTTTCCTTTTCAGAAGCACCATCTGCAGGTGATAAGCCTCAGGAGACTTTCTTTCACCCAGGACATACCAAAAAAAAATTAAAGAGTAGGATTGGGGTAGGGGAAGGGAGCTTACAAATCTTTAGAATGAAAAAAAACAGAAACAAAACAAAAACCAAAAAGGAACCTACCTTGTCCAGTGAAAAAGTGGAAGAAGGATGGACACATCTCTCAGAATAGGGACCCGCATAGCTGGGTCTGGAGAGTTAGGACAAATGCTGGCTTGCATTCAGAAGGCAGCACTTGGAAATTATATCATAGCTCTGAAAGATCGCATCTCAAAGTAGATCACTGTAAGACACGGTTTGTCCTGTGATACTAGGTTCACAGCAGTTTCTACTGAGCCATTAAAAAATGAGTAAAATAACTATAATCAGAACAAAGACAAAAACACCCATTGTGAATGTATAGCACACCTTCTCCACCAAAAGCACCAAATAAATTGCTTGGATGTACCTGACGTCTCTGAGTTAGAGCAGATAGAGGAAATGGTCCTTATTTTCCAGGTGGGGAAAGGAAGGTAATGAGGTACAGAGAGGTTAGGTGAGCTGCCTAGGGAGAAGGAGCAGGTCAACAGCCAAATCAGGACAAAAACTGGCACTCCTGATTCCCAATTCAGTGTTCATTCTCCTCAGACTGCACTGTCTCAGAGATGTCAAACACATTATGCAAGAATATCAGGAGTCTGTGTTGAGGCAGAAAACCTTGGTTTCCAGTTAATAAAATCATCAGTATATACACAGCACAAAAATGCTCTCCCCAGCTGAGGGTAGACCATGGAGTAGGCCCTGGGAGCCCAGGTACCCCCCAAGCAGCACAGCCCTTTAAACACTGGGTAACAGCGAGGCTGTGAGATGCTGCACCTCTTATCCGCACCCCTTTCAGGACGCATGATTAAATGCGAGCTTAAAGGAGCCTCCATGTTTGCAGAGGCAGGGTGGAGGAAGGAGGTTACTGACGCTGGAGGCACCTACCTGACTAGTCTCAAATTTTGGACCTTCTCTTGATCCTAAAATATAAAAGGGTGGGGGGTGTGAAAGAGAAAAAGAATGTCACATTGGCAGCCGCAAAGACAGTAAGACTGCAAGTTCTGACCAGGCAAGCTAGGAACACCTCGTTCTAAATATTCATGCCCTCTGGCCCTCCTCACGAAGCATTCTAAAGGACACTTGGGCGTGGGCCACTGGTGTGCAAACTGCATATATGCATGTACACACCTCACACAGGTTGTTATTTTCTGTAACTACTTAAGGAGACTTTTGTGACACTGAACTAGAAGATAATTTCACAAAATCATAGAATCTCTCTCCCTAGGGAGGAAAACTCAGGAAGTCATTGGTCAGCACCTCTGACTTGAGCCAATCTAGGGAGGCACCTTTAAAGACCTCCAAAGACAGATGCAGTAGAACACTCCTCACTTACCTCTAGGAGCGCTTAACTGCTTCGCTGCTAGAAAGTTCTTCCTTAAGAACTTACATCCTCTAGGCTGTGGCTTAAACCAACTCCCTCCCCTCTATCCTGTCATTGTCAGAAGCACATTTGCCTTCTTATGGCAAATTCCAATTTTTCTCTTTAGTACTGGTAGCAACCAAGAATTGCTGTGTAAAAGAGGACAGCATGCAGAGTTATGTGAAAACAAGTAAAAACCATGGATAAGGATCTTTAACTATAATCTAGACGTGTACTTCTACCTTAAGTTGATAACAACAGCTTAAATCACCAGGCCATACCTGAGATGGCTTTTGTAAAAACTTCAGATATTTCTGCCTAGAATGACCAGTTTAAATGAAAACTCAAAGTTTAATAGTAACTGCAGTTTTGGGGCATTCTATTTCAGCACTAATTAGAATTTCTGGTGTATACCAGGGAAAAACTGAAGATTCTAAATTGAAGGTTCAATGAACACTGCTAAGGCCACTAAAATGTGCCCCACAATCATGGAACACTACATCCAAAACTAATGATGTAATGTATGGTGATTAACATAACAATAAAAATTTAAAAAAAAATAAAATAAAATGTGCCCCACATTGCCCTCATGTTGTTGTTGTAGGGAATCAAGAAATATGGGCTTTGGATCCTAGTATAACCCCTAACCAGGTTGATTGTTACATAACCAGGTTGCTGTGCAACCCTAGGGAAATAACTTAACAGCCCTGAACTTGAGCTTTTTTCACCCGTGAAGTAAACTTATCCGTACAAATGATCTCAAAAGGGGACTAAGATGTCTAAGATTCTGCCTAATAAGTGTGTGACGATGATGAATTGAGATAAAGCTGTGTGAACTACTTAGCTCAATGCCTGTAAGCACATGGTAAGCACTCAATATAAATGTTCGCTGTAATTACCAGCTAGTGATAGGCACAGTCTGGGCTCACCAACCGGAAACAGAGCTTTATGTCCTACTCCACTGTCCTGTGAGAACTCCACCACTGAGCCCCCAAAGATCTAGCAACAGGTAAATTCACACTAGTTGTAGAAAACTATCTACACCCACAAGTGAGTCTGTGAAACTTTAGAAAGATGAGGATGGCATCAAGAAAACCACAAAGCCCCCTGAAGTCATTAATTCAGGCTGTTGCTTTGCAGCTAGCCAGCATTACCCCAAATCAGACCAATCCTGCATCTTAATTACTCAATTGCTGAGCCTCAGTATCATGCCTTAGTACTACAGTATACGGCTTATGTCATTCACTGCACCTCCTTACTGTTTCCTTCTCCTGCACACACAGGAAGACTGCATGTCCCAGCCTCCCTGGCAGTTGGGTTGGGGCCATGTACCTGAGTGAGCTCTGTCCAACAGAATGGTGGGAGTAGTGATAAATGCAACTTTCAGACCCAATCCTTAAAGACATCTGGGAGATATGCCATCTCTCTTTTTCCTTTTGGTGGCAACTGTGGAGGCCACATGTGAAGATGACAAAGTGGTAAGCTGGAAGCTACCTGGATCCAGACAGAGGAGACCTGACTTAAAAACCTGCCCAACCCAAACTGAACTTTGCAAAAGCAAGAAAGAAACTCCCATCATGTTATGCCCCAGCTATGTCAGGGCTTGTTTCTGTAGCACAGCTGATTGTATCCTAATGAATAAAGATTCTGGTTTCTCAACATATTAAGGGAATGGACATGTATTAAGTACCTATAGTGTCTGTCAAATGATTTGGCCCCGAAATCAATTTGGTGGATTGTAATCACCATGTTGAATGAAAAATAGAATAGAAAAGAAAATATCAGGAGCTACTTTTAGCATATATGTAAAAACAGTTTCATGAAATTTTGGTTCAGTTTCCTAAGTGTGAGTTATGTATTATATGTGTGCCAGGTTGTGGTATAAACTGCATTTCTTACTGCGACTTGTGCTCAAAAAATGGAAAGCTTATAGCAATCTCATGAAGTAGGCATTATCCCCATTCCACAGCTAAGGGCACCATTCAGAAGGTCTAAGTGATTTTTCAAAGTCATACAGCTACTAAGTGGTGGTACTGGCATCCGGGCCGAGGTCAGTGTGCCTCCAAGTATCATGCATGTTGGTCTCCATCACAGGTGGGACAGCCGGCAGCCACCAGTCCACAGCCACATCAGCCAGCCTCCTCCTGGGGCTCCTGAACATGGAGCCTCCAACCTTACCTGGCCCTTCGCACATTTTTAGGAGCCATGTGTGAGCATTCCGATGGCTTCTATTTGCGGATATTTCAAACAGATGTGCATTAAAAAAAAAAATCACACAAATTTCTCTGCCTATCTGTAAAATAGGTCAGTTTATATTTGATTTCTCCCAAGTGGTGCCTCAAATACCACAGAAGGAAAACTGAGAGAGAAAGGTTAGCTGATGCCAGGCCAATGATGACAAAAGGGGATCTGATATTTATAAATCCTGAGCATCAGATGGGAAAAAGGGAAGAAAGAGAATCCATTCTTATAAGGCTAGATGAGGTAAAACAGGAAAACTTGAACTCTAACAAGACTTAGCCATCCCACTTACTCTCACTGATCCCTCAAGTGCATCTGTGGACAATTCAAAACTAAAATATGGATACTGCATATCTTGAAAATCAGTTTGAAATATTCCTGGGAGCTTTGCCCCTTTAAATATCAATCTACATGGTTATCAGTTTGGCTCCTAAGTAACTCAGACCTTGATTCTTTGGGAAATTTGAACATTGTCGTCTAATTCAGAAGCTGGAAGAGTACTGTAGGTCTGATTGTGCCTAGTGACAAGAGACAGGCAAGGGGCCATGGCCACTCCAATGGAGGAGTCCAGGGGCCACTTCTATAGGTGTCAGATAACCAGAGCACTAAAGAAGACCAACAACTTGAGTTTTTACTTGGAATGGACAGAGAACATGCTACAGCCAAGTTCATCTCCAACCCCTCAGGGCTAGAATTCAAAAGAAGCTCTGGAATGGCAAACAAGTCTTGGCTGGCAGCTTCCCAGGAAGGGAGGTCGGCTCTCAGTAGGTGGTATGGTACAGGATCTCTAGCCTTATGGCCAGCAGAGGAGCTTCCTGCCTCCAGGCAACCGGGCCTAATGCACACAGGAGGCAGGTACCGAAATGAACAGGATTCTGAGAGCAGTTCTCAACCACTTTAACTAGGGTCTGTTCTATTCTACCATGGCCCCCTGGAGTCACTGCCAGAGACAGACCTTTGTGCTTCCTCGGGGGTCGCCTGAAAATCCACAATCATAAAAGGTTAGCAAAAATGACTTTGTAACCCCCACGCCTTGCCCAGGCAGCTCCACTCTCAAACCCATGTAACAGGCACACATGGACTCGTCACGACTCCCAGACCCTTTCCAGCTGAAGGGTCCTGAGGCAGGACCTTTCACGTTGAATATTTCCAGCTCAAATATTCCATCGGAAACATTTGGGCCCCATCTGAGCTCACATGTTCTGGCATGGCCTCGCCCACATCCCTCCCCATCCACCCCCAAGAAATAACAGTCTGATAGTCCTTCTCTTCTCTGTCTCTTTGGAAAGGGAAGATGTTACTCACTAACCTAACAAGTGTATTTAAAAATTGCAGCTGACTGCCATAGTAAATTCATGTCATGTTTTTTATGATAGATAATATTTCAGAGACACAGTCCTGAATGGAACCTAAAAAAAAAAATCTTCTTAGAAATACAATTTCTGTTCAGAAACTCAGCTGCCCGCTTTCAGCTGTTACTTCTATAGAGACAACACGTTCTGGATCCTGGCAGACAGGCAACAAGGCCAGCTAGGGGCCGGTGCAAAGAAGAAGTTTGTGTGTAACTTAAACTTCATGTGGGAAACTCCAGTCGTGGTAGCACACCTTTAAATCTCATTAAGCCCCTTCTAGGTATCAAAGGTGGGCCAGTCGTGCCATTTCCTGAGTCCTGTCAAGTACAGGGTACAGGAAATTGACAAAAGAGCTTCCATTAGTCTAGCCAAAATTCACATGGCCCTATTATTAAGATGCTGCCTCGTCTGATCACCCTCTTAATCTATCACAACTCCAAAAGGATAATCTTTTAAAAGCTTCCCGCTTTCCCACCCTTTTAACCCCCAAGTCCTTTCCTTTGTTGCTTAAATCAAGGTAAGTTGATTTTGTGCAAAGTTTGGAGGAGAGAATGCTGGTAGCTGGTAGGTGACAAAAAACAAATCAGAGACTTTTCTACCTGGAAGCTGTTCTCTTTGATTCAAGACTGAATGTTAACACTTTGTAAACAAAGATGATTAAAAAATGCTGCCTTCCTTTTTTTTCTTTTCTTTTTTTTTCTCAGAGTCTTCTCACAGTACCTGGCACTCTCAAAAACCCCCATTAGGCACACCACAAGAATACATGGATTACATGCTCTTTGCTGGTTTGTTTTATAAGCCAGGGGCCACTTAAAGAAAAGAGAGCCTCCTGTCCAGGTGTCCCTGCTTGGCAAAATTATGGAGGCAGATTGATGTGATCTAGAGGTAAAGGACATTAACATCTTCAGACCTCTGGCAGGCATACGACCAGGCCAGCTCCAGAGAGGCCTTGAAGAGCAGAGCAAGACTCACTTGCACCCCTGGACATCTCTCTCTCTCTCTCTCTCTCTCTCAATAACGACTTTTATTCTGGGACCAGGCTGGAAGGCAGGTGCTCCCCCCCCCTCGCGCAGAATGAGGAGCTGAATGGGCATGCAAGATGGACTGCCTACATTATTGATTTAAGACGGCCAGCTGACGGTACACTGCGCCTCCTTTTATTTATTTCCACAAGGTACACCTTTCTCTAAACTGAATTGTCTTTGATTTGAAAGCCAGGGTGTCTTCTCCCCCCACCCCCAAAGAAACTGAATCCCATCTCGACACAGCTGCTCAAAGGCAGCCTGGTGGCTGTTACCTACTGAGACGAGCTTTTGTGCAGGCGAAGGGAAGACAAGGCCCGCGCTGTGAACATAATTTTTGATCATCTCTGTTTAAATATGCTGAGTGTCAATCAGAGAAGTTTGAAGAACATTATAATTACAAAATATATCCCTGCTCTATAATCAGTATTGTTTGTTATAGTGGCCTCGATGGTGATAACGATTTCAATATGTAATCCGTAGAACTTACAAATACCCATTTTACATGTGTGTTTAGGAAATACACTGGGAAGAGGGAGAACAAATAAAAAGGACTACACCAGTCAATGGCAGGTTTGGATGGCTGGGTTATTCTCCCCGTGACGGCAACAGTGATGATGCAACATTAATGAAATGTTCTCTACCTCAGGGGACATTTTGTGGCCAGAACCCCCTGGCCTGGTACACTGGGTCAGAACTCTTTGGGTTCACTAAGTGATTGGCTATTGCCTCAATTTTACTTTCACCTTGTGTGGGATCTTGCGGGACTCAGCCTAAGGCAGGCACATTCCCACAGTCACCCTCAAACTGTGTCTCTGTGTATCTGTGTGTTCTTAAAAGGCAAGAATGAGAAAGCCCACAGAGCCACCTGGACGGGAGAGGGCGAACTGACTAAGCCATGCTGACTGGGGACTTCATCTGCTTTACTTTGAAAGCCTCTCACCCTTTAAGAGGCAGATTGGAAATGAATTTTAAAAGAGGCCCCCAATACACCCTCAGCCTTCCCTTTACTTTGATAAGCAAACCTACCCATCCAACATCTTCTCACCCCAGGATGGCTTCCTTCATACCCACCTCCCATAGGACCCCCGGCTTTGATGACAGAATCATCTGCCAGCGCTCCAAGACCTGCACAATAACTGGACAGAACTGGCTGCCTTCCTGGGAGCCCTTCATGAGCCATCAGAGAGGCAAGTTCCAGCGAAAAACAGAATCTGCCTTCACTGGCTTCCTTATACCTACCGGGCCAAGTCCACCCTTTCTCGGCTGCCGCCCCACGCTGCCGTCTGGCTCCAGCCTGGCAACTGACCCTCTCGCTACAGAAACCCTCTTATTCACAATCCCCCACATCCCACCTTTGCCAGTGCCTTCTCCTGCTCTGAGAGCACTCCCCAGCCCTCCTGCTCCAGCAATCTCGATCCTACTGGGTCCCCGCCAACACACATCCATACCCACTTCCCCACACTAGGACCCCCAGTCTGACGCTCAGGCTCTCTCACTTGGCACCTGGGATGTGCACTCTTCGGGACAATTATAGTATTTGAGAGTAGGACGAGGCCTCACATTTCACCTAATACAGCATCCTTCACTTCTTCAAGTGTACGCTCAGGTCTCTCAACTGCAGACCAGAGACCTTGCTCCTAGGCCCATGGAGCTTCATAAGCTTCTGGAGGGCAAGTTCCCAATGTGCTGCCTTGCTCTGTCCTCCCCTGCAGAGGAGCACAGAAGAGCTGGCGAATGAAGTGCTTGCTGCCATACTGATTTAGGTTGCCTGACGATTCTGAGGCCATAAATGGTCGCTTTTTATTTTTTCCACAGTGTGTAGCTTTCTCCAAAGTAAACTCCCTCTTATGTAAAAGCCGTGTTATCCTTAGCCCACCTCTTCTCTTTTCCTCTACTTCTCCTCCCCTCAAAGTGAATCCTTTGTCAAGGCAACAGGCGTCTTCCTTAATTGCCACAGTTTTTCTTCCCAATTATCACACCACAGGCTTTCCGTCCCAGGTCCCAAGTTCTGGATCTTGTTCCAGGGAAAGGCAAATAAAATAAAAAATGCCAAGAAAGAAGCTGTAGAGAAAAGAAAGCAAGGGCCCTGCCTCTCTCTGAGTCCTGGTTGCTACTTACCAGGCTTGTCCCCCACCCCATACCCTCGGGATTCCACAGTGGCCCCCATGTCCTTTCAAGTCTAACATTAACTTTACAAGGTTTATCTGTTTCAGTCTCAGTTTTGAATCACATTTTTTCTTTTCAACAAGGCCAGGAAGTGGCCACTGTAACTTGTTAGCAAAGTCATATGGGAATATCCAAGCAGGTATACACTGTATGTTCGATTCAGGGGTAACATCGGCCTGGGGTATACAGGGATGGCTTCATGGGGAGAAAAGGATTTGAAGTGGGCCTGAAGAGACAAACTGGATTTGGACAGTGTTTCAAGTAGGGGACAGGAGGGGACAAAGTCACAGGAGCAGAATTCAATGTGGCTGGAGACAATTAACCAGGACTGAGTATGAACTACAGATGTCCCTCAAACAATGTCCACCAGTGACACGGTCAAGCAATTTCCTCCCATCACTTGGGTGAATGGAGAAAAGGGGGCGTGGGCAGGAAGAGAAGGATGGAAAGTCAGGGGACCTCTGAGAGGACAAAGCAACCAAATGCTACTCCTAAGGCCCCTAGCCAAAGGCAGAGGACGAGTGTTGGGAAGGGCCCTGGGGACATTTCCCCTGCCTGTGTCCCCCCTCTTCCCCAGCACCTGCCACAGAAGGGATAATAAAATATTAATTTATCTGATCTGGGGCCACCCAGGCAGTATCATGTCACATGATACTTTAATGACCACAATTCAGGCAACACAGCCTGGCTGTGAAGGAGGAACTCCTCTCCTAGCCCAAATCCAAAAGGTGCTCATGTTACAGGAAGGAACAGGAAGTGGGGCTCAGAAAACTGAGCATGGGACCCCATGAATGCACCAGGGCCCCCTGGGAGCTTGCTCTGTCTGTACAGGATAGAAAGGCATCTACCACTTTCCACCCTGTTCCTCATCACCACTGTTCTAAGCGTATGGTGTCACTCCAGAACTAATAAAATGTGAAAGTCTAATTGTATTAGCAATTTCCCATCATATTCTATTAATATGTATCATATTGGTATCCATTTTCACTAATGTGACATGAAAGGCAGTAATGCGATTACTTTTTTAGTGAAAACAAATGCTAATGTATTGAAATGTTGACCATATAAGCTGGGAGATATGGCAACCAGCAGGTATTTGGGACTTTCTTCTTCTTAACAAAAAAAAAAAAAAAAAAAGGAAGTGGAGGAAGAGGGAGGTGTCAATCAGAACTGGACAAAAAAGTTTCAAGTGTGCCATAGATACTCATGGTCAAAACCTGCCAACAATAGAACTCTTCTCTAGGGCAGTGCCTGGCACACTGTAGGTTAACAGGCACAATGGGAGGCAATTCAATATAGAGTTAAGACGTGGTTGTTGACATCAGAGAGATCTGCCTTCATACTGGAATTTTCTAGCTGGGAACTTTGGGCAAGTTAATTTCCTTAAGCCTCAGTTTCAGTATTTGAATAACAGAGATAATAACAGCATCAAACTCAAGAGATTCTTAATAGAATTAAATGAGATCACGCTTGTAAAGCACTCGGCAGTGTCTGACACATAGTGAATGTTCACAAAATATCAGAAATTATTGTTGTGGTAAACATAAGAGCATTAAGAGTCTAAAACTTTTTGTCCAATAATATTAGTTCAGGTTCAGCATGTAACCCTTTAAAACATGTCCTTGTTGTTCTGGAATAGTCTGCCTTCTTTGGAAGATGCAGAAGAAAATGCTACATTCAAACTGTAAGGAAAGAAAACGTGGGGAACGGAAAATAAACCTACCGACAAACCCTTCTGAATTTTGTTCACTGCTAAGAATAAGTGGGATTTTAGGATCAAAAGTGCAAAGAACAAATGCCATTTTGAAGTGTAAAAAAGTGTTGTTTTTGTTGTTATTTTCATCCAGGTCCTCTGTCCCTTCCTGCTAGTTCAGAAGTGAAAACCCAAAATCCTTTTACTGTGCTGACCAGGAAGCAAGAGAGGTATTCACCTAGAGACTCAGGCAGGGCCAGGGACACAGAGGGTGTGAACTGGCCACCAAGTGCCTCTGACCCAGGCTCCTAACCAGCTGGGTGGTAGGTACTCTAAGAGAGCTGTGGCTTTTCAGAGGCTCTTCACAGACAGGACTCCTGCAGGAGGGAAGCTAGAGACGAGAGAGGACCAAAAGGCCTCTTGTGGTTATTCCCCAACAGGATCAGTGTAAGACAATATAGGTTCTGGCTACTGAAAGCTGCCAGAGCAATTTCTGCCCCAGTGACACGAGATCATTTCCAAGTTCCCTTCTGACTGCAAGAGGCTCTGACTCTACAACATGCACCTGAGAGAACCAAACCACTTAGCCATCAACTTTGACTTCTAACAAGCAACTCAAAGTTTTTCCATGGTCCAGAATTCCTAAAGCACACTTTCCCTTACATATTTGGAAAGAGCATCTATGAAATGAGAATGGGTTTGTCCAAGGTGCCTGGTGTCCTTCTGTGCCAGGACACAATGAAAATTTCATTTTCCACATCAGAGAATTCCGTACATTTGGAGTTTTACATTATTTAGAATTACACTGGACTGATCCTTTCGTAAATGAAGTTTATGTACTAAGCATTATGCTCAGCACTGTATTTAATACATCAACCCTCTGAGACAGGCATTATTAACCCCATTTTACAGATAAGGAAGCTGAGCTCAGAGAACAGCCAGGAACTAGAGGCAGCACTAAGAATTAAATCCAGCCTGATTCCAAACCCAGTATTCCCCAGAGGACTACCCGCCTTTGTGGGATCATACTACTTCTTGACAAAGTTACTAGAAGCTCGCTGAGGTCAAGAATTGCCTTTTACCAAATCCAATGAAATCAGGAGCTCTGAGTTTAATCCCTGCCTCCACCTCTCACCAGTTCTGTGAACTTGAACTGTTATCTGACCTCTCTACGCAGGGGAGCCATGTAATTTATAATCCAGACCAGAACACAACTGAGACGGAAAGGGAAAACTAACCAGACAGGATGCTGGGATGACAGATAAACCAGCCTCACACTCTCATTTGCAAAACAGGCTGGATGAAACACCGAGGTCACCTCCAAGCTTGAGAACTTGGATTCTAGGAGTACAGTTAAGGGGGGAAGGATACACATCTAGACATCCAACCAGGAATATAAAATGGTGAATACTGGGGGCCCAATGAGTGCACAGATGTGCATTTATTCATGTTTGTTTCATCTCTGAAAAACACTACAAAACACATGAAAGAAAAGCCATCTCTAATCTCACCAACTAGAGCCCTCTTTGGAGTTTGGTACATTGCTCTTTCCTGGTTTGTACATATGTTTCCACAACATAACTATATAAACACATCTTTTTTTTTTTTAATCAAAAAGTGAGTGACCATGCTATCGGCCTGCACTTGCACTTATTCTCACACCAGCATATAAAGATCTGCCTAATAAGGTAATATGCTGCATAATCTTCCATCACATGCATGGGATTATACATCTCATCATTTCCCCTCTTACTGGATATTTTAACTGCAACCATTTCACAAACCAATTATAAAGAATGTCATTCTATATATGTCCCTAATACAGACAAAATACTCCTGCTATTATTTTTAGGTGCTACATAAGAGCACTTTAAATTCTAAGGAATCCAGCCAAACTACTCACCAGAAAGTCTGTACCAAAATACTGATTCCCACTGACACTATTTGAGTCTCCCCATTTCCCTGAATGCTTGTCAGAATCAAATGTTTTCATTTTTGCAAATCTCCTAGGCAAAGAAACAATTATATATTAGTGTTTAACATTTCTTAAGTAACTAGTGAGGCTGAGTATCTTTTCAAATGTTTATCAGCCATTGACATGTTTTTCTGTAAATTACCTGTTCATACTTTTGCCCATTTTTCTATGGGTTGTCTTTTACTTCCTGCTTTGTACAACCTCCTTCGTGTATCAAGAATAGTAATCCTTTATATATGATGCAAATATCTTCCCCAAGTTGGTCATTTGTCATATAAATTTATTTATATTGTCTTTTATCATACTCAAAACTTTCTGCTTTTAAGTCCTATGTTTCTATTCTTTTTTCTCCAAGGTCTCCAAGGTTCCTGTCTTCCTTTGCAAGTCTATTCCACCCCTAAGTTTATTAGGGTATTATGCACAGTGGAAGTTCTGAGGCCAGGAGTCTCCTGGAATCATATACAAAGAGGGTCTGGTTGAAGCCACACCTCACGTACCCTAGGGGATTGCTGGGCAAGACTGGGGGATAATGAGCAGCAGAGCTATTCCTGCTTCTCTCCCAAAATGCCCCAAAGGGCAGAGAAGAGTGGATCCACACTGCCAGCGGTCTGAGAGCCTAGCTCAGTGAAAGGAAAAAGTTCTTTGAGATCCCATGCTTTATCCTGAATTCATTAGAATTCTGTTTCTACTCCGTAATTTATTAATACTTATTTTGCTATAAAAGTAGCATTATGATTACTACTAAACTAAATTATTTAACTTCCCCTCCTTGAAATCATCCACCAGGTTTATGAGGCAGGCAGCACTGGGCACTTCTAGTGGTAACTGAACCCCAGGTCCAGGCATTTTTAATACTGCTATTAAAATTAGACCAAAGCAGAGAAGGACAGTGTCGAGTTGACAAGTTCCATAGGTTAGGGAATTTAAAGCTCCTTTCAGGTCCTGTCATCCTGGGAATCTGACCTGAGAGCTGAACACCAAGGGGAAAGGTCTGGGCTTCCAGAGCCCGTTGCAGATGCCTCCATTCCCTCTGCCCCTCCTGCCCTTCCTCCACAACGGTGTCTCAGCTCCTTTTCCTTCCTTCCACTCACCCTACCCTTTCCTCAACATCCCCGAACTCCTCTCGTTGCCCCACAATTTTCCAGCATATTCTTGGATGGGGCTGCTTTATTCCTATTTTGGGGCCATAGATCACAGACCTGCAACCAGCCATCCAAAAGGCCTGGGAAAGCAAAGACACCTTTACTGTAGGAGTTACCATGGAATGTGGCCTCTTCCACTAAGACAGATGCTGTAGCAAAATGCTGCACTAACATTCAGGGTTAAGATAGTTACTGTCGGTCTCCTCATGTACAAAATGGGGCAGAAAACGGTACTATTTCATAAGGCTCCAGGGAGAATCAAATGAGTTAATACAGATAAAGTCCTTAAGACAGTTTCTGTCACAAAGTAAGCCCTCCATAAATGTTAGCTATTGTCCATATTACTATACCATATTTAAGCGCTCAGAGTTTGTCAACTAACAAATGGTTCTTGTGCCACCACTTTTATCCATAAGAATAAGCAATCCCCTGTCCTAAAAGCAAGGAGGGATAAGGGCTGAGGCAGCACAGGGATGGGGGGTGTGGGGAATGATGTCAACCAAGCACATATGTTAGAGTAGGTAACCTGCTTGCCCTATCACATGGCACTTGCATTCCAGGCTGCTCCAGAAAAGATCAATAGATCTGTGCATTGGTTTGCATTGCTTCCAACAAAAAAGATTTAGATGAGAAGCGGCAGCAGCCCCTGGAGGCCCAATTTTTCAGATGGATTTACTTAGCAAAAGTTCATACCTGCACAAAGTCTTGCATCCTTCTCTTGGGTTGATCCTGAAGTAGGACTCCCAGACACTTTCCACTCTCTCCTTTCAGTTCTGAAGCCACACTGTGACTTGTCACTGCTCTCTGGTTTTCATTCCGACTGCCCATGGGGCCCCATTCACAGCGTGGCCCTACCTCTTACTAAATGACAAAAGATCAAAGCTTTCATAAAGCCACAATGAGAGGGAAGGAGAGATCAGGTTATTCACTATACACATACACAGGCATGTGTGTACTCATGTACGTACACACACACACACAAACACACACACACTCCTCTGCCAGATTACAAACTGCCAAGCCAAACAAGCCATAAACTCTTATGAGGGACGAGGGGGAAAAGCCATGCCAGAGCGATAACAACAATGTCAAATTTCAGACATGAGCAGGTTTTTGTGTGTTTGGGCTCCAAACCATGGGTTTGGGATGGAAAAGCTGGAAAAGCTGACAGCCCCGTAGAACTAAAGCAGCTCAACTGGGTGCCACTATAATAAATCAAAATCAGTTATGTAAAGTGTAAAATTATCATTTGGAAATCACTCTCTGAATAATTCAATCATTGACTTTCACATCAAACAACCATTTCAACCACCCACACACACAGTTCAGTCTCACACTGGTCTTAAACTCTCTTTAATTATCGGCATTAACCTATCACATTACTATTTCATTCCTATTTCATCCTGGGGGAGGGGTCAGTGATTATGATAAATCACAATGAACGAGAAAGACTTTCAGCTGTCCTTCCACACGGTTCCAGAGTTCCCTTGATCTGACGGTGACAGGTCTGCCTTTGTCCCAGGAAGGGACAAGGACAGATAAGCAGCCTCCCTCTTGACAAATGCATTACGGATGCCAGTCAAACAAAAAGGCCAAAGAACCTAGCTCTGCAGCTGTGCATGGCCGTCTCCCATGCCTACATCCCAGGCTGAGCAGAGAGGTCTACTTGCCCCTCTGGCTGGTGCGTGGAACATGCAGATCCATGTAAACAAATTTCACCAACAGCCTAGTTCCGTATACCCCATTGAGCAGCCATTACCATAAAATAATAACAACAAGAATTTTTAAAACACATGCATATGTCTAAAGCTAATCACTTACCCCTCCAAGAACAGCTTACTGAGCCACAAAGGCAAGTCTCTTATTATACTCTTTCAGGGGACTCTAGCCCTTGCCTTAGTGATCCCAAGAAACAGGCTGCATAAGAACAGGCTTCAGGTGACTATTTCATTTAGGGAGTCAGGCTTTCCTCCGTTGCTGGTTGAGAATCCAGCTTCCTAGTTCTGTGTATCTAGGAGTGTCTCCCCATCCTTACTTACCACTCCCACCCTCTCACCTTTCAGATCTTTGGGTTTCCATGTATTTAACAGTGAAGGGATTACCATAAGGAAAAGCCAACAAGATAAAAATGTTTCTGTACAGATGTCCACTGCACCTACCATACAAACGAAGAAAACAACCTAAATGCCATCTATGATACCCAGGTTAAATAAACTGTGGTACATCCATTCAACGGAATGCATTTCAACCACTGAATATCATGTTACACATGTGCATTTGTAAGCAACAGAAAGCTGTTCGTAGCATATTTTTAAGAGAAAAAAAGCAAAATCAAGTGAATCATTTGAGAGCATGTAAACAGGTTTGATTCTACTTCTTTTTAATAGGTACGAAGAAAGAAGACAAACTATATCAGGGTATGTCCAAAATTCTGATAATGGTTATATCTGGTAGCATTATTACAAGTGATGCTTACTTCTCATTTTCTACTTTATTTTGATCTGTATTTTCTAATCAGTCTACAAAAAAGCAGGTTAATAGAGTAGTTAAGAGCATGGACCTGGAATCAGTCTTCCTGGAATCAAATCCAGTTCTGTCACTAAAGGATGTGACCTCAAGTAAGATATTTAACACTCCAGTGCCTCAGTTTCTTTATCTGTAAAATGGGGAAGTGATGATTCCAGCCTCTCAGGACCACTGGTGAGCATCAGATGGGATGATTCTGTAGAGCCCTTAAAACAGTGGCTTACACATAGTAAACACTGTGCAAGTATTAGCTGTGATTATTCAGATAATCATATCTTTCTTGCATAATTAAAAAAAAAAAAACAAAACAGGGAACCTCAGGCCAGCTATCAGACCTTAGGTACATCCGCATCTCTTGGTATGCATTTTCTCAATAGTAAAATGAATGAATTAGATAGACGACCTCAAAGATCCATCCCCATTCTGTGATGGCATAATTCAAAGTGGATGCTTCTGAGCCTGGTGGGCCCTGAGTGTAGCCCTGAGTGTAGCCTAGAGGGTAAAGGGGACACTTCAAAGCAGGATGCAGTGGGGGGCTAGTGGGAAGAGGGAGTGATGGGGCCCCTGAGAAAGATCAGAGGAAGTGTGAGTGCAGGGCTGGGGGGAGGGGAGACTGCAAGAATGCCAGCCAAGGCTAGCAGCCTCTCTACTCAACTATGTGATTAAGTGACTGGCTTCTCTTTTTCACAAAGCCAGACTCTAGCTCAAAGAACCTCAGGGACTATTTTAAAGAAAAGTTATTCCTTTGTTTTTAATTGTAATTAAGTATTTTATAATTTTTAAATGGTGCAATTTACATGTCACTTCCATGATGCACTGGGTACCCTTCACCAGAGGGAGAGAATGTAAGTTTAAGAGGACTGCTGTGTATTATTTTGTGATTAGCGAATTGCATTTATGCAATTGTGAGTAGAATGGAGATACTGGGATAGTTCAAGACTTCATTAAACATGCCAGAACTTTAACAAATTTACATGAAGCCAAAGTTTATTCACGTTAAGATTTCATTCATCCTTCTTCCCATACTTTGACAAAATGTTTAAGTTAGTTTCTCATTTTATTTGTCTACTGAGTTCCCTAAGTTAGGGAAATTAGTATTGTGTATGCGGTTTGATTTAATTAGCAATTGGGGAAATCGGCCTGGCATGTTTCATGGAAGCTTGGGGAAATTGTCAATTAGCATTGTGTTAATTGGTGTCTGCCGTCCTTGCTTTTTAGTTTTTAACCCCTTTTACCTTGTTCCCTCTTTCAGTATGTAAAATCTGGCTGTTTATTATTCTTTAAATAAAGGATTAATTGCCTGAATTCCTGCCTCTGCTCCATGTCCTTTTTCTCCCTGAGCAGATGGGGAGTTGGGCAGGCCCACAGTGGCGGTCTCGTTGCTCTCAGGCCCTGGTCCTCCCTGGCACAGAAGGAAGCACTCTCTGCTGTACTGCCCTATGCCCAGACTGAAGCTTCCTCTCTGCTGTCATCAGTGCCCAGTGGACCTTCTCTGTCTGCTATCACGGAAGATCCCTCCTGGTTCTCAGGAAACCCCCACTGCTCGTTTTTCTGGAGCCTGTGGCTGATATACTAGATTTGAGCAACTCATGTCATCTGGCCCAATCAGTACCCTCCAGGAGGGCAGATGGGGGAGCCTCTCCAAAGGCAGGTTGGAGGCTACATGAAGTGCTTCCTGGGAGCCAGCTCTTTTAATCTCACTATAGCCCCAAAACCCAAAAGGTAGGTTTATAGTAAAAAGGCTGGGGTTCAACTCCACTTGTGGGATGCCAGACGAGCCACTGTTCATCCCGTTCAACAGTGTATTTCCAGAGTTCAGCCCTTTGTGGACTGTATGGTCCTCAACCAGCAATACTGGTATTAGCTGGGAGCCTGAAAGAAGTGCAGAATCACAGGCCCCAATGGGATCTTTAAGTCAGCATCTGCATTTAACAGACTTCCCAGGGGATTCACATCATATTAAATGTGAGAAGCACTGACCTAGCACATTGCTTGACTTTTGTTAAGCCAAAAAGTTGACTCTGCTGCTAGGTGTTTGCTGTACCATAGTCATTCTCTTTCCCATAGTCATAGAAATTTTGACTAGGCACTTAGCTGTTCAGACAAAGAATACATTTCCCAGACTCCTTTGCAGCTAAATTTTTTACCATGTGACCAAGTTCTGGCCAGTCAAATGTAGTGGAAGTTTCCAATGACAACTTCCAGAACACTTCCTTAAGAGAGAACTAGCATTCCACTCCTCTCCACCCATCCTACTGGCTGGAACATAGATATGATACCTACAGCTCCATCTTGGACCATGAGAAGGAGGGTTATACTTGGGTCTGCCAGAGCAGAAATTTGGAAGGAGACTGGCTCCCTGGAGACTGATGAGCAGAGCCCCCAACTTACCCTAAACTGCCTCCCCCACTTTTCTTTGAGGTGGGAGAGGGTCCTATCTTTCATGGACAAGCCTACTCCTGACTAATAAAAAATCCAAAGCCCACCTTGTCTACATAACACAAAGTGCTTGCCAAAGTAAAGAGGAGGTGGGGTGAGGAAATCACCTACGGTGTATAGAACCTGTAGGCAGAAGTCTCTTGAAGACAAGTGTCAGTTCAACAAGATGCTTGCGTATAAGTAGAAGTGTCCAACTGTGAAATTAAATGGCTACTTCACTGAGACAGCAAGCTTCCCCCATCACTGGAAATGTTCCAACAATCAGCAATCAGGCCATCTTCCTGTGATTCTGAATGCTGCAAAGGACATTCCTGCCTTGGAATGTTCCTTTACAACCACCCTACCTTCTCCCTTTTGCTCCTCTAATCCTTCCTTCCAGTACTTTTGTAACCAATTCCCTACATTAAATCTCCTCTTTGTGAAACATCCCAGGTGGTTCCTGTTTCCCTGGCTAGACCCTGACGGATGCAATCACCAGCTTTCATGGGTTTCTCTTCTCCCCTGAGGCTTCCCCAGCACATGCCAGAGGGGGACATATATAAAATTAGCACCTGGTGGCAGCAGCACCCACCACCAGCCCTTCCTGCCCTGGCTGTTCCCTGAGCTGTCATCCATCAGACAGCCAGCAAGACCAGAGGGCTGTAGAGTCTTCAACTTAACACCTAACAATCACAGCTGATGAGGCTGCGCTCTGAGACAGATCTATGGCTTCAATTTCTCACCAGTATTTTAGTTCCCCAGGCTAGTTGTCATGTAGCTGGTCTCATTGAGAGGACATTAAGGGACCCATTTTTCAGGAGTTGGCTTATGCTAGCAGAACTCCATTTCCACGTGATATTTATCAACAAGAAACTCTCAAACACGCTCCCACACCCCAGTCCCCAAGCAGATTTAACTACTAGACAGCACCCATTTATAAACAAGCAAATGAAATCCTTCTCTTTGATAAGGAGAGCAAGAAAATTCTCTGCTGCAGGGTTTCTTCAAGAGGTCCCCTGGGGCAGGGGGGAGAGGGAGGGAGAGAGGGAGGGAGAGAGGGAGGGAGAGAGAGGGAGGGGGGGGAGAGAGAGAGAGAGAGAGAGAGAGAGAGAGAACGAACTCTGGAAAGGATATCTCTGCCAGCCCTACCCTGCTTCCAGCTCAGCTTCCAGAATAGGCATTGTGGCCCACTGGTTGGTTGTAGGGAGAGGTGAGACCAGAGAGCCAAGATGAGGAAGCTTGTGAATTTTCTACCCCACTCTTTCCATCTCTCATTCCAGAAAATACACTATCAACAGAATTGCAACCATTGCACCGTTAATCAATACACTGGGTTAGGTAGATTTAAACCTCCATCGGGATAACACATTTTGGTACATTTCTCCCGTTGTCCTACATGCATAAAAACTCTGATACAAATGGGACCAGATACAGGGTCCAGAATTTAATCCTAATGTATTCCCAGAATCTGAAGATCTCCAATCCCCTTTGGAGGGGGGATGGCTTTTCAGAGACCAACTGAGCTGCTCCAGAGAAATTTAGGAAACACTGAGTGGCAATAGGGTCTGCTGTGGGACATGGTCAGGAATTTTTAAAATATACTTATCATTTGTCGATGTGGCTTAGAACACATCCCTACAGTTCTGGTGGAGAATCAGTGTCTATTTGTGTAAGTGTCTCTTGGTACCAGGGCTAGCTAGCATCAGAGGGATCTGGCTCCTAGCTCAGACCACTGGCAGAGCAGGTAACTGCTCACACCCCATGAGAATAAAATGAGATCTTGGTGAGAGCCAGGAACTTCAGAGTCCCCTGGGAAGACCTGACCCACACCTGGCTGCCATTGTTTCATTTCCATGCAGCTCTCCCATCACCCAAAGGGCTGACCACCAAGTCTTTAGGGGCACTAGGGGGCTAGAAAATAAAGAAGGTCGTAAGTGGACAACATCCACTGGGTCACATTGATGAACAACACTAAAAATCTCCCTTCATGTTTTCTCTACAGAGAATGCCTTCCTTTATTTCAGTTTATGTTCATCTCCCCTCTCCTGAAATTCTTTACAGATTGGGGGTAGAATCATACATTAGACACAATTAGCTCTAGAATTCCTGGGTTGTAATCAGAGTAGTTAGAAAGTGTCTGTCTCTGTCTTTGTCTCTATACGCGCGTGCGCGCGCACACACACACACACACACACACTCTATATATATATATACACACATACATACTTATATACATACATACACACTATATATTTACAGTGTCTCTATGCACACACACAAACCCCACATATACTATGGGTATGAGTATATGTTAAACAGCGCAATGAGGAAGAGAATCCAAAAAAGACAGGAAAACCCATGGTCAGAGTGTAGGATAATCATAATAATTAATAACTAGCATTTACTATATGCCAGGCACCTTGCTAGTGCCTCTATGTGTACTGTCTCAGTTTTTTTCCAATTTTGGTCATATCCATCTATACTAATAATATCATTTGCTAAAAATGCTTTCCTTTTGATAAATTTACTTGTTTATGACTATTTTAAGAGAAAAATCTCAAAGTACCATAATATAATCATGGGTTTGATGTGTATTTTTGGTAAAATACACTGGAATAAAATCTACAACTATAATATTCAATGAACTGTTTACCAAACATATCTACAACAGTACTTATAATCTCATTTGGGGAAACACCACATCACACCCTTATTCTTTACAACTCCATGCTATATCACCATTGTCCCCATTGTACACTGGAACAATCAAGGCTCACAGAGGCTAAATAATCTGTCCAAAGCCCAAGAAAGTAAAGTCACAGTAGTCAATGGAGGAGACTGTCCAGAGAAAGGGAGTGGCCAAGAGTGTCCAAAACCAAAGAGGCCAATCAAGTTAACCAAAAATGCAAAGGATCCTTCACACCTGGAAAGTCACAGGCCCAGACTGTAATGAGATGAAGAATGGAAAGGTAGGAGAGTGCTAAGTGGGCAACTCAGGAACCGGGAAAGAGAGGGATGAAAGGGACACAGAGTTTGTACTTGATACATGATTGAATATAAGTTCAATTAGGCCCACAGTTGCTCCCCAATGCAAACCTCAGAATTGTGATTCCCTGTGTTCCCATTTCTTCCTGGTAAGACAAAATGAGGGCAAATGCAATCGTAGGTCTAGAAAGGATGTCTCGGACCCCCAAAAAGCATTATCAAGGTGTTCTCAGTCAGGTGGCAGCTTGAGCCAGGTCAGGGAGCCAGCCAGGAGGAGAAGTGAGGCACCTGGGTTACGATGGCAGCCCTCAGAGCTCTTAGCATTTCTCCATCCTGGGGAGGAAAGGTCCTCACAGCAGTGCCACTGCTGAAGTTGCTCCCCATCACAGCTGTTGCTCAGATCTACAAGGCAGGGACCCTCACAGAGGTTGCCATCTCCTCCTTAAAACACTGAACACCCTTGGGAGGGCAGCAGATGCTAAAGTCCAAGAATGCTAAAGAGGGCTCCAGCCTGCACTATCTCTGGAGGTAAGTTTATAGCCATTTAAAGGAGCATTTAAATTCCAAGAAAGAGCCTTTATGGATGTCAGCATCCTCTCCTCATAACTGCAGACATGGTGCTAAGGCAGCCAGGACATGTTTAAGGTAAATGTTTTAGAACCACTGAGAAAGACAAAGACCAGAACCTCCTTCCCTTCCCTCCGCATCCAGGTGGAAGGAGAGGGTAAGAAAGAGGGCAGAATGGGAACCCTCTTATATCTGGGGACTGAAACTTTGCAAATCATTTGTGAGGGCTGGCACTTCTCCACAGGTGAGGCTTCCATTTCCTGAAGACTGGTTCTATCCAAAGCAATTCTCAAAAAGTGAGATCAGAGTTGAACTATATTTGCCAATTTTGTTTTCCCTTTCTATGTAGTCCCTTGACCCATCTCCCCTTGACACCTCCCTGCACCCCAGTCCTGACAATCTCTACAGAGCTCCCAGCAGCAGCGGCCAACAGTGAGAGAGACGCAAGGCAGGGAGACAGAGAGGCCCTGCCCAATCCTCCAGACACACAGATAACCACCTACCTGGCCCACTGAACCCACCCTTCCAGCTTGAGGCAGCTGTACAGAATGAGATCTAACCAGGATGTCTCCTGTCTCCTCCTCCTCTGAGCCAAGAAAAAGAGAAGGGCAAACTAGCCCTACAGCAGGAAGCTTCCACTTAGCTATGATGGCCATTTTGGCCAGGAGATTGCTGGTCATGGACTATTTTAACCTTGGCAGGAGGAGGAGAGAGTGGGCCTCTCTTTTGTGACTGTTTGCAGCTATAGAATTGTACTTTTAAAAACCTAACCATGGGGGCGCCTGGGTGGCTCAGTTGTTGGGTATCTGCCTTCGGCTCAGGTCATGATCCCAGGGTCCTGGGATTGAGCCCCACATCGGGCTCCCCGCTCCGCAGGGGGGCCTGCTTCTCTCTCTCCCACTCCCCCAGCTTGTGTTCCATCTCTCGCTGTGTCCCTCTCTCTGTCAAATAAATAAATAAATAAAATATTAAAAAAAAAACCTAACCATGAACTTTATGACCTACCCAAGCCTGACACTGTACCCATTCAGTCCTCTATTTCCCAGGGTTCATAACCCAGTCAGGAAACCTATACCCCAGATGAAACTTGGGCTCCAAACATTCATTCAGAGACAAAATCTGTAGTTTTTAAAGAAGTGATCGTTTACAGGCTGATAATGCAAACCAACAGAGCACACATGTGATTCTCTCCTGAAAGACGGGAGCAGATCAAACTGGTCTGAGAATGGGCCTAGCTTATTCTCAGAGGACTGCAGGCGAGTGATGAAGATACTTGCAAAATAATAAACTGATATCAGACAGAATGATGACAATAACAAATATCTGCAGAGCACATATCACTTTAGAAGTAGTTTTACACTCATTTTCTCTTTTATTCTTGGAAGTGATTTCCACCTGGATGGCATACAAGTGCATTCCACATGCTCAAATGCATCCATCTTCTCCTCTGCCCATCTCCCCGCTACTCTAGTGCTGTTAAAGACATCAACCCTCTCCCAAACTGTAGAGCACAGCATTTGATTCAACTGCCCCCTGAAGTTCCATGACCCATATCTGTAACATTTCACATCCAGTTTTGTTTCTCTATCCATCACCACCACCCAAGTCAAGCCCTCAGGACCTCTCACCTGGACACCCCAAGGTGTAATTGCTCCTAACTGGCCTCTTCACCCTGTCATTTAGGGCCTTGATCCATAACTAGGTGAAGGTCACAGCACTCCCCTGATCACAAATGCTGGTGACCTTGGCCTTCTCATCCCCAGAAGTCTCTTTCATCTCAACTCCCACAACAAAACGTGGGTGCCTCTTTATGCCAACTGTTAATACCCTAATGCCTTTATCTGCAATTCCAAAATAGAAAAAACTCTGAAGGGGTGGGGGGAAGTGTAATTTATCTGACAGTAAAACTTATGAAGCTATTTAAATTTTTTATTTACCCCACTTACACATTTCACTAAAATAGTATCTTTGACTATGGAACAATTCCCCAGAACCAATTGGGGGATTATGAATTATACTGGATATAATCTTACTAAAATCTGAAAAATTCTATATTCTGAAACACATACGGCCCAACAGGTTTTAGATAATGGGTTTGGGGCCTGTATTAACTTGCATTAGAGTCCTTACTCTTCATGTCTCACATCCAGTTATCAATTAGTGAATCCTCAAATTGAGCACATATTATATAAAAGGAAACTCCCCAGGCAGTGAAGGCATGTAAGAAGTTAAAATACATGATCCTTGACAACAAGTTCTTAAGGGCCCTATATCCTACAGATCTAAAGTAGAACCAACATGCTATGGGCCCAGTGAAGGAATTTGATGAGAAAGGCATCATGGCAGACCGGTGCTCAGGAAGAGCATTTTACCACTCATCCTGAGTGGTAAAGAAGAAACAGAAAAAGCAGTTAAAGGCCCGGGAAGGCAGTCCAAGTGTGGACAGGAAAGGTGGGAAATTCACAAGGACTTGCCAAGTAGTTGCCTATACTGAACTACCAGACTCATGTACAGTCATAGGAGAGTTGGCCACTATTCATATAATTATGGTTCTTAGAAAACTATTCCTTCTACTGCTACCAATGTCCCTACCAGCACTGCAGACAAAAATGTCATATGCACCCTCAGCAATGCTGGGTGAGAAATCCTACAAGTAACTATTTATGGAAAGTGCAATGAATGCCAAGGTTAGTGAAAATGTGGTTGGAGAAGCAGCCCAAGTCAGATCATTAAGGGCCTATGTAGTCAGTGGTAGAGTCTAGTAGCTGACAGTATGAGCTCAACATTTAATAGCTCAACAACCCTGGGAAAGTTGCTTAATCCTCTGTGCCTCAGTTTCTTCATCTGCACCAGAGGGATGCTATTGCTGATGAGGTTGATACCACTTAGTCCATCAAGTATTGTGAGAATTCAATGAGCATATATGCATGCAAAGCATTCTGTAAACATTCAACAAATGTTAGTTGCCACTATATTACCCTTCAAAGGAGCTTAGCGGCCAAAGACAGCAACTGAAGGATTGTGACACGGTCAGATTGGCATTACACAGCCTCAGGTCACGTACGGTCGGTTTGAAATGAAGCTAGGGGCAAGGAGACCAGTTAGGAGACTGCTGCAGTGATCCAGGCAAGAAATGAGGCAAGGTTGAACTTACAACCATGGCAACAGGACTTAAGGCTGACCTATGGGTTGAATACAAGAAATGTCCAAGTCCATGCTAATATAAATAAATATTAAAAATAAATAGATGGGGGGGCGCCTGGGTGGCTCAGTCGTTAAGTGTCTGCCTTTGGCTCAGGTCACGATCCCAGTGTCCTGGGATCGAGCCACACATGGGGCTCCCTGCTCCACGGGAAGCCTGCTTCTCCTTCTCCCACTCCCCCTGCTTGTGTTCCCTCTCTCACTGTGTCTCTCTCTGTCAAATAAATTTTAAAAATCCTTAAAAAAATAAAGAATAAAATAAATAGACGGGGGAGAAGGAGCATCTATTTCTCACAGCAGAATTCCAACCAACAAATGTGGAAGAAGTGATAGAAATAGAAAATCACCACAAAAACAATAAGCAAATACACTGTAGTAATTATGACAGGCAAGAACCACTGATGGATGCTAACCTTGGTGGGTGAAAGAATGATGGGAAGGGGAGAGTTTGCCAGTAATGAAAAGCGGGTTCTCTAGCAAAGCTGGACAGTGCAACAATGGCTGCACTTGACCATCTGCAGCGAAAGGCACCATACACATTGAATTGGAGGTGCTGGGACCTCGGCAGAGCAACTCAACCAGCCCCCAGCCCTGCCCTCCAAGAGCAGCCAATCTGCCTGCCACAAACAATGCGGATTCCAGCCACCTCTGAACAAAACAAAACCAAGCACATCAGCGGTCTCTCCAATCAACTAGTAGTAAACACAGAGTCCCTTCTGCCTCCAAGCAAATGGGGCAGTTGTTCTGTGGCCTGCGTTTGAGTGGGACTTCTGAAGGCAGGCTGCCTAGGTTCCAATTCCAATTTACTACTCACCAGTGCATCTTTGGGTGACTCATTCTTGCTAGGCCTCAGTTTTCTTAGCTGGAAAATGGTAATACTGGTACCCACCTTGAAGGGTTAATCCACATAAAGAGTTTATCACAGTGAATGGTCTATGGTCAGCACTTAGGACTATTAGCCATTAGCACATCTTGATGAAAGATGTCTGGCTGGGAGCCTCCACTCAGTGGGAAAGGCCCAGGGGATGGTAGCAGTTATCTGGTCTTTATACTCACACACACCTTGACCCCTGACTTAAAGGGCTGAGAGAGGCACTTCCACTACCACCCCTGAATTTGGTAAAAACTTAGAAAGTGCTGATAAACCCATTTTTATTTGTTTCTAATTTATACCCTGCCAGCTTCCAGAAAGAATGTAAAGCAGCACAGATAAATCTACTCAAACTCCAGTGACAGGAACCAGGGTATTCTCCTCTTCCACATCTGCCATGAAGGTCAACCCACCCTACCCCTCCCAAGCAGACAGGGGATAACCAGGGAGCAAATGCAGGAGAGAGGTGGCACCCCGCCTGGCACCAGGCCATTTCCCTCCTTCCCTGGCTGCCTGCTGCTCCCATGTTTCTTGTAGCCACGCCATGTGCATGCTGGCCTCTGCTGTTCTGCAGGGGTTGCAGGAACAAAGGATATCAAGGGGCAAACTGCCCTCCCACAGCTACAAAAAAGTATACAAATGAAATCAAATCAACAGTAGCTTTGGAGGGAGGATGTCTGTTTAATCATAAAAGAGCAGCCTGACAGTATCAAAAGAAGGGGTGGGTATCTTGGTAGCTAGGTAGGTCAGGCTATTCTCCCCACTCCACACCCCTGCAGCTGCCCATAGTGACACCTGCTCCCAGCAGCTCTACTCCCCAGGGGTGGCTCTGGCTGAACTGCCCTTACTTCTCTCCTCTGCCTACTCCAAGCTCCGCATCCTGCAAAGGCCTCCCTGTGGGGAAGTTCATCCTGACCCCACTCACTGGCCTCTGCTCCCTCTAGATGTCAGTGTCACCGATCATCTCGGCCTCCCCTGGAGCACTCAAAGCCCTACCAGCCTTCCTCACTTCTCATCAGCACCCCATCCCCCTCTCCCCAAGATGTTGATCAACAGATCCGTAAGCTCCCTGAGTAGAGGCGGATGGGGCAGTATGCAGGGCACACAGAAGGCAGAACACAAACAGCCTGACTGAAAGACCTGGAGACATTGCTGCAGAAGATCCTTTTGTATTCTGACCAAATTACTCAAAGCTAAGCTGGCAGTTCTCACGGTTTAAAGTACGTAACAATCAACTGGGAGGTGGAAACTAGGGACGAGAGGGACATGCTCTTGGCTACAGCATAGATTTTCATGCACTACCCCAGAAACTCAGTTTTAATGAGTCCAGAATGGGGCCCAGGAATCTATTTTTTATAAGATGCATGGGGTCTTATGTCATGCTATGAGAAACAGACCTAACCCCAGGACTGCTACGTGGAAAAAGCCCTGGCTTGGGAGTCCGGTGCTGCTGGAGCAAGGCCCTGGCTCTGATACCAGGTAGGTGATCTTACCGCAGGTAAACAACTCGTCTGGTTCTCAGACTCCATCAGTGAAACGGACAGGTAGGACAAGACTCCCAGAACTCTGAGAGTACAGAACGACAGCTAACATTTACTGAGCATCTATTATATGCCAGATATTCTCCTAAGTATTTTTCACATATATTTCCATTTATTCCTCAGAACAGACATATGAGAGAGGTGCAATGAGGAAACTGAATAGTGGAGCATTAAGTGACCTGTTCTGGGCCTGTTGGTGATGAGAGCCCTGGGATTTAAATTCAGTCCAATCCCAGAGCCAGAGCTCATCACCACCATGCTCTGGCCCCAGAAAGGACTCCTGGTCCAAGTTTACAGAGAACACAAGCAGGACACCTGGGTGGCTGCCATACTGGCTTGCAGATTCCAGGCCTCTAGCCCCACTCCTGGAGCTGCCCCCAGGGTCACCCTCTAGGCCAGTTTAAAAGCAAGTCTTATCACATGGAGTCAAAATTAGCCTCAAAGCAGAGGTGGGAGAAATGTCCATTACTTATGCAAAACTGGAGAGACATTCAAAGCAAGAAGTAGGGTATGCAAGCCTAAGGAATGCCAGGACCTCCTCAACTCCAGAAGCTCCTCACAGGGGAGGACAAGACACTAGAGGGGAGGCTGGGAAAATACCCATGAGGCCAGAATGCCAAGCAGAGCTTGTCAGGGCAAGAGGCCACTGCAGGCCTTTGCCACATCTTTCAAAGGACAGAAAGTACAGATTACACCTCAGGCCATGAAGCAAAATGGCCATTTGTGAGGCCTACACATGCCTCCCTCTTCCATCATTCCCTGCCTTCCCAAATACCACTTATCTGTCAGAGCCCAGCTGAAAAGACCCTCTTCCTCCACTAAGCTGTCCAGAGAACTCTTCCTAACCACCCACCCCAGGTCCACAGACCTCTCCTACTCAGCTTTTCCCATTCTGCCTTTGGGACTCCTTCTTGTATTAGGGACTTGTGATGGGCACAGCTCACTGTTTAGGAGCCGGGCTCCCAGGTCCACCCGTCTGGATTAGAATCCCAGTTCTGCCCTTTACTAGCTGTGAGATCTTGGGCAAGTCACTGAATTTCTCTAAGGCCCAATTTCCTCAGACTTGGGCTGGGAATAGTAATTTTATCAATCTCATTGGATTGTGAGAATCAAGACATGTATGCCAGGGTCTTGACACATAATAGCTACTTAATCAAAGTTGAGGATTCTTAGCTATCTTTTTGAATGTACCTAGATTTTAGCTTTTGCCCAGCTAGTACATATTTCCATGATGGGGGGTGGGGGGTCTTTATATCTCCCAGCTACAACACTGTCTACCTTCTATTGAGGAGCCACTGTGTGCCAAGTCCTGTGCTAGGTCAGTGAATGTCTAAGCTGCCCTTTGGAAGACTCCAGGCTGGAGGGCCTACCTGGCACCCTACACAAAAGCCATTTTTGTTGGCATAAATCTCCCTGCGGTGAGCTTTGGGCTGTTTCAGCACTCCCCTCCGGCCCAGGTTCGGCAGATGCCCTCAAAAGCAAGAGGGAAAAGGTGGCCACATGGAGTTCTGTGGCCCCTGCAGGATGCCACAAGGGCAGAGAAGGGACACTATGGGTGTGTGTGTCCACGTCCATGCATAGGTGGGGTGGCCCAGGGAAGAGCATTTTGCACTCTAGCTCATTTCTTGGGTCTACCACATAACCGGCAATGTGACCTTGGTCAAATTTCTAACTCTCTTAATTCTTGGTTTCCTCATCTATCCATGGGAATGCAAATTTCTTCACAGTGTTATTATTAGAATTGCTTCCAACAAACGTTTATGGACTGATCTTGCCAAACTAGGAAGCTACCAACCCTCCCCTGCCCCATGGAATCAAAGGGAAAGGGCATGTGGCCTTGGAGGAAGGCTCTGAGGGATCCAAAGCATAGAAGAAAAATAGCTACATGCCCTTTAGCAACACTCAACAGTCAGCGTAGAGATTCCCAGGAGAGCACAAACTCCAGTAATGATTAAAAGAGCTATGAATTCAACAGTATGCATGAACACAGTGTTTCTTCACACATCTTTGCCCCCAAGCACTATATTGTAATGTGAATGGAAGAAAAGTCAAAGCAAAGGTCAAAGATGTGTTCATAAGTGAATATTCAAAATGGCGGGCAAAACTGTGTTACCAACAAGGGCCAAGCTACACTCAGTCCGGAAGGCAAACTCATCCTAAAGAAATCACTCTCCTTCCTCCCACACTCCCAACCACTTTAACCTGAGAGAGTAAAAAGAAATTTTACATTAAATTATTTAGAAACATAAGAGCATCACTTGAATAAAAAGAAAGGGGTTTTTGTTTTATAGTCAATTAAACAGCCAACAGTGGGCCCTGATTCTTCTTCTGTAAAATGGGTATTATAAGACTGCCTCCTTCATAGAGCGGTTGAGAGAATTAGTTGAGATTTAAATAAGTAACTGAGGTAAAGAATTCAGTACAATAGCTGGTACATAATAAGCTTTGATAAATGTTAGCTGTCACTGTTGTTTTTGTTGTTCCTGTTCCTGAACTGTTAAAACTAAAGAATCATGAATTAGGGAAATAAGCACCCTAACCAAATGGTTCAGACTTTGGTTTGGAAATCTTATTCAAATACCTAAACATCCCCTTCTTCCCATAACATCTGTGGCTTAATGGGACACAACTTGCATTGTTCAGGCATATCCAACAGAAAACCCTGCCCTTGTCTTCTGACACCCCAGGACTCCCTGGGGTGGAAGAAAAGCAGAAAGCTCAAGTCAGGTGGAAAGACTGGGATTGAGGACTGGAAGAGGAGTGGCTGAGAAGAAAATGGAATTGGTCCAAAGACACAAAAAAATAAAAAATAAAAGGGGAGTGTGAACAGTTCTTTAAAAGGCTCACATGCCCTGGGAGAAACCCTTCAAAGGAGAGAAGAATGAGCTAACCCTTCAGACCCTTTGAAGTACTTACACATACGGTGGAATCCCTCAGTCCACTCTGTCTTCAAATCCTGCCCAGTTAAGGGCCCCCCAACTACATGCTTTATATGGTGTGTACCTGAAAAGCCAAGTGCTCAGGCATTGCAGGGAATTTCTCTCACCATTTAATAAGGAATGCCTGGAATATTCCGGCCGAGAAGTATTTCTTAATTTCCTGTGCAATCTGAAGGCATTATCCAAGGGTTATTTTTGTTTTGTTTTATTCAGAAGTGGGGTTGCTGGAGCATTCCTCTTGGACATGTTCAGATTTGAATTAATTAGAATTCCTGTACAGTTTTCTTCAGTTATAATTATAGCTTAATTTGATTGCTTAATAGCTCTGGTTTTCGTAATGTTTAGCACCTGTTGTAAATTGCACAAGATAAATCACCTTCTACCTTCCACCGTGTTTATGCCTAACTTTTGCCTTTCCCCTTTCAGCTGGTGGGCTTGCGGTGACAGCCACACGCTTTGCTCATCCCTGCCCTTTCCACCAAAGAACTCTCTTTTGCAAGGCTATTTAACCAGAGAAGAAGTGACTTTTACTTAAATGCCTCCTTAAGACTGTTAGATTTTTTTTTTTAAGGGGAAAGAAAATTGAGAAGAAAAAAAAAGAGTATTTCAGATGCTATAAACTCTGAAGACTGACCTCTGGTATTATATAGACTTCCACTTAAGGGTCACCTTTTTGATGCACTGGGTGTATGGAGGTTTTTTTCCCCCTCCTTTCCTTTCTAGAATTACTAGACAGCAGTGGAAGCCCTGCATCATTAATTGATTTCTCCCATGCATTGTGCTATGATACAATTTTTCAAGGCTGTGCATAATTGTGTTCTCTGTGCCAGCGTTCTGTGTTCTGTCCTTGTCATATTGTCATTGAAGGCTGTTTCCACCCTCTGTAATTGGAGATGTTCTACTTTTGGACAAAGGTGTGGGGGCAGCTCAGGGGAACAGCGCTGACATTTACTTCATCAATTTATTTTTATTGTTCCTACATTTATTGCAGCTATAACAGCCCTTTAATAGTTATATCTCCTCCCTGTAGGGTATTCTGGTATTTGAAATTTTTTTAACTCATTTGTTCTCATAGATAACAGTAAAGTGCATTTCAGGATAACCTTTAGGTTTCAATCTCCTCTCTTCTTTTGGCTCTGAGGCAGTCTTCGCTTTAAACTTTTACTGCATTGCCAGTCTAAAGGCCAGAGCGCCAAGTTCATTCTAGCACTGGAGTAACCACAAATTAGTGGTCCTGAAAATTTCAGGGAGGTTAGTCCTAAACCAAGAGTGCAGCTATTACCATAATTCAAAACTGGTCATCCTTTTAAATGGGGGGGGGGGGCAAAGGAAAGTGGGCGGGAAGGGGAGAAAGTGAGAGGCGATGACAGAAAATCCCACTAAATACTTATGGACCTCACGTTACAAGCCTGGTCAAATAAGAACTGTAATTAAATCTTTATGACCGATGAAGCATCATACTGGACGAATTCTGAGTCTCTGTCCTTCAAGGCCAAAGACACGGGACACAATTAAAAGGAAACTGCACTTGGATTTACTGTTCTTCTTGTCTTTGGATACCACAACCCTGCATCCCAGTCCCACCTTCCTTAGAAAAGGTTATCTTAGGATAGCCTTGGAAATAAGTCCTTATCTGCAAGCCTAGTTTATTTATTTTTTAGTTCTTACCGACCCTGTAGAAAAAATAAGTACCAATTTTGTCTGCTTTCCTACCACCATCTTTGTGGTTGTGAAAACATTTGTCTGGGCAAGAAACGTTTCAGTACTTATTTTTAAGACCATGCTACTAATCCATTGTATAATAGTTGGTGCACTGGTTGCCAGCTTTAAAACAATCATTTCCACTGCACAGTGTCTACGCTTATCTCAAATGGGGGTTCATTCCAGTTTCTATCCCCCAGTTTCTCCTACAGAATCCTTACCACATCTTCTCTTCCTACCAGTATCACCAGAACCTACTAGAAATCTGCCTTCATCTCATCAGAGAGGGCGAAATGCCTTGTCCACTATCGTAATGCCAGGTAAGCAGCCAAGAAAAATGGCTCCAAATTCCATACCAGTCCTAGCAGCAGGGGCCTTTCTTCTCTACTAACAAGAACATCAACCTGGGAAACAGCATTTCTTATGCACCCAGTTGTCACCATTTATAAAAAGAAAGGTTGTTTCAAACTACACAAACTCTCAAGATTTCCATTACAGTAGGATGGGTCTAGTATGTCTCTGACACAATAGGAAGAAACAGACTGGGTGGGCAAGGCGGGTGTTCCTGGTCTGGGTCCCTACTCTGAAGTACTTTCACGATAATAAAGAAGCAGGGCCCCAGGCCCAGGACATCCTATTGAAGCTTCTAGAGCCAGGGAAGCCTCTAGTCCAGTAATTCCTGCAGACAGGCTCTGCTGAGTGGCAACGCTTGCCTGCACAAAGCCCATGTGCCCCACCCTCCGTATCTTTTCAGTTTTTTCTACTCCCTGCTCTCCACCACCATTTCCATTGCAAAAGGACCCTTCTCAGAAGACTGTCTTCTACTGTCATGTTGGTACATTAATTAAACCTTCAGAAAGGGAAAACAGAAGATGAAGAAATAACAAGCACACGGAACCAAGACGGAAAAGTACCACAGACTCCTCATCCTGGAATCCTAGCGTGGGGAGGGAAACTACAGAAGAGCATGGTTCTGGGCCTCTGCTTCCCAACAGGGCTCCACAAAACCACCCCAGAATGATGCTGCCAAGTTTCTGATAAGGATAGGATGCTTGGAGGCTCGAGTGGGATTTTTTCTAATTATTCTTATTCCGGTTGGACTTTATCCCTAGATAGTTACAGAAAGATACCACCAGCAGGGCATTAATCCAGATGAAAATATTTTAATGATTCCGCTTTACAGATCTGGCTCAAAATTCCAGGTCTTGCTAATTCAGGTTCCTGATTCCTTTCCTCATCTTTGAAGACTTACAGAGAAAAATCATGATGGGGAAAGACACCATAGCTTGAAACCTCCAGAACTTGGGAGAATACACCCATTGAAAGGGTACAGGCCAGAGGCAGTCAACACTGTGACTTCTGCGCCCAATGGCAGGAGTCATTCTGCACCAGTCATCATCTGAATCATGGGTGTAATTAGAGGCACTAACCAACTACAGTTTCACTATCTACAGGCAACCTATTTTCAAGGATGGTGGAGCCTGAGATTAGAGCTGCCAGGATCTAAATGACTAAAATTACTGAAAGTTAATTTTGGTCAATTCTGGTTTTAAATATGCACGACGCTAGCCATAGCTAATATAAAGTAAGTTTGACAACAATGGCATTCTGACAAGAAAGAACACCTTGCAGAGAGGAGGAGTGTCTTTGGACTCAGAGATGAGCCCTGAAAGTCAAGTGTGCTCATAGTGGCCTTCTGAGTAGCAAACTAAAGAGGGCATGGAAAAGCACAAGGAACAGAAGAAAGGAACTCTACACCACTCCTTCAGATCTGAGAGCATGATACTAGCACTGGGCAAGGCAAGGCAAAAGGGAAGCCACCTGAAATAGAAAGAAAGAGGCCCACAAATGGAAGGCCTGATTATATTGTTCTCTAGCCAGCTACTGAATGGCCCTTACCAAGGGTATGCAAGAAGAAAAGGAAATGTGGTGTCAGCTGGTGAGGGACCTTCCATGCCAAGCTTATCCTCCTTCAATGGTATGCCAGGAAGAGCTGGAGTCTAGGACGAGTAATGAATAAAGTGATATGTCCCCAGAGCTGAGTTACATTATGCACCAGTTCATGGCACCCATCACTGACAGCCCATGCAAAGTCCTCTCCTTTAATCTTTTATTCTCCCTTCCCTTTCCTTCCTCAGTCTCCCACCCATTGCAATAGGTACCTACTGTGTTTCAACCTTTATCTTGTACCTATGGATTCTGTGGAGCTGGTTCAGGAGGGATGTCTTGTGGAGATCAAAGACTTTATATATGTTGACCTAACAAAAAAAATACTGTGGTGGACCTTCAAGGACTAAAATAAAGGACATATATGGCTGTGGAGTTTATTTCTGTGAACGGTGCCATCTGGATTTGTAGAATGAACCTGTACAACTGGACATGGTGGTGCTGTTAAAATATTTTTTGTGAGTGGTGCCATTGGATTTGTAGAATGAAACCTATACAACTGAACATGGTGGTGATATTAAATATTTTCTAAAAATTAGTGATATTGCTATTATTGTGTTGACATCAATACAATTTTTTAGATTTTAGGACTTTTTTATGTTAAAGGTAATACATGCTTGCTATAAACAAAACTAAAAGAATTCAGAAGGGTGCAAAGTTAAAAGTTCAAGGACCTCTCTTCCCTTACCAGCACCCTCCCATCCTAGTCCCAATAGGTAAAAACTGTTAACTCTTCCTTCCTTCCAAAACTCTGTTACACACATGCGAGAATATAATACATACAAATATTTTTATATGAGTGAGATCATACTATATATACTGTTTCATTACTATTTCTCTTAACATATTTTGGACAAGTTTCTATAAAAATAGAGAGAGAAACACTTATTTCATTCTTTTTAGCAGCTGAAGAATTCCACTGTATCAAAGTATGATTATTTATCTAACCATTCTCCTACTGATGGAAATTCAGGCTGTTTCCAATTTTTGCTGTTGTAAGCAATGGTGCATGTTAAATGTTCATTTTTTTTTTAGAGATTTTATTTATTTGATAGAAAGAGACAGCGAGAGAGAGAACACAAGCAGAGGGAGTGGGAGAGGGAGAAGCAGGCTTCCCACGGAGCAGGGCTCGATCCCAGGACCCTGGGATCATGACCTGAGCTGAAGGCAGACGCTTAACAACTGAGCCACCCAGGCGCCCCTAAATGTTCATTTTTATATGTGTGGAGAGAGATATAATATACATGTACACATATCCACAAGTGTACATAGGATAAATTACTGGAAATGGCATTTCTATGTCAACAGAAATGCACAGCTTGAATTGTGATGTTATCAAACTACTTTTTCAAAAAATAGTACCAATTTACATGTCCACCAAAACTGTTTGAGAGCTTGTTACACAACACCCTGGAAAAACCAGGCACTATGAGACTCTGGAAACTACCAATTAGATAAGTGAAAATGATATATGGTTTAATCTTCTTTTTAGAAACTGTAAGATAATCTTTTATGTATTTACTGGCCCCTTATATGTCTTTTTCTTTGAAATAGCTATTCCTGAATTTTCCTATTGGTATATTTGTCTTTTTACTGATTTGAAAAAGCTCTTTGTATATTAAGGACTTATATGTTTAAAAGATGCTCCCCAGTTAGTCATTTTTTCATTTATTTATGGCATTTTTGCTATGTAGAATTAGTTACCCATGTTTATTTCCAATTTTTATAATATTCTGCCATTTGGAAGTTTCAGATTTTATGTTATCAAACTAATCAGTTTTTTATAGCTCCCACAATTTCATGCTATACTTAGAAATGTCTGCTCTACTTATCATTTTTTTGTAATTATACTTCTATGGTTTACATTTTCTTTTTACATTTAGGGATCCAGGTTTATTTATTTTTCCAGATGACCTGTCAGCATCTGACCACCACTCATTAATATACCAATTCTCCATTGCTTTGCAACACCACCTTTATAATTTCATAAAGTCTAATATATTTCTGGTCTTTCTATTTTGTTTCATTACTCTGCCTATCCTTTTCCTGAACTAGTACCATACTGTTTTGTTACTGTATCTTTACAATATAGTTTTGGTCTTAGGAGAGTGTTTTTTTAAAAACTGGAGTTTATAAAAAGCACAAACCTGTCAGGATCTTAGCCTAGGGCAGAAAATTTTCCTTTCATGAAGGATATTCATACAAAGAGTTTGAATTTATTAGAAAAGACCAGAGCGTCAAACATAAAATAAATGTTTAATAAGAATTTATTATAGTAGTTGTTGGGAGACCGGTAGAAAATATAAGGCAGAGACCCCTCTCTGAAGGAATTATTTAGATAAGAAGGTGCAGAACACAACTACCAGGGCAGTTAAAACAAAAGACAGCCCTGTGGATCTGGTGATCAGAGAAGCTTCTCAGAGATGATAATGGATAGACTTAAGTACCACTCACAGAGTCTTGAGTTGTCATGAGTGAGAAGGGTCCCTTTCCCCTGGAGATCTGCTCACGGGCTGTGTATTTTTGGCTAATAATAAAAACTGATATTTACGGAGTGCTTACTGTTTACCAGCCACTGCTTTAAGTGTGTTACGTGCATCAATTCAGTCAAACTTACAACAATCCTACGAAATAAGTACATACTCTTATTTGGCCTATTTTATAAAGGAACAAACTGAGTCACTTGCACAGTGGTAGAGCAGAATATGAACACAGGCTGTCTGGTTCCAGAATGTTCCTCCCTAACCACTAAACTTCACCACCTCCAAAGCCAAAGAGGGAGGGTCTGGTCCATGTACCACTTCTGCCTGAAGCACTCCCCCAGATGATAAAACTATTAATGGTGGCAGGCTGCCTAGCTAGCATAGCAGAGGCCCCTGTGTTCAGGCTGCAGACACCCAAGCTCAGTGGACAACCTGAACTTCCCGAAAGAACTGAGATACCTGGAATGCTGGCACCCTGGCCAGAGTCTGCAGCTCATTCTGCTCAGCACTTGCAGCTCCTCTCCTGCAAAGGAGGCCAAAAGTTCATGCTCCTGCACACTCTCTGGGCCTCCAGTGCAGTCTGGTCACCTGGGTGACCCCTGCCCACCTGGAACCACCGTGGCCTCTGTCTGACCTTATCCCAGGCTGACAGCTGGCGTCACACTCATCCAGACAGCCGACGCTCCAGGCTGGACAGAGTATTATGTCCTGCCCTGCCTTACAAATGGGAAGGAGAGAGAGCAGGCCACTCCTGTTCAGCCATGGCCTCAAAAGGGGGCAGGTCCCTGAATTTAAGGAGATAGGATGAAAACAAAATGCCAGCTGCAACTATTTCTGACTTTAGGAGAGAAACAGGGCCAATGGCCTCCTGAAGTCCAGTGCCAGGAACTGTTGGAAACAAAGGCCCTCCATTAGGCAGGGCCTAGGTGAGAGCACAAAGCCCCATTGTTAGACTACACCAGTGGTTTTCCAATGTTTTAAGCCATGGAAATAACTGTAACCCCTCAGCCATGCCCTCGATGTCTGGAAGGTCGTTCAGGTAAAGCCCATTACCAGGAAGAAAAAAAAATGGCACTCTGAACCCATCTCAAGCAGACGCAGCATTGAGACAACAGTGAAAAATGTCCAATTTCCCATCAAGTCACCACTCAGTACTTACAGAGGCTGTCTCAGATGGGCGTCGGGGAGTCCCTTCTCTCTGATCTCCTTCCCTCTTCTCACCATGCCCCTAAACTGAAAATTGGCAAGGTCCGGATGAACCTTAGTCCCGGCTCCATTCTGGAAGGGCAAGGCTGGGTCCTTACCCTGCCCACTGCAGTCTCCTAGATTCTTCACAGCCACATAAACCCCTGTCCGTAATGTTAACAGCCTCTCAATGGAGCACCGTCATAGGATATGGTGTTAACAGATCTCTGCCTCTTCTCCATCATTCTCTCCCAACTAGAGAAGCGGAAGAAAAGGAAAGAGAAAAGGAGACAGAAATCCTGACGTCCCCCACCACCATTTTTCAAAGAATATCAGACACAGGCAGCAGGTACCATAACACTACTCTGGTCCAAGCAGGGGCAGGACTTCACCCACTCAGCCTTGGAGAATACGATGAAAGTGAAAAGGCTCATATATACAACATTTGTAATCCAATTTCAAGAGGTTCATGAACCCTCCAAAAATTCAAGAACCTTGGGTTAAGAACCTCAGGCCCAGTTTTGAGCTATTCTGTACCACTTGGGAGTCTATGCCGGGGACAAGTAGGTTCTCATCAAGCCTGTTTTCTCTTCTGAACTCACAGCTAAACTACATTACCGAGTCCCCTTGCACATTCGTGGAGATGTGTGACTGATTCTTGCCAATGGACATGAGCTCAAGTGATGGATTAGGGGCCGTTAAGAGCAGGCATACCTTCTCCATTCTCTCTCCTCCATGGTCTACCATGAATGACTCCAAGGATACTTTGAAGCCACCTGGTGAAGAGGACTGAACCTTTACGTGGAAGCAATTTGGGTCCCTGAATGACAACATGGTAAAGAAAGGCCTCCTCCCCCAACCAATCTACATGGGACTGTGATGTGAGCTAGAAAGAAAACTTTATAATGGTATGCTATTGAAACCTGGGGGTCATTTGGTACAATGGCTAGCATAATTACCCTAAAATAGGAGGAGCTCTCACAGTTGCCTGAGAGGTGCTGTTAGGAACTCACACAGGGCAATACTCTTTCTCTACTCTGAATATTCTAGGATGTCAGGAAGAGAGCTAAATCCACCTAATCCGATCTCTGCAATCGGCCGCCCTGCTCAGGAAGACCTCAGGAGCATGGTAACAGCTGACATTATTGAACACTCATTCTGAGGTGGGCCTTGGGCCTTTACATCTAAGACCTCATCTGAACTTCTCATCACAACTCAGAAAAAGCTACTAGTGATATATCCCTTTTAACTTTGACCCAGGAAAGTTAAGCAATTGTTCCCAGATGACACAGCTCAAAAGAACACCCAGTCCTAATACTTTAACTTGCTCTTTCTCAACTTCTCAAACCACCTTTTCTAAGGCAGATACGCCCAAGTAGAGTCATATCTGAAGGCCTTACCAGTCATCACCTTCGTTATCAGCTACCAGTGCATACGGAATTGTTGGCACTCACCCGAGAAGAGGCCTCAAGGCAGCTACAGTGGACACAGGTGGAAGAAACGGGCTGCTGGTTGCAGGGGCAAGAGGCTGGAGGGCAAACTCAGCCCACGTGATCTTGGTTGATGGCTGGCCCAGCCCTGACGCTCAGAATGAATCCACAGTCGCCCTTGGCCCCGGGCGGCCCTTCCCTGCAGGCCACAATCCCATATGACCTCATGGCTACAGGAGAAGGGGCAGAGGGACTGAGCACCCACATTTATGATAAGCCTAGGACAAGAGGAGAGAAGAAATTTGGATGGGCAGTCCTCCCATCAACCCCCACCACAAGGAGTGGCCCACTCTGATTCCACACAGGGAGCCAGGCCTTGCACACTCATCCAGACAGCCGACGCTCCAGGCTGGACAGAGTATTATGTGGCAGACTCCGAATCCCGCAGCTTTTCCCGACCTTCCCATGCCCCCGGGGCCAAAGCTTAGACTCCGCAGTCCGTACACCGAGGAGTGGGGTTTGCGGTGGAGATAGAGAACTGGCACCTACCCCCCCCCCTTGTTAAGGACCATGTTGAGCCAGACTAGGGTGTTCCAAACCCCAACGGCACTCAGGTAACACTGGGCATCCCTAGATCCCTGGTAAGAGACCCGGATGAGGGCGGGGCTTTGCGCGGGGCGTGGCTTGCGCTGGGAGGGGCGGGGTTTCCCCGCAAAGGCTTGCACCGCCTCTCCCACATCACGCCCGCCTCTTCCCGAACCTTGCTCAGACGCTTTGGGCACTTTTCGTCTTTAAATCCATTTTGCACATTATTATACATTCCTTTGTGCAATTTTTAAAAATCTATAATTTATGAAAGCTGTCATTCAATAGGGTCTTTGCTCTCCCCGGCTGGAACTTCTTCTAAAGTACTTCTCAGTAGGCAGCGAATCACTCCCCTTTGATTACCATGTGATTAGTTTGTTCAACTGATGGCCTTTCTTCTCTGAGATACTTATTGTGTCTTCTGCCTCCTATGCAGTTCTTAAGAATTTAAATGAGCCATTTTATTTCTTCCTCCAAGCCCTGAATCCACACACCCGGCTCCACTCTTCGGCCTCCCTTTAGAGTGCGCCTAATAAACAGCAGCGCGGTTTCCGAGGGCCCCCTCTAATGGGGAATTTTATGTTGTTTCTGACATTGTTTGTTGTGCTTCCCACAAGACCAAATGCTGCTAAAGATTGAGAGACAGTGACATAAATGTCAGCGAAACGCCTCGGTAGTGTCAAGCCTAATTAGACGCTTGCACTTGGGGGACAACTACGGATACCATAAAACTCAGAGCTGATCTTCTCTGAACACACGCCTGGAGTCTGGCAGATGGGGCAGGGCAGAAGAGAAGGCCCAGGAATAGGATAAAAGGGGATGGAGAAGAGTTTTGCTGGGATGCTGAACTCGATTTTAATACATCCTTTTGTTCCTTTTAGGTCACTCTTGTCCTGGAAGTACCCATAAGCAAAGTCACTGCATGTATCAGTCACTATGGGCACAGTGATGAAGACCAATAGGCTTGTCAAGGGCCAAGAAAATGTTTGAGATGAAAAAAAAAAAAAAAAAAGATGGGGGCTCCAAATTACAAAACAGAAACTGTGAAATCAAAATGATAAAGTCATAATTAACAAAGCAAATTACAAAAGTTATTTTCCAGCAAAATTATGTGTGTACCCACACATACAAACACACAAACACACACATATCATGAAATGTATGTGCATTTTAAAGATAATATAATGTGGGGTGAGGCTTCCAAAACTAAGAGTGCCTTTAACCAGTGAAGGTCCTTGAGCAGCCACAGCTACCTTGAAGTAAATAAAATAATTACTATTAAGCCCCTTCTGACAGATACAGAAAATGAGACAAAGCAGACTGAAATGGGTTGCTCAAGATCAAACTGACTGACCATAATAAAGACATTCAGCCTTCCTGGCACATTCTAGTCTTCCTTTCACCATGCCCCTTACTAAGGCCATGATGCCAAGACACTCCTCTCTAGAAGATCACTAAGCCCAGGGTTGCCTCTCCTGAGATAACCAGAATTATTTTATGAGTAAATACTCACTATTAACTTCCCTGTCAGACTTTTCCCATAACAAGCTCTTGTCCAGTTGCCCAAATACTTCTCCCCTAGACCCTCCCTTCTCTCCCTCAAACACATACCTAAAATATAAACAAAACCAGGCACATACAGTGTGGATCTTTTCAAAGCCCATTCCTCAAGTGCCTAACTTCTAGGGTTGCCAGATATAACCTGAAAGTAAACCACAACAAACAAACAAACAAAAAACCACCACAACAAGATACCCAGTTAAATTTGAATTTCATGTAAACAACAAATATTTATTTACTCTAAGTATGTCCCAGGCAATATTGGGGATATACTTATGCTAAAAATTTTCATTGTTCATTGCAATGTGGAAAAACTAATTGCCCAAACGGAATCAGGGTCTACAAGCTTCCTAATCCAAAAATCAAATGCTCTCTCTCAGGCCTAAACATATCTTGGCCCTACTTGTAATCAGCTGCAAAAGTACAAAATCTGAACACACCAGTTTAATTGTCAAAGAATCTGAGAGTGATGGAAAAGTTAAAGGTAATTCTGTTCCCCTGACTCCCATGAGATCACACCTAAAGTAATCAAGACTAGAAGACATTTAATCGATATATGCATACAGAATGCAGAACCCTCCCCAGGAACACTACAACTATCATACCTAGGAGACTGTTTGCACCCAGTAGGACTCCTAGTAGCTCTGAATACAGTCGTTTCTCTGCATCTTTCCTCAGTGCTACCCCAACCCCCCTGCTCCCCTGCCATGATGAATTCTCCCAAAACAAGCCTGGCACCCTTGTTGGCACACAGTAGGCTTGATCCTTATTTATGGAAAGAATAAAATGCAATGCATATAGAGAGCCATATTTCCAATAGGTTAGCTTAAGGTAAATGAAACCAAGAAGAGTCAGAAAAGAGAAAGTTCTGGACAGAGGCATCATTGCTTCCTTTGGAGGATGAAATCTCTTTGAGGGCCAAAGAAAAAGGGAATCAGGCACCCAAAAAGAAACAAGCAAACAAAACATTGATAAGGCAAACACAAGCTTTCTCCTCATAATACCGAGTGAATAAGTACTCAGTAAAGCATCTCAATAGTACAAAGAAAAACAACTAATCCTATGGAGGAGAGAGTCCCCCAAGGAGAACCGAAGAGCTCATGAGCTCATCTGTATTTCCAGGGTCAGGACTGGGGATGGCTGCAGGGATCAAGAGCCTTTCAGAAGGATATTGCTGAAACCTCACCTCAACCTGCTCCCAATTAGGAAAGCAGCTCCCTTGCGTGTATTTTAATCTGATAGTGTTTGTTTTAGAATGAGGGGTCCTGAGAACAAGGGGAGTGGGGAAGAGCCTTTATTTCTTTATCATTTATATTTAGTATATTAGAATGTATTTACAACTCACAACTCCTACCAACTACAGCTTAAGAGAAACAAGTTTTTGAGGGCATGTGGAGAATTGTGGAGAGAAGCAGGAAACTACAAGGGAATCAGTAGCAGGAGCACAGGATAGGAAATACAAAGTTCTAGAGAAGATTAAGTCACCCTTACTTACCTCAGCCCACCCTGTCACTAGCTCTGGCAAGGTAAGCTGAACCTGGTTAAGGAAGGAACAAATAGGAAACCATGAGCTGGGATCTATCTAGCCAGGCTGTGGTTACCCACACTGGCCCTGCATCTTGGGTAAGCCTCTCCCTGTGGGGCACCCAGACACAGACACAGGACCTGCCCTCAGGGATCAGAGTCCAGAAGGCAGACAGACATGTCACAGGCAATTCCATACTATGAGCTGAGGAACACAGGGTGACCAGTAGGCAAGCTAAGCACCTACACAGAGGCTCAGCCTAGCAGTGCCAAGAGCAGGAGAAAAAGAGAAAGATTTTTTAAAGAATTTCGTATTGGATTTTTCTCCAAAAAATGCAAAATAGGGAAAAATCAGAATTGTGTTAAATTTCTTTACAGTGTATGGTTAGGAATACAGATTCTGGAGCAATTCTGCCTATATTTGAAGCACAGCTCTGCCATTTACTAGCTCTGTGACCTCGGACAAGTTTCTTAAACATTCTGGGCCTCAATTTCTTTATCTATAAAATGGGGACAGCATAGAGCATATTATGTGATTGTTAGCCATTGTGAAACTTAAATGAATTTTAACATAAAGCACCAAAGCCTGTTACATAACAAGCGCTCAGTAAGTATTAGCTATTATCACTACGACATATATAGTTTAGTATTGCTTTTATTTTAGGTCGCATATCAAAATGAAGACATCTTAATCCAGGCTTAGAAGCTCTAAAATCTTAACATGGTCTGATGACAAATACTATGGGAGAGGTATGTCCAGGGCAGTATAGTTAAGATGCCCCTAAAAGCAACTCAGACCAGAGAAGGGCAATCATGGGAGCTTCCTGCAGGAATTCTCTAATCTAAATTCTGAAAGGTTGTCCAGGTGGAAAGAAGAAGAGTAGTCTGTGTAAAGGCCAGAGGCAATAAGTGAGAAGACACAAATACACGAGGGAAGACAGCAAGAATGGGGCAAGCAGGGCCACTGAGAGACAGCTGCCCGAGCCCAGGCAACAGGCTCTGGCTGGACGCCGGGTAGGACAGTGCTGAGAGAGCAGTACATCTGGCTTTCGGAGAAAGTCCACTAACTGGGGAAATTGGTAGGACATGGTAATTGATTGGCTATGAAGGTGAGGTAGAAATCGATTTCTTCCCAACAGTTGGACAGTTGTTTGGGCAGCTACAAAGTTGTTGACACCACTCACTGAAACAGGAAACACAGGAAGAGGAGAAGAGCCGGGGGTCCGGGGGTGAAGGAGATGGGAAGAGCGCTGGAAATGAGCAAAGGTCATGACTTCCACTTGGAACTATTTACCTTTGGTATTTCTGTCAAATAGCTAAGTGTGAATGCTGGCGAGTTAACTGGCTACACAGAGAAAATAATTAAAAATTCAATAGCCATCCCCTATGTTACATAGAATTCTTCTGTAGAATGAATCATTCCATACGGTTTTCACAACTCCTGTGAGATGAAAACAAGTATGACAATATATGCATCAAGCACTTACTATGCTAAGCATTTTGCATACATGAACTCATGTAATCCCGACATCAACCCTGAGAGGTACATACTGTTAATAACCCATTTTATAGTTAAGAACACTGAGGCTTAGAGCTAAAGATTAAGTGGTTTGACTAACATCACATACCTGGTAAATAGCAAATCCATTTCCCCTTTTGACAGGTGCAGAAACCGAAGGTCAAATAGGACAAGGGATGTGTATAAGACCGCAGAACCTCAGAAGTTGTGGAGCCAACTCTACACCCAAATCTGCTACTTCAGGAAGCCAGTTACTTTTTGCATCACCCCACGAATTCAGGCTGTAGAGGTCTATTATTTACAAAAGGCAAGAATGAGAAGATTATAGGGGTAGGACCAACCGATAGCCATGTTCAAACAAGGCAAAAACTGCTCATTTCCCTCAGAAGAAATGTGCAGCCTCATAAGTGTATCTGCCTGGTGCTGTTGTTGGTGATGATGATGATGATGACGAAGGAGACTGGCTGATGCCAAGGGGGATGCTCCATTGGTGCTAACACTTCAATTAAGACCCAGAGATCTCTGTGGCCCTCAAGTTCTTGAGGTCAAACTTGGGACTGAGAATGATCTTTTCTCCCTAGATTATCCAAGAGAAGGGAACTCCAGCTGGAGTTGTGTTTGTGTTCATTCACTCATCAAATTATTACAGTGGCTGAGCAGCTACTTTCAGGCACTGTGCTAGGTGCACAGAACACAGAGCTGAACAAAACAGACATACACTCTGCTCTTGTGCAGCTCACAGTCTTAAACACTCCACCTAGTCATGCCCACTGGTTGGAAGGTGAGTGGGGAGCAGCGTCCCTACCTGAAAGCTGCCCCCAAGAAACTGGCATTTGTGGTTTTTGTTCGGTCCCACTGACAGAGGCAACACTAGGACCCTAGCTGTAGGCTAGGCCTGGGTTTCCAGCCGTTGGCCCTACCAGTGGCCAGCTGGGGGACCTTAGGAAACCCATCCAGCATCTCTGGCCTTGACACAAAATGGGGGGAAGGGAAGGGCAAAAAGATGAGATCCATGGTTTTCAAACTCCTTTTAAGCTACATTATTCATTCTTTATTCACTTAGCAAATTTTTACCTAGAGATGATTTTGAGCAGATAACATGAACAACACAAATATGGCCTGAGACCTCAGGGAGTTTGAGGTCTAGTGGAAATCTTATACCAAACTCCACCATGTAGAAATGGAACTAATCCCGAGGTCATCTCGGGCTCTACAAAACACAGTTTTCAAAAAAAAAAAAAAATCCACACACAGTCTCGCTAATCTCTTAGGTTCCTTCCTGCACTAAGATCCTTGGGTTCTTTCTCCCAGGTTGGGGGAACAGCAGCAGCAGAAACTGAACATCCTGTATGCCTATCTCCAGCCCTATGTCGACTGCATATTTTCTGTAATTTTGTCCAACAAGCCCCAAGCACTCAAGCTTATCAAGGTACTGCTGCTTTGCTCCATTGGTCTGTTCTGGGGAAGCCAGCCATTTGCCTGAGACTCTCCAAGTGTCTGGTTCAAACTGGGCAGGGAAAAGAAGGCCATGCGTATTTTCATTTGGAGGCAGAAGGATTTTCATGCATTACTCCCCAAGCACAGAGCAAGCTCTGGAGAGGCTGCAATGGGCATTAGCAAAAGCAAGACAAAGGGGCACAGTGTGAGTTTCTTCTTCCCAGAGAAACTTTTTTTTTTTGAAAGAAAGGGAATGAAAGCCCAGTTCCCCTATTCCCTTGTTAGTTTTGCAAAACAAACGAGCAAATAATTTTCATTCATTGACTTTGCTTTTTCCTTCCAAAGACATCTCTCCATCCTCTAAGGAAGACCCATTTGAGGTTTCCTGCACACTATCCGTCCACTTGGTAAGAAGGGATTTGATTTTTTTTTTTTATTTCTCACACCGTTCTGTGCCAACGTGAGCCTGACCATTTCCAGATGAAACACTGCCTTTACCAGAACGAAATGTTTGCGAAAAGGTCTTTAATGAACTGAAAACGTTAATTTGAAAAGTCTCCTCTATGGAAAGAGTGAAGCTTGGAGAGTAAAGGAAATGACACACAGCCTAGGGACTGGCAGACGGCTGGTTTCTCTCAAGTGTTTCAGAAAGGGGGAGATAGGGGATGGGTTAGGTTGGGATCCAAAGTGGACCCTCATTTGGAGGGCAGGACCGATAAGGCAAGTCTGAGCTACGTTCACACACTCAGCTTTGTTTTGGTGTTTTATATGTCTATACACACAGGATTCTCCTGGCGAAAAATAATACACAGTCCCTCGGCCCCTTCCCCACCACCAGAAATTCCAGCAAATGTCCCACTGGCATTATTTCAAAGGTAATCTCAATGAGAATGATGTTCATGCTAACAGCACCAACCACCACTAACACCACTTTTTTTTTAATCAAGGTGTTATTCTCTCTCCCACCCACACCATCGGTGCCACCCAGATCGCACACAGGAGGAGAAAACATGAAAGTTACAGACTCTGCTAAGAATGCTGATTATAAGTCATCGGGCAGATATAATTACAGGAATTGCTCTCCCTAGCCGAGCTGATATTTATTTCAGCAGCTCTGACCCTTCACGAGGATCTTGCTGCCACCTCACCCCCAACTCTCCACCCCCACCCCCAAAGGGCTTTTCTAACTGAAAGCAAACCCAAGCCAAATCCTGCTCATACTCTCGGCCAGGTGCCAGGAAAAGTGTAAATTTTCGTGAGCTCCGGCTATTTTGCCAGAAGTCTGCAAATGTGTCTGGACACGAATGACGGTTCCCTTTTGCGAGGCCAGGCCTGAGCGCCAGGAAGTTCTAAAAGCAGCACATTGAGAGAGATGAGGCAGGCGACCAGAGAAAGGGGCAAAAGCAGCCTGTCTGTGTAAGTAAGTAAGTGAGGCTCTCCTGGCATATCCAGTCTGTGGCCAGAGTCAGTCACTGTATTGCCCTTAAAGAAAAAAAAGAGAAAGGGTAATCTTTCTCAGACTCAGTATTCCCACTGTGTGCTGTTAACTTTGTTCCCAAAGGCAATCCCTCAATTCCCTACCAGGACTTCACCTTTCATAATGGAAATTAAATCAGTTAAGTTTGGTGTGTGTGTGTGTGTGTGTGTGTGTGTGTGTGTGTGTGTGTGTGTGTGTGTGTGTGTGTGTGTGTGAAAGAGAGAGAGGCCATCTGTAAGCATGGGCACAGCTAACTAACTAGACTTAACCCACGCTGCTCCTTTGGCCTTGGCAGAGATGAAAGCACAAAGGCATTCTGAGGCTGTTTGAAAGAAAGGATTTTAAAAATGTAGAAAGCAGAGATCACTAAACAAGTAGGGGGGCATCATTAACCAGTCTTCCAAGCCCAGGTCACTCTTGCTACTCAGGGCAGACAGGCTTCATCCATTCTGAAGCCCCGGGAAGCGTGGGTAAGTAAGGGTGCCATCCAGCCCCGTGCAGGTCTTCTCCTCCGGGGTGATGCTTTGCCTCCCCACCATGTCACACCTGGGTGGATTTCACTGGCTCGGTGAAGCCTGTGGTCTGTCTCTAAATTTGCCCAGTTTTTATTCCCGCCCCTATCGAAGGGGGCAATAAACTTTACTGCAGAGGATGCAATTATTTGGGGGCCAGGTGTGACTTAACAAGCTTGAAACCCTCTGAACAGAAGCAAAGCCAAAGGGAAGGGTATGTTTTCCAAGTGATTAAAAAGCGGGTGACTCCCTTCACACCCGTCCTGCCCGCTCCCCACCCCCACCCCGTCTTGCCCTGACAAAGCAAGGGAAGGATTCAAATCAAAGGGATCTGGACTTTACTCACCAGATGAATATATTAAAGCGCTCTGGCTGCAAAGTTTCTACCAAACTGACCATGGCTAGGACAGGGGCAGGAAGGAACGGAGTGAAAAGGAGGAGGTGAAAAACCCATAAAGAAACACAGGTTTCCCTCAAATTATACAATAGACACATTTCAAAAAGTGAAATATAAATTGTTTTAATAAATGGGTTCACTGTCAGTGTACCAGCTATTGTTCCTAGAGGGAAACCTTTCCTAACTTGAAAAAGAAAGAGTAGCTGCTATTTATCTTTCAGGCCAATCTGGGTTGCTAGGTATGATATGGAATTTTTATAAAGTAAAGGACATCAAAATAAAAGCTTTTCTGAATTTTTTAAAATATGAAACACCAGCCAGAAATGTAGCTGCAAGGTACATGTACTGAAATAAATGAAGGGGGGGAAGAGAAAGAAGAAGGAAGGAGAGAAGGAGCAAAAGAGAAAGACAATACTTCCTTGGGTCAATGAACCCAATTCAGTGGATTAGGGTGTCCATACCCCATCTTAAAGAGGACCAAGATGAGCAAATAGCGCGCAGAGAGATGAACCGCCAAGGTGGAGAACCAAAGAGAGGGGGTGTTACTACACAGAGAGCAAGGCAGAGAAAAGGAGTGCGGTCAGGAAAACTGCACGCAGGCTGCGTGTACTGGGGAGGGCAGGTGGTGGTGGTCAGAGACCCCAGCCAAGTGTTTGAAAGAGTTCTGGGCTGGATGGGAGCCAGAGCATGTACAGAGGGAGTCAGAAAAGGGGGTTTGGAGATATATCTGTTCCCCTTGTTCTCTAGCAAAGAAGATTCCAAAATAAGCTGCGATCTCATGGACCAGAGGGTCATATGCCATTCTTAGGGCCACATTACCCTTCCCTAACGGAAAAAGGTCACGTCTATTTCCAGCTCAAAACCTACCCACGTCCTCTCAGCCTCGGGGAGCATAATTCCACAGACAGAAGGAGGAAAAGAAAAGCTACCAATGAGATGCAAGAATTAATAGCAGAACAGGAAAACTTTCAAGTCATTAATTCCTAATGAAATAAAGTTCATTTCAACCTTGTAGAGGTTTTTCATGTGTTCATTTTTTGTGTGTTTTGCTTAATTTGTTTCTTTAAGAGGGAAGTTCAAAGAGGTTGGTACTGTTTCAGATTATTTTAAGAAATGTGCCTCAGTAATTCCGTTATTCTTGGTTACTCGTTTAGCCCACGCAGACTGTAAGGGCCTCCTTGGGTATCCAGCACCCAGGAAACTCCTCAAGTGTGCAAGGCCCAGACCCACCCCACAGAAGATTATGATCTGGCTGTACACACAGATAGGAAGATCAGGCCACAAGAAGAACCAGCACCGTTCTCTAAGAACCAGACATTGCACCAAGAACTTACCCAACCATGTCTTAAATAATCCTCACAAAAACCCATGGAGGTGGATACAATTCCCACCAGCTTGCAAAGGAGGAGACTGAGGCCCAAGGAGGTTAAGTCTCTTGCCCCAGGTCACATAGCTGGGAAGTGGCTGCGTCTGAGTGCCCAATGATGTAGGACACACCGCATGTGCCACAGGCAGTCAGAGGAGAGCAGAATCCGGGGTGCCCTCACAAACCATCTTAGCACTGCCATGGGGGACCCAACCCATCCAGAAGGGTGGGGTTGGACTCTTACCTGCTCAATCAGGGGCTCTGCGAGGCACCGGTCAGTCATACGTGCAACATTCAAAAACAAAACAAAAACAATAACAACAACAACAAAACAACAAAAAACACCCTTTACAAGGCACGTAAAGGAAACCCAGTTTTCTATCTTTAGGTCATTCTGTGCCTCCATAGCCATCTGCAGGGATGGAACTTGGTTTCATTAAACATGATATTTTTGTCAGCTCTCATGCTTTTTTGTTTTCTCTTGCTTTCAATTAAAGGATTTTTTTCCCCTCCCAAAAATTCTTTGGGGATTTGAAACCCACTTCAAGGAAAGGGGAAAAAAAAAAAAGGAAATCCATCTTAGAGTATTAGTCACCGAGATGGGTGTGAAGACAACGGACTATAAAACCGAAACCAGCTCCGTCTCCCAAAAGCAAAGAACATTCTCTAACAAACTGCTTTGAATTTTAAGAACTAGAAATAATGCTGGCAAACTGGTTTGTCATTCTTAAAATGCAATAATAATTTTTTTTTAAAAAACTCCAAATTAACTCCCAATGGTTACAACCAAATAAAGAACATAGGCTGGAACGTCGAGCAGAAGCCAGAATGCTTCACCAGAGAAAAATACTTAGCTATGAAAAAATAAAAGTATGAGCTGGAAATAAAATGAAAATCACACAAGAGCAAATGTGGTGGGCCTTGGAAGATCTTACATTCCACCAGCAAGTAAAACCAGTGCAGAATTGACCAGTGGTAGGGAGTCTGGGAAGGGTGCCAGGCTTGGACTGAGTGTTTCCCACCTTGAAATCAAAGAAAAGGGCGTGTGCGGGGTGTCTGCCCTGCACGTATGACCGTCCGTCTCCTCTGCACAGTCGTGATGAAATAATCTCCCTCTTATCATAGCCTTTGATCTCACAATCCCCGTTTCCCACGCTATTAAGATATCCCCTGTCTCAGCAATTCAACTTTGCATACTCAAACCCCTTTTTTTTCTCGGCCCGCACCTGCCCACACATCAGTGGCTCTGCTTTGCTTTATGCCTTTGCTTTGTGCCATTTCGAAATGTTTTCATTAGATGGGAGCGATCGCCGTGGCAGAGGCCAACTGCCACCCCCACATGGGGAGCTCCAGCCAGCATCCCTCCTCTGTGGGGCTGGAGAGGGGCTGGAGAGACCAGAGCAAGAGGGCTCCCAAGGACTCCAGGCCTCGCTGAGAGAGGAGGCACTGACCCAAGGACAGGGAAAGGTCACACTTGCTTGGTGAAGCTCCCAGGTTCTCAGGGACTCTCCCTCACTCTCTCTCTCTGGCATTCTTGGGCAAATGCTGCTGTCAGAAGCTCATTGGGGAGCTTGGCTCAAGAAGAGATCGCCTACCTGTATCTTGTCTTTAGCAACCCTTTCTACTAGGTTTGCATCACCACCCCCCTCACCTCCAACAGTCTGGGTCCCTTCTGAAACATCTGAATGGAGAGTCTATGATGCAGGCTCTGGTCTGGAAATTGCCTGCCAATCCCCTCCAGCCATCTTTGGTCTTCCCCCTAAGGACAAGAGAGTAAGATTCTGGAATCAGGTGCACCTAGATTCAAATCAACCTCACTGGGGCCCCTTAACCCCCTTGAGGCTCAGTTTCCTCATCTCTAAACTGAAAACCACTCTGTCTCCTGCACATGTCTTTTGTGGTGATTCCATTTAATCATACGTGTAAAGTGCCTATGTAGTCCAGTGTCAGGCACATACTAGGTAGTGAACCTCAATGGTTCCTGTTCCAACTGCCTACACCTAGTTTATATTCCCTTACAATAATAATAACTACAACTATCTGTGGAGTCTTTACTACTTGCCAAGCACTGTCCTAAGTATTTTACATAGATAATCTATTGCACCCTCAAAAGTAAAATCCTGTGAAGTAAGTACCACCTTATTCCCCTTTTATAGGCCAGGCAACTAAGGCTCAGTGCTTGAGGTCATGCCCCTGAGTGAGCCACAGACATAGAATTCATACCCAGATCTTCTGGACTTTAAACACCCTGTCCTATTGTGCACATTTGCTGCTTCCTAAATCCTCACAATATTTGTGAAAACTTTTGCCTATTTTAAAACCTGTTTTTAAAGTTTGTCTCTTAACATTTCCCATTTATTCATTCATAAACAAATCCTAACCCGCTTGAAATAAGAAAAACAAGTGATTTTCCCTATTCCATAGTCATTTACATGATCCATGGCTGCGTAGCTCCTGGTGTATTAGCAACGCAGACTTCCATAGAAAGTGAATTGTCCCTTCTCCAAAACCCACGTTGTAGCCTGGGAACAAACGTATTTCTTCAGATCCCTAGGGACGAGACCTGGGTCCTCATCCTAAGGCAACATCCACCCTGGCTACATTTTTTGCAAAACCCAATTTTCATTTATCTATCCTAAGGCACGATTATTTGGGAGGTCAGCCTCCTGCATTGATCTTCCTCTTTGTTCTCCAAGCCCCAGCTCAGATTCCTCTAGGCAGCCCTTTCTTTCAGCCCAAGGCCTGAACCCTTTGCCCTGTTGTGTCACAGAGCTCAGAGCCTATTCTACAGACACCATCCAGCACTCCCTTAAAGGGTTTTCTAAGTGTTTCACATGTGGACATCTTGTTGACCTAAGAAGATTATGAATTCCTCAAAGACTGAAATTTTGAAGCTCCTAAAGTACTTAGCCCTTCACTAGGCATCAAGGAAACACCTAGTAGAATGTCCATGGATGCAATTACCCCCACAAAGTGCTAATGCATCAGCTGCCCCACAAGCCACAGCATACCTCTGTTTTCCCTTTGGAAGTTACCACCAGCCCTATCCCAGTGCCCAAACCAAACCAAAATTATTTAAGGTCCAGAGGAGACCCAAATAGAGAACTGATAATCCTAGCTCCATGACCCAGGTGATCTCCCACCTTCTCCTCATAAAGATAATCCAGCCAGTCCCACCCAACCCAGACTCTCCTTGCCCTAAACTCTTCCTTTACAAAGAGACACAGGCATCAACCCTTCCTTCTTCAGATAATGGCACTCTCCCCATCCCAACTGTTTGGAAACTGCTCTCCTCCCAACATAACCTGATGAACATAACATAATGGTTCTGATAAGGGGTGAGCATCCCATCCCTCTAGCTTCAATAGTTGGTCCTAGGATAACCACAGGATGTATAGCCCATCTATCAGGTTACAATGATTGGTCCAAAGATGAGCACATGACCCAAGCTGAGCCAATAGGATCCTTCCTCAAGATTTTTTTTTTTTTTTTTTTTTTTTTTTACTAGAACTGACAGAGAAGGACCTCCCCTCTCTCTGATTGTGAGGTCGTATATAACCATGAAAGTCGGGAGCTGTCTGTTCCTTTTTGGAAGAGAGAAACTAGCTGTGACTACAGCAAATGAAGCAAACAGAAGAACAGAACCTGAGAGAGTAATGACAACATTCGAGCCCTGGCTGCAGTGATCCCTAAGGCAGCCCTCCTGCCTGAGACTGGGTTATGGGGGTTCAGAGCCCCCTTTTGTTTAAGTTAGGTTTCTGTCACTTGTACCCAAAGCGTTCTCCTAACATAAATAGTTCCCAGGAAGGGCATGTAAATTAGCACCAAGAACAAGTATGGATTAGACCATCCTGCAGATAAAGGTAAGTGGGTGGCAAGAATTGAGCCATGGATTCCTCATGAGCAGGACCTCTGCTGTTCTGCAGGTGGACACAGGAAGGAAGTCCTTCTCAGCCTACCGTGGCTTGGGTCATGGCCTACAGCATCAAAGGTCTTATGACTGAAACCCCCCTGAAAACAATGCCCCTTCCTTCCCTGCTGGTCACAGGTGCTGATAGGCAAAGGGACTCACCAGCCTCCTGGTTGGACCCCTGAGGGAGGAGCCTGCTCTCCCTGCTCCGGGAAGACAGGTAGCACTGGGTGGTTCCTCAGCAGAGTCTGCTTTTCCATGTCAAGATGACAGCAAAATAAAACTTTGGTATCAACAACCTAGTATGAAAAACTGAACTAGGAATAAAAACTTGAGATGTGGAGTTTCTCTCAATTTCCTCTGTTACATGGGTAAAGAGAGCCTGGCCGCCTCCCAGGCAAGGCTCAAATAAGAGCATAACAATCACGACAACCTCCTTCGTAGTCACTATGTGCTGAGCCTATGCATGCATTAGCTCATTAAGTCCTCACAGCACAGCCTGGCAAACACAAGAAAACTCTGGGTGGATTTTTAAAAGGAAATCTCACCCAAAGACACAGAACTAGTAAGTTACAGAGCTTGGCATACAAACCACATCTATCTTAACGGTTTTGTGCTTTAGCTGTTGTACCAGTCCTCTACCCAGAGATAGTATTGCCAGATCTATGGGGGGTGGGGAGAAACATAGGACACCCAACTACATTTGAATTTCAGATAAGCAACAAATAATTTTTTAGTCTAGCTATGCCCCATGCAATATGTGGGGCATACATATATTAAAAAGATTATTTGGTTTTTGTCTGAAGTTCAAATATAATTTGGGTGGCTTTGTACTTTATCTAGCAAGACTATCTGGAGACCGACCGTATGAATGAACTTTGAAAATGGTAAAGCACTACACAAAGTAAAGTTCTTTTGTTATAAATCCTAACCCCAGGTCTAACAGGTGACTGGCACTATTCTGGGACTATTCCAGGACATTCATAGCCAGAGCTATAAGATCCAGACAAGTATCCAGCATTAGTAGTTTTATATAGCCCTTGTGGATATCAGATAAGCTCTAAACATAAAAGATAAAGTTAATGGGGATTCAGAAAAAAATGATATTAACCAGGAACGCCTGGGTGACTCAGTCGGTTAAGCGTCTGCTTTCAGCTCAGGTCATGATCTCAGGGTCCTGGGATCGAGTCCCACATCGGGGTCCCTGCTCAGCAGGAGCCTGCTTCTCCCTCTGCCTGCTTCTCTCCCTGCTTGTGCTCTCTCTGACAAATAAAAAAATCTTAAAAAAAAAAAAATGATATGGGGCACCTGGGTGGCTCATTGGTTAGGCATCTGCCTTCGGCTCGTGTCATGATCCCAGGGTCCTGGGATCGAGCCCCACATCGGGCTCCTGGCTCAGCACAGAGCCTGCTTCTCCCTCTCCCTCTGCCTCTCCCCCTGTTTGTACTCTCTGTCTCTCTCTCTGTATCTCTGTGTCTCAAATGAATAAATAAAATCTTTAAATAAATTACTTAATTAAACAAAAATGATATTAACCACCCTTACGTCCTACCTACCCCCCCCAACACCACCACACACACTTACCTTCCCAGTAGTTGGGGTATCTTTTCTGGGGCCTCCTCTTCTCCTTCACCACCACTCAAATACCTAGATGGCAAGGTCATTCCACTTGCTGAGTTTCTGGCCACAGCATGCCACTTTAGTAGTAGGTTCTGTGGATTTTACTGTAGAGATATGGGCCCTGCCCTCAAGGTATAACATTGTGGTTGAAGCAACAGCATACAATTTAGTGTAGGAGCATGAGGAGACAGTCCCCACTTACTGGGCACCTTGTGCTCATCAGGCACTATGCTGGCCACATTCCCAGAGACGGTCATGTATAATGCTCCCAACCCCTCATCCAGAATCACAGGTATGCTGCAACCTGCACAGGTATGCTGAAACCACCAGGGAGCCCCCCTCCTGCTGTCAGAGGTGCCAAATGAGTTGATGATGAATTCAAATCACCAAGTTGAGTATATCAGGAGGAGAGCTCTGCTCTTTTCCATTTCTCACATTTCTCATACAGATCACTCGAAGACTGTTCACACCTCAGGGATATTCAGAATGTCAAGCTGGACTGGGTCCCAAAACGTGAACCCTGTCAGAACACATGGTATATCCAGGACAATAGCAGACACCGGCTCCATAATCCCTCCTTTGTGGACAGAGGGAGAAAGACAGTGTCTGAGTTCCTTTCCCAAACCTTTCTGTGGTCCTACTGGCACAGTTGGCTACCACCTCCCAGATCCATTACACGCAGACTTGCACTTCTATCAGGCTAAGGGCGGCCCTGCCCTGGGTGACTGATGCCCTGTTTTTGTCTCATTATGGATTCCTAATCTCTTCTCCTTTTTCCCCATAATTCCAGCTGATAAGAGTCATCAACTTTTCTCTCACTGTGGAAGAGGCCTTCTGAGATAATGTAATTCCTTGCATTCATAAGCAGTTGAAGGAGAGTATTCAGCAAGGGTTTTCTGAGGTTTAAGAGAAACAGAGCAGACCATAACGAGTGGAAAGAGCCCACACCACCTCCAGCTTTCCACACTACGTCTCCCAACTCAGACCTCTGGCTACACTGGAAGCATTATGCCTATGAACTTTTAATGGTCCCCACACTGCCAGGCTTCCTAACAACGGTTTCTGCTCAACTTTTCCCAACATGTTACTCTCCCTTGTCCTGCTTCTCAGTCTGACCTTGTCCAGGCTCAGGCTACAAAGACCTCAACTCACCTTTCCCTTAGGGAGTGCAATGGAACTCTCTGTGAGGCGAGGTGAAGCTGAGGAACCAGAAGGCTGCCCACCTCAGATGCTGCTTGTGCTGAATTGGGCTCTGGAACCATATAGTTTTACAATTCAAGAAATACGATGTGACATCTCGGATAACTGAATCCAGGAAAGAGTAAACAGGATCCTACTGGACTTGCATGTCCTACTTTTATCACCCTCTCTTCATTTTCTAGAATATATAGTCAATTGCTTCCATACTAAACATTATATCTGCTTTTGGTCCCAAAGTTTTCACTTCTTCATAAGGGATGCTCAATAGAAGTCTCTTTTTCTCTCTTTTTTTTTTTCTTGCTACCTTGCTTCCTTGTTTGCTTGCTTGCTCTTTCAAGGTCTTCATTTTATACCACTAACTTGTGGTTAAAAGGCTTGTTTTAGTTGTTTCTGTATTATCTAGAGGGTTTTTTTTGTTTGTTTATTTATTGTGTTTTGTTACTAGCCTTAAGAGATTCTAGGAACCTAACTTTTGTTCTGATATTTGACCTCATTCTTAGCTTTTTGCCTCTAATACTTCCTTTTCGTCACCCAGAACATTCCATCTTGCCTTGGGCCTCTCTGAAATCCCTACCTGTGTCCGTATTCCTTCCCAAATCCTCTAGTAGTCTTCCCTTAATTGTGAGTTCCTAAGTAAAAGGGTCAGTAAAATTTTTCCCCTCAAAATGAGACACATTCAACCAATGCCCCTTCACCATTTTCACAGTGAAACTCAACTTAAAAATTAAATAGTTTTTGGAATTTTTCTTTCAGATTTGAGCCCATGCCAATCACGTCTGTGCTCTTTACAAATGGATGGCTAGTCTTGCCCCACAGTGACTTCCCCTTTCAAATCCTGCTCCCAAAAACGTTTCCTCCTTGTCAGTTTACCACTGATTCCCTGCAAATCATCCTGTGATCCCATGTAGAAAGGACATGATACACAAATAAATTTTAGTGTCCTGTACTTGAGGGTTATAACTGAAAATAGATTGGTAGTCAGAAAAAAATGATGTGTGTACAGTATAGGACAGATATTTTATGTACATATATATATATATATATAAAAGCCCTCCACAGAGAGCTTACATATATATATATATATATATACACATATATATATATATAAAAAATGATGTTACATATATGGTGCATATGTCAATAGCCGTAAATCCAATATGATAATCTACAAAATAAAACACAACATCTGCCCCCAAATCCAAAGATTTTTGAATGAGACAAGTTTCTCATGGCTAATAAAGCTATTCAAAACCCCAACTGTACTTCATCCATGTGGATACAGTTACATCCTGTTTAGTACTCTACCTCAGTAATCATTACATATGATATTATCACCAGGGCTAGCACTTACAGAGAGCTAACCATGTTAAGGAGCATATGTGCCTTCACTTTTCATTCTCACCAAAACCCCATGAGGTAGCTATTCTTTATCATCCCAATTTAATAGATGAGGAAACCAAGGCTTAAAGGTAATTGGTAACTTGACGAAGTTCCCATAATGTGGCAAGTGATGGAGCAAGAATTAGAAGTTAAGCTCATCCAGCTCCAGAGCCCATCACAGCCACTTCCTCCCTTCATTCCTCCCCTTGAAGGGTTCCACAGAGGGCTTACATTTTAAACCTGCATGTGGGACAGGTGTTTGGGGCCCTCCACCCAGCTGCTCACCAAGAGACTAATCAGTCAGCATGGCTGTAGTAGGTCACACTTTGCTCCCCATCTTCTGTGGAGTATAAAGATGATTAATTGCTTACACAGAAATTGATCTAACCATGGTTTTATGAAAAATGCAGGATTTCCCTATCTTTAAAGGGACTTCTCAAAGAAATTTGAATTAGGGAACTAAGTAATTGAATTTTTCTGTCTTTCCTGGCATTTTTAGCTACTGATTAATGTAGACTCTGGGGTGTTGGACAGACTTGGAAAGATCAATAATAATATTAACCCTTATGAAAAGGTTTGCTATGAGAAGGGATTGTGGCTCAGGGTCTTGGATGGAAAACAATCAAAGATTCGAGTTTTGTGGGCATCAGCTCTATTGGCAGGAGGGCAGGGGTGGGGCAAACTTTCTGGCTACCATGATCTTCAGTATTTCCTCAGAACCAGAGCTTTCCCCTGGTCTGAGGCAGACAGCAATCTCCTCCTGTAACACGTCACCACTAGGAAGGAGGGGGAAGAGTAGGGTTGACGACCACAGCTAGGCAACAGTATCAGGCATAATGGCGCCCTCCCCCATCACCCTCCCAGTCAAGCAAACTAATTGTCCACCCCCCCAGCTCTGTCCTATTAAGAAGAACGCCCCTTGTCTCTCAGGCCACAGTTGGTCATGAGGATTAACCCCTCCCACCCCCTCACCCCCAACCCAGGCATTTCCCCCTCCTTCCAACAGTCCTCTGAGCAGACATGACTGACAAGAGTACCACAAGCGATGATGTCACAAAGAGAGGGGGCAGCATGCCCTGTTAGACCATCTTTCACTCCAGTGGACTCGCCTTCACAGACAAATTGATTTGCAAAGGTTCAGGCTGCCAGCCCGGCCTGCTTTGCATACAGAACGCTCCCTGGTGACACAATAAAAAGTGGCCAGGCTAACAGAGGAGCACAGCAGGGTCTGGCCGGTTCAAAGTCCAAACTCCACACCCCCCTCACCTCAGTCTGGTTTGAAAGGTCACTGTGTGTCTGGGAAAATAGTCGCAGGATACAATCCTTTATTAAAGGTCACTATTTTTCAACAGCACTTAACACACACTTACACACAAATTGAGACTGGAGAGGGGGGAAAAAACTGGGGGCTGCATCGTATTGTATATTGTGCTTGCAAGATTTATGTCTTGTGGTCACCAGCAATAAACACACACTGCTTCAGTATTAAAGTTCACATTAATCCACTGATTCTCCCTCTCCTGGAAATCAGGCCTCTTCTTTGCCAGGCAGACAGGGCAACCAAGACTTCTGTTCATCTCTTTGGTTCCTTCCCCATATTTTCCTCCCCTTGTTGCAAATGTTTACTTTTATGGATTTTTTTTTTAAAAATTATTGTTGGCATTGTTATTATTGATATACAGCCATAGAACTTTACTCTTGGTAGTTTGTTCTCTTGCACTGTTCATGACATGTGCCTGGCATTTGAATCCAAGACCACGCGGACTCACAACGCCCAGGACTCAGAGTGTGTGTCTGTGGATCATGTATGTGTCACAGACCTCGAGAAGCAAAAGTCAAGTTCCTTTCTGTGCTGCCTGTGAAAATCCAGGGGAGCACACCGACGCTAAGCCAGTGACCATAAAGCCATCAAGGAGACTGCCAGTCCTGCCTATCCGTTATGTTGTATATCTTATTTGAGTAAATACTTCCAATAGAAGCAAAAATAGCAATTGTATTTTCCTCCAGTAACAGACAGTTCATGTTTGGTTCCCAAAGAATGTTAACAATAGCAATCCCTGCATTCATAACAAAAGAGGTTATCAAAGAAGTCAGCCCAAGCTGTTAGATTAATTTAGGCAAGAATTGCAAAAGAAAATATTTAGGGGAAATTCTATGAATTTCAAATAGCCAGCAAAAATATATAATGTTGAGGATTCCACTCTGCTCTGCAGCACATTTTTGCAAAGCTTTTGCCAGTGATAGGTTTCTGAGCTATCAAAAGCACATTAATTTTTTCTGATTAAAACAGCTGTGAAAATATACAAGTGTAACTGTGAAAAATCCAGGGCTTATTGTAATACTTTAAGCAAAACAAGGATAAAAGATTTTTAAATACGGACTTGCCAAAAGTAAAATATCTAACACGGGGAGAACTAATTCTGCGTGTGCTTCTAATATTTTGGCATAAATACTTTAATCCTCTTGTCCATCCTGTTGGCACCTCATCTACAGTTGACTTGTTAAGGGCTAGTTCCTTTGTAATGTCGTCAGCACCTCTCCATAGTTATTGACTGTGCTCTCATTAAAACTGGCAAGATCACAAAACGGCAGAAGTGAGGGGAGGTGGGGAGGAAGCTGGCTCCTCGCTACAAAGGTACTCAGAAAGGCAAAAGAACCTAAAGGAGAAATGAAGAAACATGACAGAAGTGAAACTGTCTGATGAGGAGGAGGAGGAGGAGGAGGAGGAGCAGAGGGGAGGAGGGGGGAGGGAGGAGGAGGGAAGTGGGCAGAGGGGAGGTGAGGAGGGGGAGGAGACTTCTGGAGGTGGGGCTGGGGTTTGGTGACTCTGCTTTCATGTTTTTGTTTATTATAAAAATACACAAGTAATCACAAAGACCAAGTTCAAGTTGCTTATCACGTTCACCCAGAGCTATGGCATGATATGGCACATAGATGTAGTGCACACACTCATAGCCACGGACGGCTCATCTTTTTTTCTCGTTATTTAAAATAAATGCTTTTTGGGGGAGATGTCAATTTCTCTGGCCCTTACCCCTGATTTGGGCTTGGCTGGTAATGATTTATTTCACTGTGGACCCAGACTCTTCATTCCCTAATCTACTACCGTGAAAGGGGTGACCTCATGAATAAAATCACAGCGTGATTCAAAAGCGTGTGTAGGGGAGGTGGTACCTACTTAACCATAACAAGGTGCCTTTTGAGGAGAACCACCCAAAATTCAGCTCCTCAACTCCAAAGATAATATAAAGATTGAGAAAAGAAAAGCAAAAAAAAAAAAAAAAAAAAAAGTCCTCTCTCTTTGGCCCCTGGGCCTGAGTTGGAAAACAGGATGGAACTGTGTGCCGCACTGACTGTCTGCCCATTCCCATTCACACAGGAGTTCTGGGGCTGGGGCTCCAGGTCAGATGGTGAAGTCACCAAGTGCTACCCGTTCCCAGTGTAGAGCCCAGACGCAGCATTCCCCTGCCTCTGAGGCAGTGACACAAAGCCGCGAGGGCTGGGGTCCCACTGTAAACATAAGCGCCTGGGATTCCAACCTAGAGCCCGCATTGTGTTCAAAGGCAGCACTAATGCATAAAACGTCTGGGCTCAGCTGAGGCATCACATCAGTCTCTGCAAATGAGGCTTTTCGGACAGCAAAGGATGAAGAGCCAGATTCTGAGGGGGGTTTGGGAATTGCTGAGCCGGGATGGTCCTTCTCTCCCCTCTTCTTGACTTTCCCTCCCTCCAGCCTCCACCCCTCCCCTCTCCCCAGCCAGGTGATTAATTCCAGGCCCCAAGAGGGTCTCTAAAGGGATCCACATTCGCTGCAGTGACACCCAGTGCTAAGGGAGAGAGAAACAAGCAGAAGATTCTCTGCTGCCAGCTGTGGCCAGAAGCCAGTATGTCCCTTCTGACCAGGCTGAACGTGCCCTGATCCCTAGGCAACTAGGCACTCTGCCCCACCGAGGATGGGGTGCTTAGGCCACAGTCTGGCCACAGTCTTGGGGTTTAAGGATGCCCTGTGCCCCCAGAAGGGCTCCCAGCACCTTTACACAGCACAGTGGTGCCCTCAAGCCCAGTCCTCTTCCTCTGCGTCCTGGTTCAGCCTCCTGTCCAAGACCACGCCACTCATCCCTGCCTCATCCCAGGAAACCTGTGGTCACCTACACACAGGTACTACCCATCCAGGAACTTTCCAGGGAAACAGCACCTCTCACTTACTAAAGAAGTGCTTGGGGGGGTGCCTGGGTGGCTCAGGCGGGTTAATCATCTGACGCTCAATTTCAGCTCAGGTCATGATCTCAGGGTCCTGGTATCAATGGAGGCATACAATAGGCTCCCCCTCAGTGGGGAGTCTGCTTCAGGACTCTCTCTCTCTCCGTCTGTTCCTCCCCAGCCCCTGCTGTCTCTCTAAAAAAAAAAGGGGGGGGGGTGCTTAGACTTGTCCAGGTACTTCAAGCCCTTGAGATTATCTTTCCAGGTAGGCAGAATCTGACTAATGCAAAGGCCTCCCAGGGCATCACGGACCTTTAGGCTGAAAAACTAGCATCACTTTTCTCTAAGATTCATGGGTTTGGGACATTTTAGTTTTTTCTATTTTTGCAGGTCCCAAAGAGAAGTGTCCCAGATATTTTCTTACCCTTGCATTATTCAAGCCTATAACGATTATGTGGAAGTATGTGCACACATCTGTGTTTGCACAAATCCACACTGGGGGAAATACTGACGCAATCATGCCCTGGTCACAGGGGAGGCTTCAATCCTCACAAACTGAAGACAGGCAGTTTTGCATCAGTGTGTCCAGAATGCCAGCTCCAGGAGGGCAGGGATTCTTGTCTGTTTTGTACACCACTTAGCCCCTGCACCTAGAACAGTGCTGGCTCCATAGTCCGTGCTCAATCAATATTTACTGGAAAATGTTACATGCTGCAGAATAGGAGTGTGGGACTCAGTGGTTTCTGGCATTTCTTTTATTTTTCACTGATTAAAAGAAAAACCACCAGGATAGGAGTTCACCAAGATCCTTTTTGCTTATTGGTGTGTGTGCATGTCTCGGGGATGGGGGGGAAGGCGGTGTTAGTATCTATATGTGGGTTTTCTCCCTTTGCTGTGTCTGGTCCAATCCTTCCACTTCTTCTTCGCCTGGGTCATGCACCTGAGTTTTGTTATAATAGTAAGTACAGCGGTTTTGACAGCCTTATGAGTATAGTTGGGAAAGCAGCTGTCACAGAAATTAGCAAGTTTGGCCAACAGCTCAGCTCTGAGGTGATGGGAGCCCAGGCCGGGACAGGAGGAGTTAACTGAGACGAGTGGGGTGTTATGCAAAGCACCAAATCCCTAAACTCCCGCAAAGATCTTTGAAGGCCGTGATCAATAGATTCTCAGACCACACTGACATAACCTTGTCATGCCTCAGCAAGGGTATGGTGGCTAAAAAGGCGTGGGGAGGTGGAGAGGTGGGAGGAGAGGGGGGAAAGAGAGAAAACAGGGAAAGGGATAAAGATATCATGTGCCTTCCCCTCTCCTGCACCCCCAGCGCTCCTCCTTTCCACACCTACCCCCTCTTCATCAGGCCTCACACAGCAAGTGACTGGTAATGGTTCTTTGGCCTTGTGCAGCTTTTAAAATCCTTCAGCTGAAGCATCTCAGCTCCAGTCGCCAGCAAAGCTTGAGCACCCTTGAGACCCTGGTGCAGATAATCATCATCCACTCAGTGACAAGAAGCTGAGCGCCGCTTCGGTACCAAGGAGACCGAATGTGGCAGGGCACCAAGGTGCCATCTTAGACGCATCCAAGCAGCCGCCGTGGCGGCGGCAGCACACAGAGATGTGGCTGTGTGTGCAAGTTTTTGTCTCCCCCCGCCCTTTTTCTTCTTCGTCTCTATCTTCTTCTCCCTCTTTTTTCACCCTCCGCAGAGAATCCTTTCTCGAGGGGGATGCTGTTAACACAGCTGCTCTTAGCAGGCTTCCCGTTACCCAGCACCTGCCGGACCAAATTGAATCCTGTAGTCAATACTATTGGAAAGGAAAATGACGTTAATTTGTGTAAAGTGTAATCAAAAGGTGGCTGGGTGATTTTTCTTGCTTTCAGAGAAATGCAGGTTTCAGTTTATGATTATATAAAAGGGAGCCAGTCAGTCAGCAGCTTCCTGCCTTCCACCCAGCACTTCCCAAGCGCTCTTGCTGCTGTGTGACAGCATTAGAGTTAATGGTGTTGCATTATGTATACAATACACTGTGGATGGTACAGCTGGCTGGGATGGTCCTGAGGACTAGGGTGCTGATGGGTATTTACACGCCAGCTGAAAGGTGGGAGAGAGAATATCCAGAAATAAAAGAAGAGCCATCCCTAATACACACAGAACTCAAACCTCCAGCAGCTTGGAACAGTGGGTAAATTTCCAGATCGCAAGGGCCCCCACGTTTATATTCCCTTTTCCACCTCAGGCCTTTGGCTCACATTTTCCATTCACAGAGCTCCCTGGCAAATTGAAGATGGTCTAAACAAGGAATACCACATCCCTTGCACGTATTAAAAATAGCTCTCCAAACAGCCCAAAATATTTTCATTCCATTGTCAACTTTCCATCTCACACCTTAACAAGGGGCAGTCCTCAGAAAGAGACAGCTCTGGGCAATTGTCCTTTGCAGACCTGACTTTAAGGCCAAGTTACCAGGCCTGAAACCCCTGTCCAGAAGCAGATCGATTTTACTATTAAGCAGTCATACAAAGGAGACGCAGGCACTGGAGGTTTGCAAAAGAAAAGATGCTGTTCCAGTCTCGACTCCATGAGGACAGAGGTGGGCATTGCATATGCAGCTTTGCTCTCCCCCAGGGCTGAGGGAACATTAGCCACTGACCACTGCGATGGAAGAGGTCACGGTAATGACGCCGGGAGCCTGGGAGAGTGGGAGAGGAAATCATCTTTGCCCTGAAAGTGTGGAAAGTCTGCCAGGAACCAAAGCAGGGGATTTTAGGATCCCAGAGAGCCTGACAAAAGAAAACTACATCTTTAAAAAAGTTATTTAAGGGACTGGCCTTATGCAGGGATGGGGTTGGGGAGGTTGGCAAGAAGGTAGGAGCCTATGGGAAACCCCAGAGGCAGCAGGGGTGGTCACAGTACCTCTTTATACTCCATCATCCCCCACCCCCTAAGGAAAAGCTGCCCCCATGTGCTGACCAAAATTTGAATTCACTTCGTTGATGCATTCATTCATTCAAATCTATTGATCATCTACCACCTGCCAGGTACTGTGCTAGGTCCTGGGGATACAACAGTGGACAAAACTGACAAAAATATCTGTCCATATGGAATATCCCTCTACCAAGGATGAGGCCTTTCAAAAGACAGTGAGAGGTTGCAAGCAGTCTTGGGCAAGATAACCAAGTTGTAAGCAACTCATACCTGTGTTCTCTATGGAATTTTTAGTGGTGGGGGTGGAGGGGTGGGAAGAACACAGGACACTAAGTTGAGAGGGAAGAAGGAAGTGGGGGGGGGGGGCCGGGCCAGCCATGTAAGGAGGGAGGAGAGTACAAACCTGAAGTCACTGAGGCAAGATGTACCCACTTTGCAATTTTGCTGATGATTAGCACTGGTAATGAAGAGGTGATCATGCAAATATCCATGGGGTGAAGTGCCAAGATTGTGAGTTACTATTATATTTATATGAGGCAAAAAGCTGGCAAAAATCTCTGTTCAGCTGCCAATAAGCCTGCATTCCAAGGCCGGGTCTAGATGCAAAACTGCAGGGCTCTCCAATATTCAGAGCAGTACAGAAACTGTCCCTGGTCTCTCGGCAGCTGGCCTCATCCTTCTTCCTCTGGGCTTCCCACAAATCTCTGTAATGCCCTGGGAGCCCAAGCGTGTCAACTGGCACCCCGTTCACCGATAAAAGATCCAGCAATTTGCAAATAACAGTTCTTTCCCTAAAATTCTGGTGTGCTGTGCAAAGTTATTAAAAAATTTGACCTTCATCCTCAACCACAGCATTACCCACAAAAGCCATGGATTTCACTCAAGCCACAGGTCACGCTTTCCCCTGGTGTGCAGCATCACTCAGAGTCCTTGAGTCATAAGTCATAGGAAAGCTTGCCATGTGTCTGAATCATGCAGAGCTTGTGTCCAGTCCCAGAGAGGAGTCCAGTGGCCTCCTTGTCATCATGCTATTTCCAGTCCTAACACAGAGTCATAGTCTTTTTTTCAGCCCTAATTCCTTTACCCTCTACCTGCATCATGACATAAGACTTGGGCACTGTCCCATTTCTAGAAAGGTCTTTTCCCCAGTAGCTGGAAGTATTGCCAATTTCCTTCTCTCAGAAAAAGAAAAGGAAAAGCTTTCAAATTACTTCATAGGAATCAAAATAGCATCCCCAAAATAAATCAATCAATCCCTTTACGATGTCATGTTTGTGTGCATAGGTGTGCACACATGCACACACACACACACACACACACACACACACTCACTCACCCACATGCAACCATCCCAAAACTATTGGCCTGAAAAACTGCCTATCCCATGGATGCTCCTTTCGACATTAACTACATAAAAAGAGGTCAGGTCTCGATCTGCAGCCTGAGCTCAGTTTGTGATCTGCCCAGGGTCACTAAAATAAAAGATCATCCAGCGAGCTGAAAGATCCAAAGTTACTCAGTGTGCACACCGCCTAGGGGTGCTGAGACGAGGTTGAAAATACAACCTGGTATGTGACGGCTGTGTGGGGTATTAGATTGTGGCTGGCCCAGGGTGCTGACTGGCTCGCTGATACATTGGGTGTAGTTGGTTGTGCAGAGGAAGACCCAAATACACAGAGGGAAAGAGAGACAGGGGAGAGATCTAGAGCGAGACCGAGTGATGGAGGGAGACAGAATGAGTGACAAGGAGACAAAGAGGCAGGGAAGACAAAGGCGGGAGATACCCTCTTTTCCTCAGTGTTCCCAGAGATTAGAAACGAAAGCAAAATGAATAAATCGCCATCCTGGTTGGTGATATTGGAAACTTCTTTTCTTCCTTGAGGGGAAGGAAAGCGGATGATGTCTTCTCTTTATCCAATTTTTAAACAGTCTGCAGGGAGCTGGGAGGGAAATGCAGACCAGGAAAAATGACAACAGCCATGGGGAGATAAAAGAATAGTGAATGAACTCGGAGCCACAGTGAAAGTTGGGTGGCATCAAACTGTTGTAATTTTAGCACTGATTTCTCCTCACCAGCGTCTTTTTTCTTTTCTCCCCCCAAACTTGTTCCTTTAGGCCCTGCTTCACTGAACCTTAGACGATAGTGACCTCAGCACAGAGACATATATCCAGGCAGCCTCAGCCTGAGGCGGGATACCAGGACGCAAAGGGCAAAGGTTTGACCCTAAGAAAATTTCTCATGGGGGTCAGATCACACTGCCTAGCTGGAGGGATTTTTTTTTTTTTTTTTTTTTTTGCCTGTTGTTTTCGCTCTTCAAGCGACTGATTTTCCCAGCTAAATCTTTTACTCTCATGGATGAGGAATGGTGTTTGCCTGTTAATTGGGTATGCTTATCTGCCTCCTTCCACTTCCCATCAACACCATCACTTGCCACGTCTCCAAGTCTCAGCCTTGGAGATGTGGCAATGCAGCCAAGGCTGGACTGCACCAGCTCCAGCCTCCCTGCAACCTCCCACCTCCCACCCTTAGTGCCCACCCACCCCACAACCTCCTTAGGGGACCCAGCATCCCTCAAAACTGTCTGGTTTCCTGGGGGCCAATGGGAAGGCAGTTCTTAGTTGCAAATGTTCAAATTAACACTTACTCCTGTCTCTGAGTCTGCAGGGAAAACCAAGTCTGACTACTAATTACAGCTTTGGGGGGTGAAAATAAACGGAAGTGTGCCAAGTCAAGGCCTACATGCAGAAGAAAAATGTCTTCATTTGGTTGCAGCATTTTGACATTTGAGGCCCAAGAGCTGGAGAGAGGAGCCTGGGGCCAAAAGGGGATGTATCCTACTCAGGGAGAAGCACAGTATCTTCAGGTCTTGCCCTTATACCCTGGGCACCAGAGTTGCAGGGCTGTCTCACACATCTTTGTTGGTTATTTGAGAGTAGCAGAGGTGGGGAGGAAGCTGTCCCAGGTATCAAGGGAAGGTCAGTGGGAAGTGCAATGGCCCCATCATGGCTGCCCTCCACAGCTGTCTCTTTCTGCCCTCTGAGCTCAACATTCCCTGCACTGCACCAGACCTAGCAGAATTTCCCAGCCTTGCCTCCACCACCTGTGAAGATTTTCCTGGCTACTCAACCCTTGCAATCTCTTGCCCTTTGTTTCCTTGAAGTTCTTTTTTCTACCACTCTTTTGCCAGTGTAACTGCTTTGTAGAGTTGGCTAGCTTTTAGCTCATCCCTAAGGAGACTTCCCAATCTGGGAAATACAATACTCTCCCTAGTCTTGGAAAATTTTCAGCCCTTACACCTTCATGTATTGCTCCTACATCATTTTGTCCTCTTGGGACTCCTATTTAAACATGTGTTAGGGCTTTTTGATCTGTCCTCCAAATCTCTTAACTTTTGTTCATGTTTTCCAACTCATTAGCTCTTCTTGTCACATTTTGGGACATTTCCTCAGCTCAGTCTTCCAGGTTCATAATCCATTTTTTGTTATGTGCAGTAAGCTATTTGGTCTGTTGTGTGGTTTAAAATATACCTGCAAATTCTCGAATAGTCCTTCTTCCAAGAGGTGGCATCTTACTCCTCTCCCCTTGAGTAAGGGCTAGTTTCAATGACTCTCATCTAATGAATAGGATATGGTGGACACGATGGTGTGTAACTTCCAAGACTTGGTGACAAAGAGTATCATGGTTTCCTTCCCCTTTGTTCATCTCTTTGATCACTACTCTATGGGGAGCCAACTGTCATGTCATGAGAACACATCAAGGTGCAATTTGGTGAGGCCCACGTGACGAGGAACTGAGCTCATCTCCAACTTCCCTGTGAAGCAGCCATCTTGGAAGCAGGGCCTGGGCCTCCAGGCCCAACCAGGCGTTTATAGGACTACAGATCTGGCTGACACCTTCACTAAAACCTAAGGAGAGAACCTGAACTAATACCAGCCAGCTAAGCCATTCCTGAATTCCCAACACCAAGAAACGGGGATAATAAGTGTTTATTATTTTAAGCTACTAAGGTTTGGCATGATTTGTTAACTAATATACCCATAGACTCGATTTTTTTAGTCCAGTAATGACTTCTTCATCTTTGAAGTTTCTAAATTTTTTTTAAAGATTTTATTTATTTATTTAATTGACAGAGAGAGAGAAAGCGTGAGAGGGAACACAAGCAGGGGGAGTGGGAGTGGGAGAAGGAGGCTTCCAGACGAGCAGGGAGCCCGATGCGGGGCTTGATCCCAGGACCCCGGGATCATGACCTGAGCCGAAGGCAGTCGCCTAACCAACTGAGCCACCCAGGCGCCCCTGAAGTTTCTAAATTTTTTAATGACCACCTTTCTTGTTTCATTTCCTTCTGTTCATATTTCACATTTCCATGCCTTCCATTATCTTTGAAAACATTTAAATTACTTGTTTGAAAATGTTTTGTTTTGTTTTTATTGCTCTATCAGGTCTTTCTCTTGGATGTTGGTTCATCTATTTGCTGAATTTGTTACTTGTCTTTCATGATGTTGGACTTCCTGGGTGCTTTGTAATTTCCGTTTGTAAAATTACCTTCTATGAGAATTTCCTCCAGTAAATATTCAGAAAACCCAGGGCAGTCTTAAGAAGGACTTGATACTCAGGTCCAGCCTTCTTAATTCAAAGTAATCTGCTAATCAGCTATTTGGCCTGAGTATATACCATGATCCCAGGATCCTGTCAGGCTGGGTGGCACTTCTCAGGACCTTAGCCACAACCCAAGGCAGGAAAGAAGGGTTTTTCTGCTGCCCCCTCCCAAATTTAATGGGTAGAATATGTGTCTGGGCCTTAGCTTTATATAGCCTGTATAACTCCAGCTGCAGGCTTTCAGGATAATGGGGTCCCAACCTGAACCCACTGATAAGCCAGTTCCCTTCCCAGTGCCCACAAGCCTAACAGCTTCGGCCTCCAAATTCCAGTATGACCTATGTGTTAAATTATTTTACAGAAACCTCTTCATTTATGACTGCTGGAAATTTCCTCTCTTGATTTAAGCATGACTATGTTCTTGTTAAATTTTTTTCTCATCATTTGTAAGTGTTCAAGGTAGAAAGGGGAGGCTTCAGCTTATGCTTATAACTAATGTTTTTGCTCTGTACCAGAAATCTTATTTGCTAACTTTCCACATTTATTTTTCCTCTCTCCCCAATCACACCATAAGCTTCTAACAGTCAGGAACAGGATTTGCCCTTTTTTACTTCTCCTCATTGGAAGAGCAAAACACCTTCAATGTGGGAGCCGCTCTATAAATATCTGATTGACTGACAGGTAATGTGTTAGGAAGGTTTGGGAGCAAAAGGAAATTAAATTTTTCTCCTATTTCATCGAGACTACCAACTCCCAGATTTGGAACCCTCCTACAAAGGTGGCTCTTAAGCTCTTCTAGATTATAGATACTTTGAAAACCTAATTAAACACTCTGCAGGAAAAAAGAAAGAGAGAGAGACTGAGAGAGAAAGAAAGAAAGAATACACACACACACACACACACACACACAAACACAAAATTCTGCATTGTTTCAGGGATTTAAGTAGTTTAAAAAATTAATACTAGAATATAAAAATGTTTCTTTTTTGTGTCTCTTAACAAAATTTCTTTTGGTTTCATGAGTTATTTTTTCCTGCCACTTACCAAATATCCTTTTTTTAATCATTAGAAATAACCCTATCCTTCTCTTGACAGATGTGGAAGCTGAGGGCCAGAGAGTCTATGTGACTTGCCCAAGCAAATCACGGTGTGATGTTTGGCTAGATGCAAGTCTAGGACCAGCTGTTTTCTACTATCTCAACGGCTTCTCCTCATAACTTTGGGTCTACATACACTACTATGTGGTTGCACCACAAAAACATCAGAATTAACTTTAATCCTATCAATAAATGACACTAATTTGTTACCAATATGGAACCCATACTTCACCTTGCTTTATAAATACTCCCTTGTACCTGGCCTTTTGCTATGGATCAGTAAAGTCAACTGGTACATCTAAAAATGGGACCTACAATCTCAGCCCCCTTAGCCAATTGAACTCATGTCATGCTCCCATCTGTCATTCAAGGTCAATTCAGCCAACATTTATTGATGTCTGGCATTTACCAGGCACTGCTCTCAACACTGAAAATACAGAAATGGTCAAGGTCACACAGGGCCCATTGGCTAATGGAATGATAGACATGTAGACACATAACTATAATAAAATGTACATGCTAAACTAAGGATATGCACAAAGTGGAGAGCCTTCCAACAAAGAAAATTACAATTAATTTGAAAAAGTGAAAACTGGCTAAACCATATTCTCAATTCACCATAAAACACACCTAGAAATTATTAAGAAAACAATAACACCCCCCAAAAAGAATACCCTCAGCTCCTTGAAATTTTAAAAATTCACTGATAAATAATTTTCAGTTAAAGATGAAAAAAGTCAGTTCAGGACTATCTACAAAACTATATATGTGAACTTATGAGATGCTGTCAAATCTTTAGTCAGAAGACAAATAGCCTTAAATATTTTCATTAGTAATTTTTAAAAAGATAAAAATAAACTAAAATTTCAAATCAAATGATTTAGAAAAAGTAAAGAAGAAATAATTAGCAAAAATAAAACAAAAATTAATGTATTAAAAAAGAAAGAGTTGAAGTTATAAATAAATTTAAGAGAAAAAATATTAATATTCAAAATTAGGCATAAAAGAGTATAATCCACTGGCAAGCAAATGCTTTTATTTATACAACAATCTCATGTGCCATACTACAACAAATAAAAAATAAAATCTTTGTAAAATAGATAACTTTTTAAGAAAATGCAGATTACCAAAATTGTATCCAAAAGAAGTGGAAAGTTGAACAAATGAATGCCATGGAAGAAACTGGAAAAGTTGGCCAAGGGATTAGACCCAGATGGTTTTATGGGAAGATTCTTTCAAACTTTGAAGAAATCAACTATTCTGTTGCTATATAAAATGCTACAGATCATATCATTTTTTTGAAAGCTCCCTTGTTTATTTTGTGAAGACAGTATAATGCCAATAAAAAAATCTGATAATGACAAAAACAGCAATAAACAGTCTAACAAAACTTTGGTCAATCTCATACTAGTATAAGTAAAAAGATCAAAACATATCAAGGTCAGGTCAAGTATGCTCATTATTCCCACTATAGTTGGATATTTTTTTTCTAGACACTTAGCCAATGCAGTAAGACAAGAAGAAATAAGAAATGCAAACACAAAAAGGAGACCAAATTAACACTACTTGCATAACTGAAAGTCACCAACCCAAAACACTCAAGGTAATAAACCACTGAAGCTAATTACCCAGTAAACGAGACAATTACAAAATAAATCTATCTAAAACAACAGCTTCTTTAAAAAGCAGCAGTAACTACTCAGTGCATATAATGGGTAAAAGGTTCCATTTTCAATAGCAACAAAAATACAAAGTATCTTGGAATAAATTCAATAAGAATGTGTAGGGACTTTATAAAGGAAACAATATGCTTTACAAAGGTCCGTAAAGAATACCCTGAGAATGGAAGGAATGTTATATATTGTGTCGGAAACCTAAGATTTAATATTGGAAGGCTATAAATTCTTCCCGAGTTAATGGGCTTTTGCTCAAAATCACAATGGGAATTTTGGGAATCTGAAAAAAAGTAGTTTTGAATTTCAAAAACTGTTTTGAAATATCAAGAATAATGAGGCGAACTTGAACTTCAGCTGCCAAAACAAATTATAACTCTAGTAAATAAAACAATGCAGAACAGAATAGAAAGCCCCCAAACAGGCCCAATCAGTAAGAATTTAGTCTAGGAAAAGTGTGACATTTCAAATGAATGAGAAAAGATAAAATTTTTAGGCAGCAGTTCTAGAAAAACTAGGTAACTATTTGAAATAAAATGTAAAATTCAATCACATGGCATGCCAAAATTCCAAATAGGTTTTAAAAAATCAAATGTTCAAAAAATGATGAAAGAATAAAAAGATAGATGAATATTGATCTGATGACAGGTATGGAAAAGTTTTCTATGAATAAAATTAAGAAGGGAGGGAGGAAATATTAACAGATTTAACTACATAAAAGTTACTTCCAAAAATAAAATGACAAACACTGAAGGCAAATACTAACTAGATAAAAATACTTGCAACACCTAACAGATAAAGAATTAATATTCTTACAATTGGCTCTTGCAAGTCTATAAGGAAAATAGAAATATCATTAAAAATGAGCAAAGGACATGGATAAGCAGTTTGAAAAAGGAAAAACACAAATAACATGTTAATGTTTGAAATGTTTAGTTTCAATAATAACCAAAGAAATTCAAATTAAAACAAGTCACCACATTTCATTTAATTTCAAAAACAAATATCCGAGGCCGGTAAGGATATAGGATAATGGCTTTTTTTTTTTAATTCTTTTGGCAGAGCTATAAATTAATACAACACTTCTGAGGAGCAATTTAGCTATATATATCAAAAACACAAAAATATTCACCCCTTTGACCCAGGATTTCCACCTCTTGAAGTTTACCCTAAGTAAGTGATCAAAGCTGCTTACAAGGATATGTATACATGAATATTATTTGCAGCATTACTTCAATAGAGAAGAGTTTGCACCCTCTAAAATATAGAATAGGGGGCGCCTGAGTGGCTCAGTAGGTTAAGCACCTGCCTTGGGCTCAGGTCATGATCCAGGAGTTCCAGGATCCAGCCCCAGCGTCCTGTCGGGCTTCCTGCTTGGTGGAGAGTCTGCTTCTCCCTCTCTCTTTGCCCCTTACCCCACTCTCTCTCTCTCTCTCTGAAAATAAATAAAATCTTAAAAATAAATAAATAAAATAAAATAAAATATAGAATAGGGCCCTGATGAAATCACTTATAGCGTATCCACATATAAACTTATTAAATTTTACCTGTAAATTATCTAACGATACACGAAAATGTCTAAGACACATTGCTAAAGAAAATGTTACAAATATATGCATAACATAATCTTAACTGTGTTTTCAAATTTTAATTATGAAATTTGTTATTAACATCTGTCTTGCTCACTCTCACACTGCTAGAATGTTCTCATCCCTGGCTGCATGTTACAATAGTCTGGAACACTTATATAAAATACCCCTACCTAGGTCTCACCCAAAAATATCAAGTCAGAATCTCTATAGGTGAGGTTGGTTTTTTTTTTTTTCCAATTTCTCCAAGTGATTCTAATGTGCAGGCAATATTAAAAACTACTGCCGTATAGAGCAGTGGTGCTTGACCTGGGCAAGTTTGCACCCAGGGGACATTTGGCCATATCCAGAGAGATTTTTGGTTGTTGTCCCAACTTGGAGTGAGGAATGTTACTGATGTGTAGTGGGTGGAGGCCAGGTTTTATGGGCTGAATTCTGTCATTCCAAAATTCGTATGTATAAGTCCCAACCCCCAGTACCTCCAAGTGAGGTAACAGTATTTGAAGATAAAGTCATCAAAGAGGTGATTAAGTTAAAATGAGGCCTCTAGGGTAGGCCTTGAATCCAATATGGCTGATGTCCCTATAAGAAGAGAGACACCAGAGATGTGTGTGCACAGAGAAAAGGCCATGTGAGGACACAGCAAGAAGGCAGCCATCTGCAAGCCAAAAGAGAGGCCTCAGGAGAGACCAACTCTGCTAGCACCTTGATTTTGGACTTCTAGCCTCCAGAACTGTGAGGAAATAAATTTCTGTTGTGTAAGCACCAGTCTCTGGTGCTTTGTTACAGTGGCCCTAGTGAAAAAGGGATACTACTAAATATCATACAACGCACAGGACCTTCTCTGCAACAAGGAATCATATGGCCCAATGTCAATAATACCAAGATGGAGAAACCCTGCTCTAGAGCCTGGCTTGGTGCTGCATGCAGATAATCAATAAATATTTTCTTGACTAGGTAAATGAGATATTTGGCAGGTAGAAATCAGCAGGAGTTGGGCACCAACTGAAAGTGAAGAGGGGTGCCTGGGTGGCTCAGTTGGTTGGGCATCTGACCTTGACTCAGGTCATGATCCTGGAGTCCTGGGATCGAGCCCTGCATTGGGCTCCCTGCTCAGCAGGGAGTCTGTTTCTCCCTCTGGTCCTCACCCCACTCTCGTGCTCTCTCTCTCTCTCTCCCCCTCTCTCTCAAATAAATAAATAAAATCTTAAAAAAAAAAAAAAGTGAAGAGAGACCAGAGGGAAGAGTCAAGAATGGCAACCAGATCTCTGGTTGGACTGACCAGGTGAGTGGGGAAGGCAGAATTCGTGGCAGGGGGTGGGGGCAAACAGGTTGGATCAGGGAATCAGGTGGAAATTGAGGGAAGTACCCAGTGGAGGTGCTCAGTGGCAAATCCGAAATAGGTTTCTAGAAATACAAACAAGGCAATAGCTGATGTACAGGGAGAGGTTCAGCTGCTACAAGGAGATAAGACTGTCCCAGGGGAGCACCTAGAATCAGCAAAATACAACCATGGACGCTTGAAGACCACCAATATTTAAGGAGTAGACAGAGGAGAAAGGAGCCAGCGCATCAGATGAAGGAAGAAGAGGCCAATTGAGAACCTTCACCCAAGAGCAGCAGTGGAAGCTGTGATGGTTAGTTTTATGTATCAACATGGCTAAGCTATGGTACCCACTTATTCAACCAAACACTAATGTGAGTATTGTGAGGGTATTTCATAGATGTGGTTAATATCCACCATCAGTTGACTTTAAGTAGAGGATATTATCCTCAATAATGTGAGGAAGCCTCATCCAGTCCACTGAAGGGCCTTGAGAGTGAAACTGAGGTTTCCCTGCAGAAAAAGAATAGTGCCTCAAGACTGCAGTATCAGCTCCTGCCTGAGTTGCCAGCCAGCTGGGTGGCCTGACAGACTTCAGACTTGTTGGTGCCCACAACTGGGTAAACTGATTCCTTGTTCTGGTTCTCTGAAGAGCCCTGGCTGATACAGAAGCCAAGGAGGAGGCAGGGAGAAAGTGAGCTACTGCTCCATCCTGCACTCTTACACATACCTGCCTATGGCATATATGAATGAAAAGAAGAGGTTACTCCACACTCATAGCAAGAACTCGGGAGAGAAGAAAGGAGAGATGAGAGAGAGGGCACAGGAAGATTTCGAAAATGTGTGCCTGCCTGTGGAAATGAGGAGGGGTCAGGATAGGGGAACATGGAGGCTCAAGACAGGACACAGGTGCCCGGCTGTCCCACCCTACCCCTGCCACTGCTTGCTAAGCGCTCACTACACCTTGGATCTGCTTTAAGCAGTTTATTCTCATTAACCCCTACCACAAACCTTCCCAGGGTTGGGGGAGGTTCATCATTTTACAGATGTGGCACCTGGACCTGAGAGACAGTAATTGCTCTAGATCCTCCTCTAGTATGTAGGGAAGCTCAGATCCAAATCCAGGCCTCTCTGACTCCTCAGGTGTCTAACCCCACTCCTGCTATTCATGACAAACTTGTTATTGTATCAGCAGCTTGATGGAAACATTAAGAGTGGGGAAAATGGCGTTCTAAAGCTTACTCTGTCCTAACTGGCTGCAGGGCATCTACAGGAAGGTGGTAGGTGGTGAGCTGGAACAGCCCAGACTTTGGGGTTAGACACCTGGGTCTAGATCTCAAGTTTACCATTTATTGGTTGGGTGGCCTTGGGCATGTTTCTTACTGTTCTATAATTCAGCCACCCCATCCTTAAAGCAGAGGTAAATGGTATCTACCTTTAAAAGATTGTATTTTCTGAGACAGCATACGTAAAGCACATTGCAAGTGCTCAACAAATGGGAGTTCCAGTCCACTCTCAATCTTCCTTTGGTTCTCAGTTTTCTCACCCATTCTGCCTCCTCCAGTGTTGCTGGGCTGGTTCAATGAGATAATAAATGCCAATGTCCTTGATAAGTTCAGGGCATCACCATTATGGGAGGACAGGATGCAAACACTGCACTTTAGGCAAAATTCAGCCACCAGTTGTACAACCCTGAGGAAGTCAGGTAGACCCCCCTGTGCCTCAGTTTCTCCATCTGAAATGCTCGTATACTGATAGCTGTTCCTTCTTCCCCTACACTTAGGCCTATGAGGACAAACGAGTGCAATTTATAATTGTTATAAATTGAATTTCGGGCCATATTGTTCTGTCGGACTTCTAAACAGCCAGATGACATGCCCAGCCCTCCTCCCCCATAACGCACACAACTCCCATGGCCTATAATGGAATATCAGCCCCCTCACATCAGCTCATTTGTCTCCTCAAGGACACACTAGCTCTAACTTCACAGAATTTCCTTTTGTTCTTTCAACTCCTGACTTGATGCACATCTCACGCCTTGCTCTCCCTGTCATCTTCTCTCCCAGAGTTGACATATGGCTGAACTGATATCCTTCCTCTGTTTCCTTTCTTGTTACTACATGTCCAGTAGTATTGCATAAAAGTGCTCAACGGGAAGGGTCAAGCTCAGTTTCAAGCCTGAGGTCTGGGATTACATCAAATCCGTAACGTTTATCTGCCCTCACCATCAGCCAAATACTTCCCAATTTAGGTCTCACTCACATCAAGAGAAGACTGAATTGTCTGGGCTCCAGCATGCCCTTCTCTCACCTCTGTTTTTCTTACTTAATTCCAAGGTACAGCTCCCAAACCCACTTAGGCCTGTTTAACGGTCCCAGAAAGCATGGCTCTTGGGAGCCAGGCAGCATTTCTACCCGTGGAGGCTGCAGGGCTGCTGAGCGAACAGACCACCTCTGGCCAGGCTGGAAGGGGGAAAGCCACACAAAGGGCTTTTTGGTTCAATGAAATAAGAAGTCAATTTGAGCCCCATTTTGAAAGTGCCTCACTCTCCACATGCCTTAGACACACAGTGAATATTATTACCGGACAGAACTCCCCCATCATAGCACGCACAGCCTTAACTTGGGGTTAGGGGATACTGGCCCATCCCAAACACCAGCACTCTGGGGTTCTATGTCAGAAGTCACCCCCTGCCAGAAGATGTGGTGTCCCTATCTATTCTCTTGCCTCTTGTACTTAAGTTCATATTATTGCCAATAAATCCACGGTGAATAATTGGGTACATCCCCAGTACCTAGAACGGTGCCTGAAACCAGGGAGACATTTTATAAACACTTGTGTGTAATGAATAAACAAATGAACGATGTACAAATAAAAAGTTCAAGTGGAGATTAGAAGGGAAAACAGAGTTTTGGGGTTTGGTTTTGTCTGGTTTTGTTTTGTATTTAAATGAAAGAAGAAAGAACTGTAATTTGGGTTCCAAATTAGAAGGCAACCAGGCCCAGGGAAAAGTCAGTCATTTGTTTGACCATTTGGGGGCAAAGTAGTCGGCCAGCAGGTACTGACTGTTGACAGTTTAAGGTATAGCTCTAGATAGCTTCCAGGTCCAAGAAGTTTCATCCACCAGGTTCGGGGACATCTCCCCTGCAGCCCCTGTTCCTCGTTTCTGCCTTGTTTTGCTCATCCTGCTCCACGTACACAAGCTGAGCGAGGTTACTTAAGCCTGACAGCTTTCTCTGGGGAGCAATTAGAGCCTTTAAGATCTTACCTGTGCTTCACCAGAAGTTCTTCTCATTAAGTAGTTACTTAAAACGTTCCCAGGGCCTAAAACATTAAGATTTAAAGGAAACAATTGGCTGCTTTTTTCCATGCCAAGTCAGACCGTTGTTTAACATGGTGAGAGCTACCACTGAGGCTACTGAAGTAGAAAAAGGGGGGCATATGTTGCTGGAGAACAGAAACTTCGCAGGGAAATTAAAACCAAGATAGGTTCAGGGACCAAACGAGTCAATGGGATGTCTTCAGGAATCGGGCTTTGCAGGGCTCCTGCAGTCCAAAAGTCAGAACCAAACTAGCCTCCGGGACTTCCAAAGCACCTCTGTTCTGCATCCCTTCTTACAAAATAGTCAGACTAGAGGCTTCATGGAGGAAGCAGCCATGGGCCTGCCTTGAAAGATGGCAAGCCAGAGAGGTGGAAGAGCAGGAAACAAGGCACAACGGTGGGAACAAGGGGGTGAGAGAGCGCAGGGCCCAGCCAAGACAGAAAGCTTGTTTGGAAGCAGTACATAAAGTTCTCCTTTCTGATCATGCCCCACCCTGCCAAGAGAATCTCACCCTTCGTGGGAAAGTGCTTTGGGGAACACCAAAGTCATCTGTGTCTGAATTGTGTGGGGAGCTCACTACTAAGTCATCTTGAAGTTCTAACTCGTGCGTTGCAGTTTAAGGCAGGGGTTCCAAATTATTCCAAATTTATTCAAAAATTCTAAATGGGATCAGTTCAGATCAGAAAATGGCAATCTGCAGTTTACTGATCCAGGACAGGAAGAGGCCTTCTCAGTGGGCCAGGAAAGACACATAGGTCTGTTTGGAGTCCAGCTCAGAATAAATGGAAAACATCCCTGGGTTCTAAGCACTTACAGGCTTCTGTTTACCAGGACTTTCTGAGAAAGAATTCTTCACTCTTTTGAGCTGTGAGTTTATGCAGGCATCAGGATAACTCAGTAAGTAAGTCCCCACACAAACCAAACTCAGATGGTTTTTTTGCCCTCCCTGTCATTTCCCATGAAGGCCTTGTTCTCTTTGCAGGGCGGGGTACTATCAAAAGACTAAGTCCACATAAGCTTGCCTTGGGCTCCTTCCAGTTCCCTGGTAGTTGCTTCCCTGCTCGTGAGGACTCCACCCCCAGCACGCCCCTCTGCCATGCTGCAGTCAAGGTTGCCGTCCTGGGTGATTACTCCATGCCAAAGCCACCTTCCTAGGCTTCCTTCTTTCTAGGGCTTGGTAAGGTAACGTATGCCTTTTGTACTATGTACAAATTTTGATTTTTAATAGGGCCCTCTGTAGACATTGTCTGTAAGAAACACTGAACCTATCTTTACAAATCCTTTCTGTATTTGGGGACATTTCCCATGATATAAGCCCTGCATTCTTAACAGAGTCAGGACTCAAACTCCTGGCCTCTTTTGCAACTAAGATACAGGACTGTGACCTAACTCTGTCATTACACATATCCACATACAACTTTGTTCTGGAAATGCGCAAGCGTGCAATGTGAGGAGCCAAGCTCTGCCAAGGGAACACAGAGGCAGCAGGCCTTGGGAGACCAGGTCCAGCTCCAGACACAAAAGCAGCCCTACTGCTGGAGGCAGCAATGCATGCAGCAGAGGTAATGAGTTCCTGGCATTGAGCTGTAATGGTGGTTCCATCTTCAGACCAATTCCGTAGTATGGTTGGGCATTTTTCCTGGAAGCTTAACCTTGAACTTGCTTCTCTCCCAACTCACAGTGATTCTGGTGGAAATCAAGTATCACATAATTAATCCATTTTCTTCTTGAAACAGTCAAAGTGGTTTCTGTTGTCTGCAACCAAGAGTGCTGACCATGGGTATTTCAGGAGCCAAGGGGCACCTAGACCTTTGACACTTGTCTATGCTCTGTGGAGACTATTTCCTCTGCTAGTCTTTAGTGACAGCGTAGAGAACAAGCGTCATGGCTTCCTGGGGACATAGAGAACTCATTCCTTCAATGCAAGGCAACCTTGTTAAGAGTACCCTTTCTTTGAATCAGCGACGTCTGCAAATGTAAATTCCTTTGACACCCACGTAAAGCTACAACAGAGAAGAGCTTCAAACTGTGACCTCAGGCCGGGTCATGACCTCTCTCCTCCCTCCTTTCCCCAGCTATAGCTCAATCTTTCCTTCAGCCCTTTCCATACTCCCAGTTACCTCCTCTCTCAAACCCTTTTCTCCATCTAACCTCAGTCAAACTTGCAATTAACCCCTTTAAAGAATAATAATGAAAAATACCTTAGAATCTTATCCTTTGCCAGAAGTATGTGCATGATACAGGAACTAAAACCTTGGACTAAAAGAACAATACTCCCTGGTGAAATTCCAAGCATCGGCCCAGTCAATAAAGGAAATTTGTCTTTGATATGCTTCAATGTTTGTTTGCTTGTTTGTTTGCTTTGGGCAATGAGGACTTCCTAGGGTGACTATAAAGCCATCACATAGGAAGGAAGGACTAACATTTATTGAAAGGTATTGTGCTGGATGCTTTTTCCCCACAGTGTCACACATAACCTTCGCCTTCAGCACTTCAGCTGTACCAACCATATTGCTGTTCCTCCAACGTGCCAAGCACCATTCAGCCTCAGGCCTTTTATTCTGCCAGTCCCTCTGAAGCACTTTGCCTAAATACCTGCATGTCTCACTTTCTTATGACCTTCAGGTCTCAGCTCAAGTATCCTTAATTAGAGACACTTTTCCTAGACCACCTGCTGGTATTCCTGCTCCTGGTATTCTCATCTCCCCTTACTGCTTTATTAGTTCTCCATATCACTGATCACCATATGACATATTTATTTATTTACTGTCCAGCTCCCACCCAAATGTAAGTTCTATAAGGTCAAGGATTCTGTCTTTGTTCTCACCACTTAAAAAAATCGCTGGCAAGTAGTAAGTGCTCAATAAAATTTACTGACTGGATTAAATTTATACAGAATTATGTAAATGCCATTCTCATTCTCAAAATTTAATTATGTTCAGAAAAATTTAATGAATTGCTCAAGCTCTCCCAGCTCCCAAACCTGAATCTATACAACAAAGACCAAGCCTGTTCAACCCCACCACCCTAGGCAGGTTAATCACAGAGAGTATTAAGGTTGGCTCCCTCACTTCCTCAGTGACCTTCCAACTTCTTCCTGGTCGGTAACACTTCTATTGCTTAAGGTAACACTGGTTGCTGTTAACTAATAAACCTTCATATCTAAGTGGATTAACACAATAAAAGAATCTGATACAGGTGTTCTTGGTAGGAATGCTTTCCTCCAAATGGTGAATCAAGGACCCAGGCTCTTTCTAACTTGTATGGATCCACCCTCCTTGACACACTGTGGTTCACAAGGTTGCCCTGGCAATCACTTCTACTTCAGCCCACCTGAAAGGGTAAGAGCATGAGGATCACATATGTGGGGGTGGGGTGGGGTGGGGAGGAGATGTAGTGGGGCTGTGAGCCCAGGAAGAAAAAAAAAATAGGTATGATGATCAATTGCCAGCCCTAAGACCCAGATGTCATCTTCTATTAGTAACCCAGGTTTTAGAGTGCCCCAAATGCTGAGTGGGGAGGTGCCACCTAGACCCAGAATTTAGGTAGTCTTAGGTTCAAGTCCTAGGCCCACCACTGACTACTTGCTTGACGTTAGTCAATTACATACCTAAATCTCAATTTCCTCAGCTATAAAATGAGGACAGTAACAGCACCTACTTCATCAGGCTGTAGAGAGGAAAAGCTGAGATAATGCTGGTTGGGTATGCAGCACAGTCCTGACACATGGCTATTACTAGGGGGAAGATGGTCAGAAGAGGGGTCCCCAGCCGCTTATCCTGGCAGTCTTACTTGCAGGCTAGCTGGTGGTCCAGAGAGCCACTCTGGGTCTCAAAGCTTAGGCTAGAAAAGCTTTGTCCCCACTTGAAAAGTGACCTGTGAATCCTCTCTGTTGCATCCTATTGATAGTTTCTGACAAATCCTACAGTATCGGTTTGCATAAGTAAGTTTAAAATGCCCTTTCCATTAACAGAGAAGCTCTGCTATTAACTAATTACACTTTGGCTTTTCCTGCGTTAGTCGCAGTGCCAGGGAGAAGAGGCTGAGTTTGAGGTGGCCTTTGGCATGGAGAGAAGGCTTGTGCAGATTGGGATGAAAAGGGGTTGGGGTGGGTGTCGGGGCTGCTGATTTATTTCTTTTCCTTCCTACAGATCCAGTCAATGGGAGGGAGGCCTGCTGAAAAGAGGACCCATGGAGGAGGTGCTACTCCAATTTCCCTTAGGAGTATTTTCAAAGGATTTGAGGAACCTCAGATTTTCAGAAAAATACTAATGTTCAAAAAAGATTAAGTAAACTGCTCAAGATCACCCACTGAATGCATGGTTTGATTATGGTGGGATCCTAATAGGGAGAGCTCTAGTCTTAGAAACTAGAGCTCCTATGCTGGGTCCAACCCCATGTCTAACATCTGCAGGGTCAGCTCCAGGCTAGACTAGGATGCAGTGGTCTGCCCACTACCATCTTTGGCTATGCCTTCCTCCATGTTGGTAAAAAAAAAAAAGCCTTGGTTTTGGAGTGAGTTGGCTGTGAGTTCAAATCCCTGCTTTGCCACTTAGGCAAGTTATATAATCTCTCTGAGTCTCAGCTTCCTTATATGTAAAGTGAGAAAATCTATGTCAGTGCCACTGCTGTGAAAGAGGGTGACTCAAAGTAGATACCAAGTAAATGTTAGTAGGTAGGAGTTTCCAACCCCACCCGGACCCTGAGATCTCTCCCATTCCCATAGGCCTTGATGTCACCAACCTGAAAATGTTCCTAAAATGTCACCCCTCTCTGAGGTATTCTCATTATAATGTGACACACTGCATACCTGAGGGGTGGGGGAGTTCACCACATCTTGAATAGTGAGATACAGATACCTCTGTGACACGGGGTGGGCCCAACAGAAACGCATTTAATAGGATTGAGAACCTCTTGGAGGGACAACTCCTCCTGAGAGATGGAGTCAGAAATTATGAGCTTCACCCAAGAGAAAGCCTTCCACAAAGAAAGGGCGTAAAGATTTTGAGTTAGAATCAATCAAACCTATCCATATCCCAGCTACAATGGATAAGTGTTTAGGTCCTGGACACAGAAAGTAAATAAAAATAGAAAAAACTAAGCACCACTTCCAATTAGAATGCAGAAAATCACAAGAGACTGTTGCTTCCATCCTAACCATGAAAAAAGGCCAGATAAGCTACATCACAAAAATCAGAGAGCTAAGATGCAAAGAAATGAAAATGAACTAAATTTCAAAAAGTGTTGGTTCCTTCCTGGCAAGAAGAGAGTTATGATGCTTTCATTACTAGTGAAGGAGTAGAGAAAGAGGAATATGCCATGGATGGGGATTAGGAGAAATCCACCAAACTTACAACAAACATAGCAGTGAGCTGGTTGACATGACAGATTAGGACCTTGAGGAACCCAAGCAAAACTGTGAATCTGTATCTACCCACCAATATGCTCCCTTTGTTCTCATGTAGGCCCAGAGATAGTATGATGAGGACTGGGAGTGCAAGAAGGCTGACACAGATCCCCTGAGGTATCCACAGCCTTCCCCAAGTACAAGGCTGAAGCTCAGGGTGGGACAAGAGATCTGAAAGAAATCACCCTGAGGTGCTCTGGGCTTCCACCAAGTACACTGCAACCATCCTCCAGAAGATGTGGACAGGACATCTAGGGAGACAGAGAACTCTCAAGATGCAGAAAACTGGGGGCAAATTTGGAAAGCAAAGAATACTCTCCAGTGAGGGAGGTGGAAGCTGGCAGCCAGATTCTAAGGCATAAAGAATCTTCTGGAATCTCACCAGTATTCAGATCCTAAATCTTGCTAAAGTGAGTCTTAATATTTTTCTCAAACCATTTTAAGCCAGTGGCACAATGAATCTAACTTAAGTTGAAATCAAGCCGACTTAGCTGAACTACAGACAAGATTGACTCAACTCTCCCACAAATGCCCTCAGGGAAAAAAAAATCCCTTTTCTGGAGGTGAATATTATTTACTCTACTGTTATTCTACACAAAATGACCCCAAACATCAAGCTATATGAAAGGTACAAAGACGCAAGAAAATCTTACCCATGGTCAAAAGAGGAAATAGTCAATTGAATAAGACCCAGAAATGACCCAGGTAGGGACTTTAAAATAACAATGACAAATATTTTAAAGAATCTAGGGGGAAAAATATATGCATGAACAAATTAGGGATTTCGGAAAACAGAAGATAACTATAAAAAAGACCCAAATGGAAACAAGAGAAATGAAAAAAAAAAGATCAAAAATTAAAAATGTATTTAATAAATTTAACATCAAATTAGATATAGCATGGAACAGATTAATAAACTTGAAGACAAAATAGAAATTAACCAAACAAAAACAAAAAGTAAAATAAGGGGGAAAAAAACCAGAACTGAGGGATAATCTCAAATGATCTAGAAAACATGTAATTGAAGTTCCAGAAGAAAAAAAAGAAAGATAACAGGGCAAATATGTTTTTCTTTCTTTCCTTTCTTTCTTTCTTTTTTTTTTTTCTTTTTAAGAAATAACAGTCAAGTACTTTCCAAAATCAACGTGTAGATCCAAGAAGCTCAGTGAACCCAAGCAGGACAAACACAAAGAAAACCACACCTTAAAATGTCACAGTTAAACTGCTGAGATTCAAAGATAAAAAGAAAATTCACAAAAGTAGCCAGAGGAAAAAAGATATATTATTTAGAGGAAACAACAATAAGAACGAGGATAGAAAACTGAAACATCTTTATAGCACTGAAAGGGGGGAAAACCTATCAACTTAATGTTCCATATCCTGTAAAAATAGAGGCAATATATAGACATTTTTCAGATAGATAAAAACAGAGAGAATCTGTCTCCAGCAAACCAGTACCACAAGAAAGGATCCCCCCAAAGTTATGTGTGTGTGTATAAAATATATCATATTTTTATTCCCTATATATATATAATATATACTGTACTGTATATTATATATTAAGTTCTGCAAAAATTGTTGACTTTTTAAAACAAGAATAATATAATGATAATAATACATCATGAAATTTATAACATAAATAGAAGTAAAATATATAAAAACAAGAGGATAAAGAGCAAGAGTCAGGTACATGAAATCGTTGCTTTTTTGTATTGTTCATAAAATAGTATGAACACATTGTGACCATTTAAAGACACAAAGTTTAATTTCTAAAGAGCAAATGCTATAAAAATAACAAAAAAGCATAGCTATAAAGCAATAGAGAAGACAAAATAGAAGACCAAAAAATACTTGATTCATCCAAAAGAATACAGGTAGGAAAAGGAAGTAAGAGCAAAGAACAGATGGTAAAAAGCCAAGATGGTAGACTTAAACCCAACCATACATTAATTATATTAAATGTAAGCAGATTAAACACACCCAGGGTAAGGCAAAAATTGTCAGACTCAATAAAAAAGTAAGACTTACCTATATGTTATTTAAAAATAACATATGTTAAATATAAATTCACAGGTATATTAAAAGGAAAAAAGTAGATAGAACTACCTTATGAGCCAGCAATTACATTGCTAGATATTTAAGATATTTACCCAAAGAATATAAAGGGATACATACACCCCAATGTTTCTAACAGCATTATCAACAATAGCCAAACTATGGAAAGAGCCCAAATGTCCATCAACTAATGAATGGATAAAGAAGATGTGATATATATATATATATATATATATATATATATATATATATATATATATTATGGAATATTAGTCAGCCATCAAAAAGAATGAAATCTTGCCATTTACAATGACATGGATGGAGCTAGAGTATATGATGTTAAGCGAAATTAAGTCAGTCAGAGAAAGACAAATACCATATGATCTCACTCATATGTTGAATTTAAGAAAGAAAACAGATGAACATCTGAAGGGGGAAAAGAAAAAAAGGAGAGAGAAGCCATGAGACTCTTAACAATTGAGAAAAAACAGGGTTGATGGAGGGAGGTGGGTGGGGAATAAGCTAGATGGGTATTAAAGAGGGCACTTGTGGGGCACCCGGGTGGCTCAGTCATTAAGCGTCTGCCTTCGGCTCAGGTCATGATCCCAGGGTCCTGGGACTGAGCCCCGCATCAGGCTCCCCACTCAGCGGGAAGCCTGCTTCTCCCTCTCCCACTCCCCCTGCTTGTGTTCCCTCTCTTGCTGTGTCTCTAACAAATAAATAAAAAAAATCTTTAAAAAAAAAAGAGGGCACTTGTGATGAGCACTGGGTGTTATATGTAAGTGATAAATCACTGAATTCTACTCCAAAAACCAATATTGCACTGTATGTTAACTAAAATTTAAATTTAAAAAATTTTAAATAAATAATAAATTTTTAAAAATAATAAAAAAGGAAAAGAGTAGAAAAAGATACTCTATATAAACATTAAGTATAAGAAAGCTAGTGTGCTATATTAAAATCAGACAAAGTGAGCTTCAAGACAAAACATATTACCAGAGATAAAGAGAGCATTCCATAATTATAAAAGGATCTTTAGAAATACCTAAAAATCAATCCTAAATGTGTGGAGAGTCATAACAGCATTTCAAAATTCAAAGAGCAGACCTTGACAAAACTAAAGAGAAATCCACATTCATAGTTTTAGATCTTAACACCTTTCTCTCAGTAATTGATATAATAGGAAAAAAAATCAGTAAGAATATAAGAATTGAATACCACTTTCAAACAGCTTGACATAATTGGCATTTATATAATGCTGTTTTCCGGCCAGAGAGAGGTAAGATGGCGGAGGAATAGGGCAACCCTAAGCTTGCTCCCTCCCTTAAACACAGCTAGATAAATATCAAATCATTCTGAATACCCAAGAAATTGATCTGAAGTCGTAGAGAACAAAGCTGCACATCTACAAACCCAAAAAATGACCCATGGAAGGTAGGAACTGCAGAGAGTTTGTGGGAGAAAAGAGCCATGGGCTCTGTCCAGGGGAGAGAGCTCTGACCATGTGGGGAGGAGCAAGAGAGAAGGAGAGAGAAAAAGTGTGTGGGGGGTGAGGGGGAAGAGTGAAAACATGGTCAGGGGACTGCACAAGAAAACCATTCCCAAAACCATGGATGGGGGAAAAGGAGAGGGTTACAATACCACCAGTTTTCTAAAAACAGTGAAGCACAGATTGTGAAGTTTCAGAAGTCTGCAACACTGCCATGTTCACACCTGGGAAGCTGAGTGGTGCTCTGGTGGGAGAGCAGAGCTGAGCCCCAGCAGAGGGCAGCCTGAGGATCCCCAGGGTCACATGGGGAGAAGAGGTTTCGCTGCTTAGAATGCATTTGGTATAGACCATATGGCCTCTCCCTGGGCAGAGGACACTGTGGGCGCCATGGAGCTATCCCACTCACCAGTATAGGAACAAAGACACTGATGCAAAACTGCAAACTTGGCACCAGCTCTGTGTTGTGATTTACCATAAACTCTGAACCACTGCACAGTCATGCAACTGTCTTCTGTAACAAGCCAGCAATGGCCACAAAGCAGGGAGACCCTCCCCCAGAGGATCAGTGGGGGTCCACAGTTCAGGGTCTCTGAAGTGTGGGGTCGTGAAACACAGCTGTGCCTGAGATAAAACACAGGAGTGATGCACCATTTGGCAGGGAGACAGCTCAGACACAGACAGGGTGAAGACGGGGATCTGACAGAAACCAAGGACAAAGGCAGGGTTACTGCATCTGTGAGGGCTTACTGAAGAGGGATGACATGCATTTCCTGCTCCACAGAGGAGAGAGAGAACAGGGCAAAGCCATTTTCTCCCTGGCCCACCAACTTGATCCACCTCAGTGAACTGAACAGCATCACCAAGTGGAGAACAGAGATGCTACACCAAACTCCGCCCCCCTGCATGGGGAAGGCACATCTCCACCAGGGCTTATAATCAGAACAGCAGGCCCCTCCCCCAGAAGACCAGCACAAACCCCTCGCCCACACCAAGTCTACTGATCACAGAGTGCTGCAAAGCTTCAGCTCTAGGGAAGACAGGATCTAGTGTCCTTTGGGTGTTCTTTGTTTATTTCTTTTGTTTTTTGTTTTTAATCTTTGTTTTTGTTTGTTTTTTGTTTGTTTTGGATACAGAAAGAGCAATTTTTATTTTTTAATTTACTTTATATATTTTTAAAATTTTTTTCTTTTCTGTTTTTCTTTCTTTCCACCTTTTTTCTGTCAACTTTCTCACAACAAGCAGACCAAAACACACTTAGGATCTAGCTTCCTTTATATATTTTATTTTATTTTATTTTCCAATCTATTTTTTAATTTTTAATTTTTATTTTGTTTTATTTTGCTCTATTTCTCCCCAAAATGACAAGACAGAGGTATTCTTCCCAAAAGAAAGAACAGGAAGAAATGATTACCAGAGATTTAATCAATGTGAAATAAGATGTCTGAACTAGAATTTAAAACAAGAATTATAAGGATATTAGCTGGGCTCGAAAAAAGCATAGAAGACACTAGAGAATCCCTTACTGCAGAGATAAAAGAACTAAAAGTCTAGTCAGGCCAAAATTAAAAATGCTATAAATGAGACGCAGACCTGAAGAGATGTCATAAAAACAAGGATGGATGAATCAGAGGAACAAATCAGTGATATAGAAGACAAACCATGGAAAATAACGAAATTGAAGAGAAGAGGGAAACAAACATAACAGACCATGAAGGTAGACTTAGAGAACTCAGAGACTTATTAAAATGGAATAACATTCATGTCATAGGAGTCCCAAAAGATAAAGAGAGAGAAAAAGGGGCAGAAGGTTTATCTGAGCAAATTATAGTTGAAAACTTCCTAATCTGGGGAAAGATATGGGCATCAAAATCCAAGAAGCACAGAGAACTTCCATTAAATTCAACAAAAGTTGACCATCACCAAGGCATATCATAGTCAAATTCACAAAATACAAAAACAAGAAAAGAATCCTGAAAGCAGCAAGGGGGAGAAAAGTACCTAACCTATGAAGGAAGACAGATCAGGTTTCCAGCAGATTTGTCCACAGAAACCAAGCCAGAAGCAAGTGGCAGGATATATTCAATGTGCTGAATGGGTAAATATGCAGCCAAGAATACTTTATCCAGCAAGGCTATCATTCAGAATAGAAGGAGAGATAAAGACTTTCCCAAACAAAAACTAAAGGAGTTCATGACCACCAAACCAGCCCTACAAAAAATATTAAGGGGAAATTCTTAGTGGGGAAAAAAGAACAAAAGCAACAAAGACTAGAAAGGAGAAGAGAACATCACCAGAAACACCAATTCTACAGGTAACACAATGATACTAGATTCATGTCTTTGAATAATCACTCTGACTATAAATGGACTAAATGTTCCAACAAAAGACAGTATCAGGGGACTATCAGAGGGGCTCGGTGAGTTAAGCATCCAACTCCTGATTTCAGCTCAGGTCATGATCTCTGGGTCATGGGATCAAGCCCCGAGTCAGGCTCCACACTCAGTAGGGAGTCTGCTTGAGATTTTCTCTCTCCCTCTCTCTCTGCCCCTCCCCTCACTCACACTCTCTCTCTAAAATAAATAAATAAATCTTTAAAAAAAAGACATAGGGTATCAGAATGGATTTAAAATATAAAAACACAAAAAAAAACAAGATCCATCTATATGCTGCCTACAAGAGACTCAGTTTAGGCCTAAAGATACCTGCAGATAGAAAGTGAGGGCATGGAGAACCATCTGTCATGCTAATGATGAACGTCAAAAGAAAGCCAGAGTAGCCAAACTTATATCAGACAAACTAGATTTTAAATGAAAGAAAGTAATAAGAGATGAAGAAGGGCATTATATCATAATTAAGGGGTCAATCCATCAAGAAGATATAACAATCATAAATATTTAGGCCCCCAACTTGGGAACACCCAAATACATAAATCAATTAATAATAAATATAAAGAAATTCATTGGTAATAATACAGTAATAGTAGGGGACTTTAACACCCCACTCAGAACAATGGACAGATCATCTAAGCAGAAGTTCAACAAGAAAACAATGGCTTTAAATACACACTGGACCAGATGGACTTAACAGATATATTCAGAACATTTCATCCTAAAGCAACAGAATACACATTCTTTTCAAGTGCACATGGAACATTCTCCAGAATAGATCACATACTGGATCACACAAATCAACCCTCAACAAGTACAAAAAGATCGAGATCATACCATGCATATTTTCAGACCACAATGCTATGAAACTTGAAGTCAACCACAAGAAAAAATTTGGAAAGACCTCAAATACATGGAGGTTAAAGAACATCCTACTAAAGAATGACTTGGTTAACCAGGAAATTAAAGAAGAAATTTTTTAAAAACACATGGAAGCAAATGAAAATGAAAACATGACAGTCCAAAACCTTTGTGATGCAGCAAAGGCAGTCCTGACAGGGAAGTATACTGCCATACAGGCCCACCTCAAGAAGCAAGAAAATTCTCAAATACACCACCTAATCTTACACCTAAAGGAGCTAGAAAAGGAACAGGAAATAAAGCCTAAAGCCAGCAGAAGAAGGGAAATAATACAGATTAGAGCAGAAATAAACAATATAGAAAAACAACAACAATAGAACAGATAAATAAAACTAAGAGCTGGTTCTTTAAAAGAATTAATAAAATTGATAAAACCCTAGCCAGACTTATCAAAAAGAAAAGAGAAAGTACCCAAATAGATAAAATCATGAATGAAAGAGGAAAGATCACAACCAACACCACCAAATATAAAATGCTATTCCCCAAACCTGCAAATACTCATTAATTTCAAGTACACCTAAAACATTCACCAAGAGAGATTATATGCTGGGCCATAAGACAAATCTGAAAAAATTATCAAGGCTCAAAAATCATATCAAAGTATCAAAATATACTCTCTGATCACAGTGGAATTAAATTAGATATGAATTACAAAAAGCCAGAAAATCTTGAAATGTCTCAAATTTTAAATACTCATTTCTAAATAACCTGTAAGTGAAAGAAGAAATTAGAAAAAAATCTCAGGGCACCTGGGTGGCTCAGTCGGTTAAGCGTTTGCCTTTGGCTCAGGTAATGATCCCATGGTCCTGGGATCAAGCCCCACATCAGCCTCCCTGCTCAGTAGAGAACCTGCTTCTTTCTCTCCCTCTGCTGCTCCTCCTGTTTGTGTGCTCTCCCTCTGTCAAATAAATAAATAAAATCTTTAAAAAAAAAGAAATTAGAAAATATCTCTAGCTGAATAACAAAGAAAATATAACACAAGAAAATTTGTGAGATACAGATAAAGCTGAGCTTAGAGGAAAATTTAGAGCTCTAAGTGCCTATATTAGGAAAGAGTTAATCAAAGACCTAAATTTTCACTCTAAGAATCAAGAAAAAAGGAGCAAATTAAAACCAACGTTAAGGGGCACTTGGGTGGCTCAGTTGGTTAAGCAACTGCCTTCGGCTCAGGTCATGATCCCAGGGTCCTGGGATCAAGCCCCGCATCAGGCTCCCTGCTTGGCAGGAAGCCTGCTTCTCCCTTTCTCTCCCTCTGCTTGTGCTCTCTCTGTCAAATAAATAAAATCTTTAAAAATATATATTAAAAGAATAATAAGGGGATGTTATATACAAATGAATGCTAAAATATCAACAACTTCTATAAAATCAAAAAATTCCTTGAAAAATAAAACTTACTAGAATTCAGATAAGGAGTAAAAGAAAATAGAAAAGGTCCTATGTCTATTAAAGAATTAAACTCATAATAAAATACCTACCAATGAAGAAACCACCAGGCATAGATGGCTTTGCCAATTAATTATGTAAATATTTAAAGAAGAATTAATACCCACCCTACACAAGCACTTTCAGAAATTACAGAGCTTATTTCCCCACTCATTACATGAGGTTCATATAACACTGATATCAAAACCTGACAAAGACTTTATAAGAAAAACAAACAAATATCCTTTATGAACATAAATGAAAAATTCTTAACCACATATTAGCAAAACCAATTTACATATATAGATGGATAGATGATTATATATATATAGATTTTTCCATGAATTTGATTCATGAATGCCAGATTGGTTTAACATTTGAAAATTGCTCAATGGAATTAAAGGAGAAAAGAAATTTCATAATCATCTCACAAGATACAGAAAGAGCAATTACACAATTCAATACCCATTCAATTAAAAAAAATAACCAAAAAAAAAAAAAAACCCATAAAACCTCTCAGCAAACCAGGAAGATAGGAAGAGAGGGAGAACTTCCTTAATTTGATAAAAAGAATCTAAAAGAAACTTATGGTGATATCATACTTATATCCATTCTTACCACTTCTATTCAGTATATATTAGAAGTCCAAGGCAGTGCAATAAGGCAAGAAAGAAAATATAATACATGAATACTGGAAAAGAAGTAAAGCCATTATTATTTGCAGACAATGTGATTGCATAGTAGAAAACCCTATGGACTCTACAAAAGAAAGAGCAGAAGTAATAAATGAATTTAGCACAGTTACAAGATACAAGCCTAAGATACAAAAAGCAATTTAATATAAATATAGTCCTGATGAATAATTAGAAAACAATTTTTTAGGGGTCCCTGGGTGGCTCAGTAGGTTAAGCGTCTGCCTTTGGCTCAGGTCACAATCCCAGGGTCCTGGGGTCGAGTTCCAGGGGTTCCTGCTTGGCAGGGAGTCTGCTTCTCCCTCTACCCCCACCCCCGCTTATACTCTCTCTCTCTCATGTTCTCTCTCTCTAATAAATAAATAAAATCTTTAAAAAAAAAGAAGATAATTTTTTAAATCCTATTTAAAACCTCATCAAAAAACATTAAATATCTAGAAATAAATCTACTGGAAAATGTATGATGCACAAGAGAAATTAAAGAGGTAAAGAAATGGAGAGATATACTGTGCTCATGAGTTAGAGGACAAAATACTGTTAAAAGTTCATTCCATCTAAATGGATCCATAGATTCAATGCCATTTCAACTAAAATTCCAGCAGGTCTTTTTGAAAAATTTACAAACTAAGTCTAAAAGTTATATGGGCAGAGAATATCTAAAACATGTGAAAAAGAATAACAAATTGGGAGGAATTTTATTACATGATTTCGAGCCTTATCATAAAGTTTAATATAGTTTGATTACAGTTTGATAATGATGAAAGAATAGACAGATCAATAGAAAAATGCAGAGATTCCATAAATCAACCCATACATATGCGGTCAATTGACTTCAACTTTTGTTAAAAACGAATGTCTGACCCATGGTGCTGAATCAGCTAGATATCTGTATGAAAAAGAAAGTCAACCTCAATATCTACCTCACTCCTTACACAACAATTAACTCATGAAAGATGGATTACAGGCCTAAATATGAATAGTAGAACCATATAGTGTCAGAAGAAAACATAAAAGAATATCTTTATAATCTTTAGGTAGGCAAAAATCTTAGGATGGTAGTAAAAAGCATTAACCAATAAAGAATAAACTGATATATTAGAATTAGACGGGGGTAGATTATATTTTCCAAAAATGGCTAGAGCAATATATCCAGTCACACATGGTCTTCTAAAACATTGCCACTTCCCACTAAGAAGTAGAGTCAGTTAACCCTTCCCTGGAAATAGGGTAATTACAATTGTAATTGTAATTGCTCCAATTCTTAGAGTAAAGCAGAAGTGATGCTATGTGACTTCTGAAGCTAAGTCAGAAAAAAATAAACAGCTTCCATTTGACTCTCTTTCTTGAGATGCTCTCACCTTTGGAACAAAGCAAGATGAAGAGGTCATGGTATGCATTCCTGCCAACAGCTCCATCTAAGGTCTAAGCTGACAGTATCAAGGGCCAGACATATGAGCGATCAAGGCTTCAGATTATTTCAGCCCCCAGCTATTAAGTCACCCCAGCGGACACCAAAGAGTGTCCAGAGACTAGAGACAAGCTATTCCTACTGAATCCTATCAAAATTATAGATTTGTGAGCAAAATAAATGTTGTCATTATTTTAAGTAAAGAAATTGGGGGATAGTTTTTTGGGTAGTCAGAGTATCTGGAGCATTAACAAAATAAAAATGATTCTGGATGTTAAAAGACACCATTAAGAAAATGTATAGGCTATCCACAGACTGGGAAAAAATATTTACAATACACGACAAGGACGCGTATCCAGCATCTACAAAGAATACCTACAAATTAAACATTTAAAACTAGCAGCCTTATTCTTTTTTAAACCCAAAAAACAACTCTCAAAATAAGATATGGTCAATTAAACACAAAAGGTACTCAACATCATCTTTAAGTGCAAATTAAAACCGTAATTTCACACCCACAAGAATGATTAAAATAAAAAGCACTGGCAATGCCAAATGTTGGAGACAATGCGAAGCCAATAAAATGTTCACGTATTGCTAGGTCCAAGTATAAAATGGTACAATCACTTTGGAGAACTGGCTGTTTCTTATAAAGTTAAGTATACATCTGCCCTATGACCCAGCAATTTCACTACTAGGTATTTACACATGCTTCCCCAAAAAGACTTGTACAAGAATGTTAATTGCAACTTTATTCATAACAGTAAAAAACAGGGAACAACCCAAATATTCATCTATAGGAAGATAGAAAAACAAGTTGCGGCACATCCATGCAATGGGGTATGACCTAACAGTTATAAAGAATGAACTATTAATATATGCAACCACATGGATGAATCTTGAATATATTCTTTTAAGTAAAAGAAGCCAAACACAAAGGATTTGTATTATATAATTCCATTTAGATGAAGTTAAAACTGATCTAAGACGACAAATTAGAAAGTGGTTGCCTCTGGAGGATCAGGGAATTGACACTAGGAGAAGGACAAGAGAAACCTCTGGGATATTCTATCTTTTTTGATTACACAAGCACATACAATGGTGAATATCCATTGAACTGAACACTGTATGCTGTGCATTTTATTGACTATATAAATGATATTCAATTAAAAATTACAAAGAGATGTTTCTCTAAACTCTGTAACACATTGGTTCTAACAAAGAAGATTAAGGCATTGCTTTGTCCCACCCCCCCAACCCACTCTCCCATAGTGAGCAGTATATTGGCACACAGCAGCACTGAGCAGGACACTGGGGAAAGCAGCAAGACAGACAACAAATATCCAGGGTCCATCAGCAAGTACAAGTGTGTTTATTCACTGCCTCAGAGCATCCCAGGAGTACTAGTGTAAGTAGGAAATTTTGCCGGGGGGCCCAAGGTCATGCGTTTTGCAGGTAGGAGTAACGAGCCAAACAAATGTGTGACTTCATTCATACCTGCCGGTTGGTGCATCAAGTTACATCAAAGAACTGAAAAGCTTTAAAATTTCACTCCAGTGAGATTGCTCATCTTACCGTATTTCCCAAGCCACCACCTTCCCACACCTCACCAACTCCCTCTTCTACCCACTGATGAGTTCTGAAATTCATACCATATACACACATACTATTATTTTCTAAATGTATATTTTCCAAAATGTATGTAGACACTAATTATTCAAATACAGATTAAATTACAGGCATTACTGAGCCCACTAAATCTTCTCAAACAGTAAATGTTAAAAGTAGAACTTCTATTCAGGCTGTCAATTATTTTTAATAAATAATTTTAAGGGGGTTCTTATACTTGAGTAAATACTTAGAGTCAGACAGATCTGGATTCAAATTCTGACTCTGCAACTTCCTAGCTGTTTGATTTTGGGAAAATTACTTTGTCTATATGACCTTCAGTTTCTCATTTGAAGAGGTAGAGATAATGATAGTTTCTACCTCATAGGGTCATTGGGGGGATTAAATGATGATATCAAAGCTTTAACATAGTGCATAACACATATGTCTTCAGTAAATATTAGCATTTCTCAGCAGAAACTGTAAGGTATACTAAAAATGTGTAGGACCTGGGAGTCAAAAGACCTAGTTCTGTTCCTAAATGCCCCCTTCTCTCTGTGATTTGAGCATGTTCCTTTAACTCTCTGGACCTCTATTTCCTTACATGTAAAATGAGAAAGTTGAATCTAGTATTGGTGACTTCTCACCACCAACTGAACATCTTCTCCTCCAGCCTGGCAGATGTCCAAGAATAGAAAGGTTTATCATACCATCAACATAATCCAAATGCAACCCAAGTTGCAGCAAAATGCCAAAGAACAGTAGGGCTGGGATGAGTATAGCTGCCACTCTTGCAGTGGAGAGATAGATGATCCAGAAAAACATCTGGTAAGCAGAAAACTTGGAGCGTCGAGCTAAGAATGGTCTCTTCTCTGAGGACTAGCAAATGAGTCAAAAGCTCCTTTTTGTAAATCCAAGCAAAGAGGACCTTTGGAATGGGAAAGGAATCAGTGGGTCTACCTCTTTCCATTCCCATTACTGCCACCTAAGTCAGACCTTCAGTCTCTTATCTTGAGACTACAGAGAAAGCTTCCTTACCTGTCACTGTGCCTTAGGCAATCCTTCATCCCTCCTATCCTAAATAGCACAACAGCTACCCTTCCAAAGTACAGCATTGTCATGCTCTCTCCTGCTCAAAGTCCTTCAGTGGTGTCCATCGATACTGGACTTAGGATCTTCCCTCTATCAAGAATGATTTCTGGGGCGCCTGGGTGGCTCAGTCATTAAGCGTCTGCCTTCAGCTCAGGTCATGATCCCAGGGTCCTGGGATCGAGCCCCGCATCGGGCTCCCTGCTCCACGGGAAGCCTGTTTCTCCCTCTCCCACTCCCCCTGCTTGTGTTCCTTCTCTCGCTGTTTCTCTGTCAAATAAATTTTAAAAATCTTTAAAAAAAAAAAAAAAAAAAGAATGCTTTCTAAATTCTACTGATCCTTGAAGGCCCAGTTCAATTCTTACTGCTTCCAGGGAGCTTCTCTTTATGGGTTCTTAGATGGAATAGAGAATGCTCACGCACCTGAAAATCTCCAAGAAGAATAACTAAAGCACATGCTCATAAATCTTTATAGGTTCCCCATTTTCTATCGAATTAAAAAAAGAAATACCTCAGACTTGCACTCAGTCTACAACATGATCGCCATTCAGATTTCCATGCCACTATTCTACCACTGTGGCCAGTCAATCCTGAGAATTTCCTAAACATTATGTTCTCTCCACCTGGTATTCCTGCCCTCTGATTGCCAACACGTGACCCATCCTTTAAGAGTTATTTCAAATGCTGCTGCTTTCTTTTTCTTTCTTACTTACTGCTTAATTCTGCTGCTTTCCCTAATTTTATCATCCTTCTAAGCCCCTTATCACTTTGTTTTTTTAACCTGGGATTCTTATCTTCATGGCATTTCAGTTAAAGGTGCACTTGGAGATTATAAGGCCATCGAGCACAGAAACTGACCCTCTTTATGCATTGTGATCCCTGGATCAGCACTGTCCATGCATGTTACAGGGCTTAGTAAGGGACACTGGAAGGTCCATATCTTGTGCTGAACAAGACATGCCAGCATTGAGTGGGAAGTCAGACACAATGGCACCTAGAGTCCCTTCCAGTTCTAATCTTCCAGGAGCTTGAGAAGGCTCTAAAAAACAAAAATCCTGAACTCTGTTTTTTTCTGAATTCCTTTGGCTACTAGTCACCCAATTCAGCACGTTATTGATTGGTGGTGTTGTTTATATTTAATTTTTTGCAAAGATGATACATTCACAGAGTTCAAAAGACTTTTGTAATTAAAAGGTACAAATGGCAACATCTCACCCCCTACTCCTAACAGGTGACGGCTCAATTAACCACTTTTATTAGGTTTTTTATCCTTCCAGATTTTCTTTTATGCAAATACAAATGTATGTTCTTCTATTTCATCATGCAGACAGGAGCTTGCAGTAAGTCAGTTGCTTTTACAATTAATTTGGGGGTTAAATTTGCCTTGCCAGCTGCAGTGAAATTGTTGTGTGAGGTGTGAACCTCAAAGCTCCTTCATGCCCTACTACACCTAGCTCAAGGCTGGGCACACACAAATGATTAAATAAGTTCTTTTTGGTCCGCTGCCCTTCCACAACTTTCTCTGCCCTGCCTGGAGTTGAGAGCACGTGCCCCACTTATGGCTCCATGTGAAGAGAGGCCCTGAGCTCTCACTTCCTCTGACACATTTTTAGAGAATGATCTGATTCCCAGAGGTCAGTCCAAGTTTCAATCTGCGGTACACCAAGCCTCTTGCCACCTTTCAATTTGGTGGAAGAGAAAGCATGATAGACTGAGAGTCAGGAGACCTGGAGTTAGCAGCAGCTGTGTCCCCAAGTAGCTATGTAACTCTGGTCAAGTCATCCGCCCTCTCCAGTCCTCATTCTTCAAAGGACCTTCCTCCCAGCATCAGCACACCCCTCCGTCAGGGTCTTCCAGCCTCAGCTCTGCAGACATCATGTACCATGGACATGAGGATGTGTTTGCACCAGGAGTCCATGGGAGGCACGAGGGGCACTTCCTTGGACTTGTGTCTGCTCCCCTGCTGATCCTGGCCATGATGACAGAGCCCTTGCTGCAGTCACAAGACAGAGTGTGAACAACTCAGGGCAACAGTTCCCTCCCCAGACACCAGAGACTACACAAGACAAAATTGAGGTTTTCCTGGTAAATCAAGACGGGTGTGACTAAGGGCTCCACATTAGTCCAGATATAAACCCCAAGGAACGTAACGGCATGTCGGGCGAGGCAAGACCACCCATCCATGCAGCCTTCAAGACCAGTACCCTTGTCACCCACACCCTCTGAGCAGGTGGCACCAGAATGGGGAACTGTGTGGTTCCTGAGAGCCTCTGCTGGGGAATTCCTCTCAATTCCTCTCTGCTCCACTGCCCTCCCCACCTGCCTTCATCTGTCTTTAGGGACAGGAAGGAGCTGACCTGGAAGGGACCTCCAAGGCCATCTGCCCCCCCCTCTCAGTATACAGATTCAGAAACTGAGTCCAGAGAGAGGAAGTCACTCACCCAGGGCACACAGCTGCCTGAGGGGCACAGTCTTGAATGACAAACCACCCAACAAGGACCAGAAAAGCCAGCCAGAACTCTCTCCTGCCTTCCGGGGGCCTCATCCGCACATCCACAGTGAGGCAGGTGCCATAGCAAGGCTGTCCTCAGCAGCAACAGGGTGGGAAAGTGCTTCATAGGATGCAGCCAGGCAGACACTTCTCATGGTTTCCTGTTCTGGCAGGAACCCTGGTTGGTTGATTTGGTTCTCTACACCAGTGACAAAGGCTGGTTGGTTGGCTGCCTGCCTGTGGGGATATAATGTGATTAAAATTTATCATGACAGTTGCAAACAGGACAGCCAGGGAGGAGAGCAAGGTAACAGGTTTGTCTTTAGCCTCTAGGCTAAAATTGGAGCCTGAACTCAGACTGAAAAAGCTATCACTAGGAGCCCTGCTCTTTATAGGGCTAGTGATCGTAGGGCTTATAGAATTTTCTCCATCTATTGAGTTATCCTCATTTCCCTCTGCCTGTCTAAAATCCTCTCTCTTTGAAAAGCAGCCCAGCCTCTCTTCCATGGAGCCTTCCCTGACTACAACCCCCCCCTCCTCCGCCCCACAAGGTCTCTATCCTCTGAACCAGGCACCCATGATGTGTCCTGGACCACTCCTTAGAATGTGTGGATACCCACAATCATATGACCAAAGGCTGGGAGTCTTCACGAAGAGGCTGGTGTTCTATTTCTTTAGTGTCGTCCACAGCCCCTAGCCTAGCAGAACGTACAAAAGGTGCACAATAGCAACTTACTGGTCAACCCATTCCAGTTCTTCCCATTGAAGGAAAGTGAAATCAACCCATGTGCCACACCCCAGCAGCCCAGCTGGTTCCACAGGGACAGAAGAGCATGGTGGCAAGTAGTCTCACCATCTGGGGTCCTGGGGTCAGCCTTAGAACCCATATTGGTGGGCTTTACATGGCCTCAGGGACCAGACTTAGGGTAGCAGGACCTGTGAGTCCCACCTTCCCCCTCCCTCCAGTCATCACAAGACACACACACACACACACACACACACACACACACAATGTCCTTGCGTTTTCTCTACTCTGCTACCCATGAAGTCTCTCTTCACCCAAGTCCTCCTCGATGGATAAATTAGGACAGGTGTGATTTATCCTAGGGCCCATATGAACTTGAGTAAAAGCCATGCCCCAGTCTGCATGCATTACCCTGCACCAAACTCTCCCCCAGGACGTCCTCCAGCTCCAGGAAAAAGCCAGGTGAGAGCAGCTCTCTACACCCATTCTGAGAGGGGATCAGAGCAAGTAAAACCTGAAATGGAGAAATTGCAGCAGCAAAAGCAAACACCACCGCATCGCTGGACCTCATAGAGGCCCCCGTCGACATTTAGAAAGACCCTACCATTTCCAGACCGTCAATAATAATCTGGGGACGATCTTAAAGCTTGATTTCCCTTTCCCAGTGATTTGTGGCTTGTGGAGCTCAAGATCCTTGAGTCCAAAACAGTGTTTGTGCTCATTAGGCCAAGTTGCAAGGCCAGGCAGCATCGGCTCTCTCCAGCCTGGCCCCGCCTGGCCTCAGCCTATGGAGGAGAAAGCCTCCTGACGAAAGGTAAGGGTCTCACGGTGACATTAATGCAGCTACATTCCACACGTGTAATATTCCTGAGTAGTAGGTAAGCCAGTAAATCCATTATTTATGACGTGAAATTGCACGCACGGTGCAATGCAGATGTGTTAGCATCACCGTGAGAAACTTCTCAATGTCCTTGCCTTGAAGGGTACAAATGTTACAACTCTGGCAATACGTCACCAACTATTTCTTACATAGCTACTTCCATATGTGGTTCGAAGTGGTTGGTTATATTTAAACATAGAATTTCCCCTACCTGATTACAATGAACAAATTAAAAATGGCTCCATCATTTGCATCCAAGTTCTGGGTTTCTTACCATCACCCTCGCTTCCCTATTGCAGCACTGAAATCAAACCTTAACTGTGTTTGTGAAACAAAAACACAGGAGCCCATTTCCACTGCAGAACAGGAAGTCATCAGCAGACACCTGCATTTCTCTCTTTGTTGGCTGGGGGTGGGCTGAGGACAGAGGTCGAAGGGGAATGTTTCCATGCCCACATCTCGGCTTCAAGTCAGAGATTGGGAGTTCCAACCTCTGTGTGTCCAGGGCACCTGCTCACCTTTTCTGGGCTGTGACATCCTGCTCCTGCAAACAGCCTACCACCAGCATGTTTCAACACTGGCAGAACTGAAGAACTAATCAAAGGGACTGCCGCAAATATACCAGATTATCACAAGCTTGCTTGCCTGGCTGAATTGTGCTAATCTAGAAACAGAATTCACCACCCTCAGGTGCCATGTTCCATGGAGCTCAAGTTCTAAATTCAAACGTATTTCAGGTGGTTGTGAAGATTCTTCTGTCAAGGCAGAAGAATAGGACATATTGTAGCAACATATTAGCTTTGTGTGTAACTTTAAAAAATTTAGACATAGGACAGGTGGCTTCCATTTCTACTCTTACCCTACTCTTCTCCTGGCAGTAGGCTGGCTTGTTACTTTCCCACACACACCCTCTGCTTCAGCCAGACCACAATCCCACTGACTCAATGGCTCATCCTTAAACTACACCAGCTCCTCCTCCAGCTTCGTTCTTCTCTTCTTGTTCTGGAGAGAGAAGCTAGAGGACTGCTCCCCCACCCCATCCCATCCTGGAGGCCCCTCCTCCAGGCCTCATACAGCCCACCTCCTCTTTGAAGCCTCTTTGAAGCCTCTCCCAAACCTTTGGCCCCTCACAAACCTACCTTCTCTGCACTCCTGTAATGTTTCCAGCTACACCACAGCCTTGCCCATGGAAAGACTGCTTCAATCACCTGGTGACTTGTCTCTTCACCCTTGGAGACCCCTAGGAGTCCCCCTCTCTTATGTGTCTGTGCATTCTAAATAATGCCTAATGGTCTTGAGTTGAAATCTAACAGTCAATAACTACCACTTTTTTGGAGGAAAAGTGGGCAGTTGCAATCAAAATTTTAAATGCACTTGGCCCCTAACCTAGTATCCCACTTCCAGTCATCTAGCCCATAGATCTACTTGCTCACTTACACAAAGACACATATTTAAATGAGTTCATACATGGAGAGAGCTTAGACTAAAACCCATAGTGAGTATGCTATTCAGAATTACTGATAGCTGTTGGTGCTGCTATTGTTGGGAGGGTCCCTGCAATATTGTTTATAATAGCAAAAACCTGGAAAGAGTGCAAATAGCCACAAATAGGAGAATCATTAAATAAACAATGGTACAATTCTTTACAGATTTTAAAAAGACTGTGGATGTATATGTACTGACGTAGTAAAATATCCACACTTTCACTGCTTACCAAAAAAAAAACAAATTGTGGAATATGATTTTATTTTCTTAAGTAAGAACTAAATTTATAATTGTATTGCTAGATAGTGAACACATTCATGGAGGCAGCATAGAGTCATCGCTAAGAGCACAGCTGCAAATTCAGACTAACTATGTATCAATTTGGCTTCATCTCCCATTACCTATGTGACCCCAAGGAAATTACTTGACTTCTCAGTGCCTCAGTGTCCTCATCTGTCTAATGGAGAGAGTAATAACACCCATCTCATAGTACTAACGTATGGACTAAATGATTTAATGAGTTCAGACATGTAAAGCACTTAGAAAAGTGGCGGGCACACAGAAAGCCCCCAACTGAAGTTAGTTGTCATCAGTATTACCCTCTGCAAAGAAAAGAAGACAAGAGATAAACACCAAACTGTTAACCCTGACTTCCTCCAGAGAAAGAAATTGGAGGAGAGGAAATTTTCTTGTTCTTCACCACAAGCAGGTCTAACTTATGTAATATAAAGACGCCACCAACTTGTCAACAGGTTGCAGGTTTGGCTCATCAAGACAACTGCTACCTGAGATGGTGCAAGGTGTCGGAACCCAGGGCCACAAGTCGCTGCTTCCCCATCTCTAAATCCTCATTCTGACTCCAACCCACAGCCAGAAAATCAAAAATAAAAGATGTTATCACCAGCTGCTGCCCCCTACACACACACATTCTGCAACCCCACAATGTGCTAAAAAATTAAGAACATCTGTTTGGGGAAAAAAAAAACATCAACTATTTTAAACGGGAAGAAAGCGAACAGGAAGTAAATTGGTGACCAATGTATTTTTGTTCATACATCTTGACTGCCAAGGTAGGACCTAGTACTGCTTCAGTAGTCATCTTCCTGTGGTAGAAGATGGGTCTAAGTACAACTTATTACTGCTCCCTCCACCTTGCAGTACTCTGCTCTTCCTTTACACCTTCCCAGCCAACCCCAGTCTATGGCATTCTCTATCCACCCCCCCCCCTTAGAGGAGTGCTTCAGCCTCCTGCCCCTAGGACATTCTCATCCTGGTGGCACACATTGTGATTTAATATATGCACCACACACAGCCCAAGAACACTGAGAATAGGAGTCTCCACCTTGGATTTCCTTTGTCCCCACCACTTCTTGGCACAACTCATCCCACTGGTCACACCACAAAATCCAAACTCCTTAGCCCGACCCCAAGGCCTCTCCCTCCTGGCCCCACACTCTTTTCGAGCCCCATCTCCTACCACTCTCCTGCATGTTCCCCCCTCTTTCTGGGGATGCAGTCAAACTGGCCAAGTCCCTGTCCCTCAGTTCTACCTTTTGCTTTTCACTTCTTTTTTAAGATTTACTCATTTATTTGAGAGAGAGACAGAGAGAGTGCACAGTGGGAGGGGCAGAGAGAGAGAACCTCAAGCAGACCCCGCGCTCAGTGTGGAGCCTGACCCAGGGCTGGGTCTCATGACCTTGAGATCACGACCTGAACTGAAACCAAGAGTCAGATGCTTAACAGACTGTGCCCCCCAGGCACCCCTGCTTTCCACTTATTTCTTCTGAGGCCACTGTTCCACTCATATTCACCATCTTTGTGCTGTCAGCATCTCCTTCCTTGCTCTCCACATACCCACATCTCACCAACCCTTCAGGCCACTTCCACCACATCCTGGTCCCTGACCAGTACATAATAATCTCTTTCCACTCTGCACCCCTCATCTGTGCATGACAAACAACCCAACACACATGGTCTACCCTCTGAATGAGTAGAGCTTGTCTCCTTGACCAGATGGCAAATTCCCAGAAGGCAGGACACCTGTCACGGTTCTTTTCCTTTGGGCGCCTGGATGGCTCAGTCGTTAAGCGCCTGCCTTCGGCTCAGGTCATGGTCCCAGGGTCCTGGGATCAAGTCCCACATCGGGCTCCCTGCTCTGCGGGAAGCCTGCTTCTCCCTCTCCCGCTCCCGCTGCTTGTGTTCCTGCTCTCGCTATGTCTCTCTCTGTCAAATAAATAAAATCTTTAAAAAAAAAAAACGGTTCTTTTCCTTTGTTATATTGGGCATGGGAAGAGTGAGGGTGAGAGAAGGTTGGGAATTGGGAGAAGGGGAGGTGGGAATCTTCCCCAAAAAGCTGAAGTAAAGTTTCATTTAGTAGTGAAATCTCTATTGACAGCTTGCTAACTTCTCATGGCAAATTTTTCTTATTTGACTTTGTGTTCATTTTTCTAGCTAAAAAAGGAAAAAAATAAAAAGATTGTTAAAAATTAAATCCAAAACTTTCAGCTCTGATGAGTTTTCTCAAATGCCAATAATTCCACATGGCTTGTCTAAAATTAGAGAGAGAGAAGTGACCAGGATTTTTAATAGATTGGCTTTCATAGTAGATGCAAGATAGTCAAAGTCTATTTAAATGACTTTTCTCAGGGAACTGGAGCAGCCGGCAATGCATCAGACGCCAGAAGTCCATTTAAATATTATACTAAGGGAAGGAAATTCATTTGGTCAAGATGCTAAAATGAACAGGCAGGGACAGAAATGCCCTGGAGAAGTGCTGGGTGTTTCATCTTGAATCCATTTGTAAAATAAACACATTTATTTACCAAGTTCCGTCCTTCAACTATTTTCTGGAATCATCAGTACTTGCACAAATCTAGGCTGGGATGGCCAACTTGGAATTAAAAAATGACCAAAACTACGAAATTAATTTGACACTCCTCAATTTCCTTGTTTAGAAACACAAAGCAAATCCTAATCAATTGGAAGTTTATACAGTATTCAGTCTACAACTTGGAAATTGTCACAGTGCACTGGCAAATAGCAGCCCTTAGCGCCTCCAGCCCCAGTGCGCTTGCGGGGATGATCCAGGCAGCAGCTGTTTACGAGCCTAGAATGCAAACACACTAACTCCTTTCTTCTGTGGGAAGAACTCGCCTCCCCACTGACACCTACTGCTGTCTTACAGATGGGCCTAACTCTGAGATCTCAAACCTTCTATGGGAAACACACAGACACACACACACACACACACGCACACACACACACACACACACACACACCCTGCTCAGGCCCCACTCTATCCAGACACTTTCTAAATTGCTTTTCCAGTAGGATCCCAGGAAAAGGTTCCGTTTCACTACCCCCTGCACATGGCCAGGATATGACTGGTTTGACAATCTATCGCCTCTCTGGTCCTGCAGGGGTCCTCGGGGTAACTCTGCCCCCCACCTGGTTAATGACCCCTTGTGGGCTTTGGACTGGGTGTTTGGTATCCTGAGTTTCCTGTAGCCAGCAGGGGCAGGAAGACCACACAGTACGAGACATAACATCCCACAAGATGAGGTGTGGCACAACAGACCTACTGTGTTGGCAACTAGGGCTGGCTGGTGAGGATGTCATTTAATGGCCCGGCAACTCACTGGCCAGTTTCATTACTGAACACCTTCCTCCTCACCTCTGAGTAACAGAACTCCTACAGGCAGGCCTGGCTCTTCCCCGTAGCTCACAAAGGTTACGGAAGCCCTTTTTCCCCTTGCAAACTCTTTCAGCAACAGCCTACCCTGCTCTCCCCATATTGTCAACAATTCATAGCTGAAGCCTCAGTGGAATATCCCATCCGATTTCCCATAAAATGGGACATGAAAATAAACACACATATTGTATGTTGGTTTACATTTCCTGCACAGACCCAGCAGGGGCGACAGGAAAGACATTAAGGAAACTATTTCTAAAGCAATGGGCTACATTTTAGCAAGAATACTCTCACTGACCCTAAAAAGAAAGCCATTCAGAAGGCTAAAATCCCATATAATTCTTTGAAAACGTTCTTGAACATTCCCATTTTAAATTCCAAAATCAATATGGCTTGCTCATGCTCCATGTTTGATGACAACCATTCATACTGATGGGGAGGGAGGTATGAACATTTTTCTATAGAATGGAAAATTTGGTTATTTTTAAGAACATTATTCCAAGAGAGAAAAAAGTCTTAAGTCCACTGCACCTGATAGAGTATTGTTTTGTTCCTAGAAGGCTGGTTTCTCTTAACATCTCTGCCCTCATTAAAAAAGCATATCACGGTTGTCGCCTTTATGTTTTCAGTCATACAGTTTCAAGACCCAAAACAGAATGTTATCATTTATTTTTCGTCTGGAGAAAGGAACGCTGCTTGCATGCATGCTCAACACCAAAAATTCAAGAGAACATTCCTGTCACACCGCTCCAGTTCAAAGCACCTAGCAAGTCCGACTTAGTGAGGTGTCTGAACCAGAGTACGGTAAAGGCTATTTTATATCTTTGAAGTAGATTCACTAACTGATAATAACTACTTGCCATTAGCACATTAAAATTGTATGTAAGTGGTACTACTAAAGTGCTAGAAAACAGTTTGTCACAGATAAATGGTCCCTCCTGCAGTCTTGTTCACACCGTCAATCTGCTTTCCTCATGGATTGTGCAAACATCAGCACCAGGTGCCATGCCAGGAAAGCACACACATAGTCCAATGCCACCTTGGGACACAATGCATCTTCCATTGATATGGAGCCATTTTACCATATCTAAGAACCTGAAAAGGAACAACAACAATAAAAAGGAGGCAATGTACGTAATATCATTGCCTCTCTCAGCAATGGCCTTCCTTTGGCGGGGACACAATGCTAGTCCCGCACTTCAGCCATCAGGAGAAACCTGATAGCATCTTCCACTCATCTTCCCTCCACATCCTCCTCCACGCTAGCTGCCTTATCGCCTGAATTCTTCCCTGAGAACCCTGTGAGGAGAGAAGGGTAAAGAAGCGTGGAGTGTCCAGGTCTGGTGCTCTTTCTGTTTTCATCTGTTCATACTTCTCTCTCTTAGCACTCCCATGCCAGTGAGCCTGGGACCATTACCTTAGCGGGCTGGCCAAGGTGGGCATCTTAGGTCAATTCCACTCTAGCCTTACAGAGAAATTTCCTCTTCACTGGCTCTTCCTTGAGGACCCGTGCTTTTTCTCATCTCAAAAGGCAAAACTGAAAGATCAAGCTCAGAGCATGGGGCTACAGGGCTAAGGACATTACTAGCCTACTTTGGGGCCAGGCCTTCAGCCAGAAGGGCTAACAGAGCCCATGTGGCCCATGCTTGGTGCAGCGGATTTCAGCAAGAATGGGAGTTTCACATCAGAGCCTGGGGCCAAAGCCCTGTGGAAATCAACAGGATGCCTTTGCCAAGAGTGCCCACTCTGCATATTTCCCTTAAGCCTGATCTAAGGTTTCATGTTTAAGATCCTGGTTAAATGGCTTTTCAACTCATCACAACTAATTTAATAGGAAGAAAGCTAGTAAGTGGAAATTTGGAACTTAAGAAGCTGAGATAACCCACATACGAATGACAAGTCTTCAAATGACTATGGATTGACTATATGCACATCCAGACATTATCTTAAACCACAAAGAGTTAAGGTTGACTGAATGAAGTCTTGCCCCTTCTTACACTTGCATATAATACGACTACTAATATCTAGCACCATTATTGGGGGTGACTGAATTTGACATTATACATACAATAAGATCCATACTCTAAAGATATTAAAATTCACAGTCAGACAAATAAATCTTTCTCAGCTCTGATAAGGAACTCAGTAGGGTGATTGGTTCAAGGGTCATGTGATTTTCTACCCTTCACTCAGAGAAGAGTGAATACTTCTGGGAACCCCAAGATGGAGGTTGATATAAAGTCCCAAGCAGAAGTTTGAAGTTTCCTGATCTTATTAAAATCAATGTAAATTTTATAATTTATTTAAAATTAATGTAAACTTCAACTCCATAATGTAATAATAATCTTTCCACTAATTAACTTTTCCTCAAAAATTCTTTTTTTTTTTTTAATGGAAGAAGGAACCAATTCAATAGCTAGTCCTTATTGGAAAGAAGAAACTTTAGAGCACATTTTGAGTAAGTTAGTGCAAAGGCTCTGTGGGCCAGCTGGTGGGCCACCAGCTTCCCATGGGTTCTAAAACTAGGGTATCACTGGGTCTCGACTTTGTGTATCCAGAACCAGATGACGGCAATATTGTGCTCTTCAAAGATGCAGCCCACTATTTACTTGTTGGTGACAGACGGGACTAAATAAGGGTCTTCCTTGATGCCTGAAGCTGCCTTTGTGGGCTAGCATATTGTATGGGTCCAGTCCCTTCCGTGCAGCCGTCATGACCTCCCTCTCCAGCCCAGGCACCTGCTCATCATCAGTAGGAACACCACCTCCAGATGCCATGGAGCACACCATGGTGACTCCATTGGGACCACAGGCCCTGAGGGCCTGCGATGCCTGTGCTCCAAATCCACGAAGTAACCTTGAAGACAACATGCCCACTACAAACAGCAACACTTCCTCAAAAATTCTAAAGTAAAATAAATGCTCCAAGAAAATTACCATGCTGATCCTACAGCCCCAAGGTTTATCCAGCATACCACCACCTCACCCCACATACCCTGGTTTGAGAAGAAAAGCAACAGGGGAACCAAAGTAGAATTCTGAATCTTGGAAAGAGAAGTGAAAATAATGTTTACCAAAGCAGGGGAAGAACAAAGGATACTGATTATATTTTTTCCACAACCATTTTCCATAGCCATAGATAGAAAATGATTAAAATATTATGCTGGCTTGTCATGAGGTTCCACACTGAAGTGTGTTCATTTGGCACATAGAAAGTTTTCTTCCTTGGGGACCATCAGAACTTGGCTTAGAAACATGCTCTGAGAACACCTTGAGAACTTCATACATAAAAGCCAAGCTCCTTGATCCCTTAATACACCTAAATTCTGATGAAGTCACTAAAGGTGTCAGAGCAAGACGCAAAATCCTCAAGAGACTGTGGTCAACTTAGCATTTCCACTTCACGTGGAGACAAAGAAAAGTAAAAAAGGCACTCATTATGAAAAGCAGAAACCCAAAATGAAGTATATTATGGGTTGGTCTCAGCTAAGTTCCCCTGAATTTATTACCTTAGAAAGTTCAACAGAGATCTAAGACTTCCAACCAAGACGGTAGCTAGTGGAAAGTAGCATCTGGGAGCAATCACCAGGGTCCCAGTAGCCTTTTCACTGGGTACAAATTGTGTAACCTCCCAACATGAATGAAGGAGGAATAATCATTTTGGGAAACAGATTAAGGAAATCATATATGTAAAGACAAGACCATTTAAAATTTTAATATTATTCTGAGATAATTTGATGTGTGATGGGATGAGACCAGGAGGAAAAGATTGAGAGATACAGGAGAAAGACAAAGTAGGAAGTTGGGGCCGGGGGGGAGGGGGGAGCAGGGAGATGCAAAGCCCAGAAGACAAAGAACAGGAAGTGCGGGAAGAGTCCAGGTGATGGGAACAGAGAAGAGCAGCCACCAAAATCCTTTCCTCAGGAGGCATACTTGTGCCATGTGGAGGAATATCTTTAATCTGTATTGTCTTTTTCTTACTGTTTCAGAACATCTGTGGTTTGGACAGATAAGCTTCTCATTTGAAAAGAGAAAAATTTAGTTATGACTTTAAGAGTTAACCAATTTTGGGGAAAAAAATAGCATCAATTTGAAGCTTCTGAAGATGAACCTTAAATTTGATTGGTAGTTCAATCCACCTCCATGAAACAAAACTGTAATTATTATATTTCCATGATCATATCTTCTGCCATTATTTGATTTGGGGGAAGAGTCTACAAGGCAAGATTATACTAGGGAAAGTTATGGTCAATGGATTTACCGATTAGAATTAGAAGCACTGTTTTCTCTATTTCACCCCCAAGTCAGACATCAAAGTAACCTCTCTCTCTCTCGCTTGCTCGCTCTCTCTCTCACACACACATGTATACACACACTTGGGCCCATATACACTCCACCTCACCCTCTCTCACTCCATGTATTCATGTTGACAGAGAGTCCCAAAGTCTTTTTCACCTGTGCACCCCCATCTCTTTTTCCTTATAATCTTAGAGCCATGTGCATGATATATCAATTCAGTTCTCACTTGTCAGGCCAAGAATGGGGATAATACATAGGTTTAATTTAAAGAGTTTCTGAGTTGTCAGAATTTCAGGACTCAAACAAAAACTAAATTTGACTTAGAGGGTGTTTTCCCTCCAACTCCCCGGTGAAGGTACAATGAAATGGCCAACAGGTAGGTGCACTATGGAGACAAGTCTACAAGGCAAGATTTCCAGCAAAGAGCTGGAAAATCCTCAGTTCTTGAATAATTGAAGGCAGACTAGAGATCCTTCTGTTTTATGAACTCTCTACAATTGGAGAGTAGGCTCCCCGAAAAGATCTGGGCACTGGTCAGAGAATTCCAAATTACAAGGGGAGAAATCCCTTGAAAGAAGAGCTCAAGGAGAGATCTCAATCTGTATAAGTTGTAAAGATACCAAAAACATGAAAATCTGCCTACAGGTCCTGCACTCATTTACTTGAGCCCACTACATGCATGCACTTGGACACAGAAAATAAAAATGGCCCTGCACTGCCTTGAAAAACTTTCCTTAATCTTGATGTTACTTTAAAGCCATCATAAATCACACAACCTGCCAATCTTGCCATGTTTTATAAACTGTGGGGAGAGGTAGAGCATTTCTGGCCCAACGATCTCCCAATAACGAATGCCAGTTTTACTGCTGTGGTATTTCCTCCATACCACCCGACCTCTTAAACAAGGCTGTACAAATATATTAACTGTCATATTCTCAATTTCTTTTCTACAATGGGAAGTGATAACCTCTTATGGCCAGCTCGATGGAGCCCAGGGCAGCAGCTGTCTAGGGACTGAAAAACACCCAACTGTGGTGGGCAAGGCTTTCCTACCCTCCAATTACATCTCTAACATTCCTATGGGTTCCCTGTTCCCTATGAGACCCCCTAAGGTCACACCCAATGGCTCACCAGGTTCCTGCTCAATCCTGCCTCTGCAACTCGCTGCCATCCGAATGGGTGCCAAAACCAAGCCCCACCGGTGAGGGGGCATAGGGAGGGGGGGAGGACACACGATGCCTGGCCTTTGAGATCAATCAAAAAGGCTGAACCCAGGCAAGCCCAGGGTCTGGCTTGCCTTCAGGAAATTCCAGGCTGTCTGCAGCAGCTGTGGTTCGAGTAGTACAACAAATTCACTTACTGAATGACAACAGCTTTATTGGCAAGCCAATTCAATTAAAGCCCCTGCATCCAACAAAGTCTCCGGCAGCCCTCTCTGCATAAAGAACATGGAATCATGCCTACATTTCCCTGAGTGCCCTCAGCCCTAGCTGTCCCTCTACATGAGAGGGAGAGGGATGAATGAATTAGACGCGGATGATGGTAATTAATGGCTGGCTGTCAGAGAGTCATTTTGGAGGCTCAGCCGTTGAAGGCTCTGTATTAAACACTGAATCCCAGCACAAAGTGACCAGGACAGGCTCTCTTCCTAAATGTTAGGAGTGTCACAGGCTCCTGGGGCAAGGGAGGGGAAATCAGGGGAAGGCAAAAGAAGGTTTGAGGGGAAATAGAAAAACAAAACATCAGGCTGCTTTGCATTGATCAATGCTTTTTACACTATTGATATATAAATAATATGTGCATTTTTCATTTTTACAAAATACGTCCTTTAGGCTACCATTATGGCAAACTTACTTCAGAGCTCTGACATGAGCTAATTAAGTGGGGGCAGGGGTGGGGGGGACGGGAGGGCTGACTGTAGAGCTATAAACAAAACACATTTTCTTATAAAATACACATAGCAGATCATTCTTGCCTTCAGTAACAAAAATCAGAGTTTTTTGGGTCCCTGGCACAGTCTTGCCAACCGATCATTGGGCACTTGGAGAGAAGAGGGGGATGAAGAGGAGTATCAGAGGGGACACTGAAAGAAAATAGTTAACAAATAAGCTCCAACTGGCTCATTTACATGGAGATGGGCAGCTCTCACTTTGCCTGTAGCCAATGCCACCAATGGAGCCAAGTGCAGATTAACTACCTAGCAGGAGATAACCTGGGAAGATTGGGCTTAATTATTCCTCCTAGTAACAGGCTACCTTACGCATTGTTTGGGGCATAAACATAAGTCAGATACCGAGGCACCGAACTGATCCTTTTCCAACAACTCGAGTTGGGTGAAAAGCCACGCTCTTGGTTTGTTGCCTCTGTCTAAATCCTAGTCTTAGAGGTCACAGGGCCTTGAGCTGCCACCCATGAAATGTGAGAAATTCTGTGACTGTACTAGAATGAGTCTTTTGTCCCAGTCCCATGAAGAGACGGGAGAATTCTGGGTGGGAAATTCCATATAGGGAATGTTTCTCTGTTCATGGCAACCCTCCAGAATGTTTGCCTAGAACCTAACTTCAAAATTCCGAGTTCTGAGCAAATGTCAACTCCCCCAGGCGGCCTTCCCAGATTCTCTCAGTATGAACAGATTGCTCCTTCTTCTACACTCCTGCAGAACCCTGCATGTGTCCCTCACATGGCGTTTAATTTCTCCCCTGATACTGTAGTCAGCTGTCCCCTTGTCTGCCTTCCCCAATAAACAAGGGGTTCCTGAGGGCCAGGTCTGGGCTTTGTATATACCTGGCACTCAATAAGTCTAAGTGGAATTAAACTGTACGACCCTTCAGAAATGGATATAATTTGGTAAAGCCTCAGTCTTGGAGAAATATGAAGGGCTTCTTGTGACCCTACGGCCATCAGGATTTTGCTGTTTCCTTCACTGCAGCCACCAAACTGGTTGCCCACTTTAATTAGAACTGAGGCCAGATGTCTGGCCAGCTCTGCTAGCACCGGAAGACCTAGCAAGCTGGTGGAGTTTCCCAGCTGGGGGCTCGAGAGACTAGCTTCGTGTGGTTGGGTCACCTTCCCTTGCATACTTCCTTCCCTCTTGCTTGACTCCCCACCACCCCACCCCATCCTGAGGGCAGCTGTCCCTTTTATCGGCAAAAGCCCTTTCCTGACAACATATCTGTCCAGCACACTATTTCACCCCATCCAGTGATTCGGTTACCTGAGACATTTTCATCCTTGATCACTGCAAGGGCATGAAACATTTGTGTCCCTAAAAAGCCAGCAGAGGCAGAATATCCCTTTTCAGAAGCCTACCATCCACTAAGTAATGAAATCTAATATTTAAAGGGCATGACACCCCGTTCATACTAGATTTCATTAATCAATGTTTTCATGGAAAGGATAAATCCTTTATGCATGCCTTTTTCCTGATTTTTCCCCCATTTAAAAAAAATGCAATGCTTATTTTTCTTCCTCGCTATTAGCTCGCAGAGACCCAACAACGTGAACCCTACTTTCTTGCCTCCCAAAACTTACCCTTTCACATTCACACTGAGGGAATGAAGTTCAGGAGTCAAGAAAACGGAGATAGACAGAAAAAGTGTTCTAGTTAGTCTTAAGTACATTTCATTAAAGAAAACTTTTGCAATGATGAAAAAAACATCAAGAATGTCACTGTAATTACAGGCCTATACTTGGCATGTGAGTGACCAATACATTCAGTGCCTCGGGAGTATTAAGCAAAGGTTCACAGCCTTCATTTGGAATCTCACTGAGTACCATATTATTGACATTGAACATTACAAGAATGGTATTGCTTTACAGCCACAAAACCCACACCTTTAGGTGAAGTCCAGATAAATAGGATATCACGTACTTGTATCCTTCCTGCAGAATATTGACCAAAATATGCTGATTTTTTGTCACCCTTCCACATAGCTTCTTGTGTATCTGCATATGGCTCTGAAATTGCAATGAAGACCACCACTAAAGTACTTAATCATGTTGCTAAGGACAGAAGAGTCCTAACAACACCCCAAGACCTCTGAATGAATCAGAGGTACTTTTAAGGTGTCTAAACACCTATGATTGTGCTAATACCATAATGCTGCATGTTCCCCCTCAATTTATAGAATAGTAAAGACCCAACAAATTGTTAAATGATGCCCTATTTTCCCACTGTAATTGTTAAATAATGCCCCATTTCCCCATTAGCTTCAAATGTGATTCCCACTGTTGAGTAAATATCTTAGATCCTGAATGACACTTTAAAAAATGCAACAAATAACAAAAATACGGGAAAACAATATGCACAAAGATGCCTATCACAATATGCTTCGTAACAGTGGGAAATTGGAAGCAATCAAAATGATAACAATAGGTAAATGGGTAAGTAAATTATGATACACTACAATGGACCATCATACCACCATTAGGAGGATAAAGACCATATAGCAACATGGAAAATGCAAGTGACAAATGCTAAGTGGGAAAGGGACTAGAAATTGTATTGCACTGTGGTTACAACTAGATAAAAGCATACTTATAAAAAAAGACTGGAAGGGAATAAACAAAGATAATAATTGTGTTAGGGATTATGAGTGATTATTTTCCCTTATCCTTACCTCTCAAACTATCAGTAATGCTATATGTCCTTTATAATTTAAAAAATAAATGGAAAACCCAGCAAATTTTTAAGAACTATTATTTTTTAAAGTAGCTATAATTTTGAAATAAAGAACAGAAATATGCAAACTATTTTAACCACATTAAACCCAAATTAAGATGTTCCACATGGAAATAGTGACCCTGGCAGGATGAACATCACCCCATACTACTGCTCCTACCACTAGCGTACATCTTGGAAAGCTTTCCCTTCTGCAGACTCTTTCATGAACTCATATTAATTGTCCTCTTTCCAGATATTTTCATTCCACCTGAACAGTTTATTTCAGTATACTCACTGGATGGGAGAAAGCAGCAGGAGCTGAACTGAGGGCTGGCATAGAAGTCTGCTTACCCATAGAGGCTGGCATCCCATTGGCTGGCTATTGGGTTGCCAACTGCAGAGAGACTGCTCGTGGGTGGACACTGGAATGGCCACATAGGAGAGATAAGTGGCTGAGAATATGAGCCTCACAATTTAAAATAAACTTGAATCTCCTTGGCTCTGTCGAATAAGATCCCAGGATATTGAAACAAATTACAGCTTTGGCCTTGGATTCACCATGCATGATCTTTGAAAAATTAAGAAGAATGAAAATAAAAGCATCACTGGCAGAGGACAATCTTATTTCTTTCTTCCAAATGGTACCTCTCATTGTCAAAATGGATCATGCCCACTTCTTGATCCAAACTCCTATCTTCTGGACCCCAGAACAGAGTATACCTAAAATTTATCTCATAGGCAGCTGGTAATAATCTACAGACATTAGCTAACAATAAATAAATTTCTAAATTATACAAGGAAAACTTGGATAGCCATAAGTTTATTCAGCAGGATGTCTCACTCACTTGGCTACACTCTCTGTACTTCAGTACTTCATAGCAATTCATACAGGTCACACATTTCTGTATAACAAAACTACCTTTTCTGTAGTCTTGGGTGAGCAGAACTAATGTTCCCATACAAGCTATAAATGCTAATCCTTTTTTAAGACAATGGCTTCCCTTTAGGATTTGGCTTCTTGCCATGATATTTTTGATGACTTTATCAACCCCAGGGTATTAAAATATCCAAATTTAAGCTCATAAGCATAGAGCATAATGTTGGTCCGTGAGTCTCCTCCTAAGACTAGCTCTTTAAGCTGTTACAGCTACTTTTATATGCAACCTGAGTACAAGACAATATCATATTCAGTTTGGAAGCCAGACCTTATAAAGTGTAAAATCTTTTAACACACCATAAGGGTACACAAAACAATTATAATAAGTATTGCACATATTTTAAAATGTGACTCTTTTGCTGGCCTCCTTCCTCATCTCAGTGCTTCTGGTCTCACTTCTTTGGTCAACATAGTAAGTCACTTCAGTAAGTCTTCCAGGAAAATGGAAGGAAGAATTTAGCTCTTCTTCTGGGTGCAAGCCCTAGACAGCAGCTGCATTAAGAGAGCTAGACGGAGGAGAACAAGAAGAGACAACTCCTCAGAAAAGTGATAAATAAGTCTTCATACTTCTGTTTGGCATGAGCAGAGTTTAAGAATTTACATCAGTTCCTGAAACAAGCACAAAGAACATCTCACACCACACACTAACCTGTACCACCTGCTCAGTAACTTCCCCCTTATACTCTCAGGTTCTTCTAAGTCATTCCCTGAAACAGATTTTTAAATCTACAGTTAAATAAAGGGCACCTCCTCCCTACAGAAACCTCAGCTCTCCCAAGGTCAAGGCAAAGGGTTATTGCTGAAAAGAAGTATCAAAATGGAAAGACAACTAGGACTCTTTAGCCTAGTGGTGGCCACCAAATCACCAGAAGAGCCTGTGACCCAGTCCCAGAGACACTGCTTCGGTGTAGGGGGACTAGAAGCCACCCAGAAACACACACACACACACACACACACACACACACACACACACACACACACACAACTGTAACAGGTGGCCCCAGCATGGCACTTTGAGAAACAATGATGTAGTCCAATATCCTCTGAGGCTCAGAGAAGTTGCCCAAGACACATAACCCATTGGCAGCAGAGTTAGGAGCTTTATTCAGCCTATAGACTCTTGCCACATCCTGCTGCCCAAGAGCGAAAGGAAAAGCAGTTACAACTGGAAGCCAGGCAGGAGTGGGGAGCACAACTCTTCTCAGTGGATATCAATTTGTGCTGTGAAGTTTGTTGCTAAGTGGTCATAATTCTACCTTTAATGATGTCTTGGGCTAACCCTCCCCCATGGAAGCCATAGCAAGAAAACTCTTTTCTAGGCACCTACATTATTTAGACAGAACTGGGCTTCTGGAACTGACTTAGCAAAATTGGAAAATCAGGTCCCAGATTCACCAAATGCCAGCCACGTGTCTATGAGCAATTCACTTGCCACTTCTAGGCTTCCTTTTGCCCATTTGAAAAATGAACCTAATGCCTACCCTGCCTATTTTTCTGATTTGTTGTGAGAATCAAATGAGATCATAGGGTATTCTTCGAAAATTAAAACCTTCTAGAAGCACAAGGCCCTATGTAGTATTCTCATAGTCCTTACGGGTCTTGTGCAAAAATAGGATGAAAGAAATCTCTTCTAAGACAAACATTGGATAGAATAGAGCTTCTCAAAACCACCAGAACTGCTCATATTTTCTAGGAAGCCTAGAGCCATTCTACATAGTGTCAGTATGGAGCTGTGTTAAGCAGAACAGAAGTTATGAAGCCTTTAGAAGATACTGGGGATGCATTCAGACCTGGACCATCTGGCTCCATTAACTTCCTATAGCCAAGACCCAGGACGTGGGTTTATCTCGTTCACTTAGACCTGGTCAGAGCCAACGGTCCTAATGATTCTAGAGCCCTTCGATGGCTCTCCTCCCAGCTATCTAAACATATGATGCTGAAGGCACTTCCTGTTCCTCTTATACCAGCACTCACAAATGCATTCCATGCAGGTTTCCAAATAATCGATTTTCTGCCTGCATTTGCAGATTTAAAATGAGGAAGATGTTTTAGACCTCCGTTTTTTTATTCCAGATGGAATCTGTTTGTAAAAACCCAGAGCTCCCTTCAGGGGCCATTGAGGAGGGATGGAGGAAGGTGAGGGGTGGGGCTTCTAGGAAGGCTTTGGGGCCCCAACTTCCTCTTCAAGTAGAGCAGCTGCACTTCTACCTCATCAGACTTCCACAGAAGGCTTCATTTTGCTAATTGAAAAAAAAAGGCACAAAAGTCATCTTATCCAGTCCCCTGGTTTATAGGCAAGGAGATCATATTGGAAAAAGTTTAACTGAAAAGAGCTATCAAATTGGAAGGACAACTAGGACTCTTTAGCCTAGTGGTGGCCACCAAATCACCAGAAGAGACTGTGACCCAGTCCCAGAGACTCTGCTTCGGTGTAGGGGGACTAGAAGCCACCCAGAAACACACACACACACACACACACACACACACACACACAACTGTAACAGGTGGCCCCAGCATGGCACTTTGAGAAACAACGATGTAGTCCAATATCCTCTGAGGCTCAGAGAAGTTGCCCAAGACACATAACCCATTGGCAGCAGAGTTAGGAGCTTTATTCAGGTCTGTAAACTCTTGCCACATCTTGCTGCCCCAGAGAGCGAAAAGAAAAGCAGTTACAACTGGAGGCCAGGCAGGAGTGGGGAGCACAACTCTTCTCAGTGGATATCAATTTGTGCTGTGAAGTTTGTTGCTAAGTGGTCATAATTCTACCTTTAATGATGTCTTGGGCTAACCTTCCCCCACGGAAGCCACAGCAACAAAACTCTTTTTCTCCCTTAACCACTTGCCCAGGCAGAATAAAAATGGGAAATTCTGCTTCCAGTGGAAGGGCTTCAGCCAGGGTCCCTGGTCTCAAGGTAAGCTCCTAATTGTGGCAGCAGGTGGAGTGGCTTCTCCTGTCCTGTCCCTGCACCTGGCAGCTCTCAGCAGTGGCCACCTCCATTCCCATTTCATCAGTGCCTCCCTAGGGCCTCTCCTGGGCATGCCAATAAATACTTGCATGACATCCCCAGGGTTCCTCACCTCCTCAGCCAGCTCATTTGACCCTCTGATTTCTGGGTAGGACCACCTTTATAGAATCAGCCCCACATAGGAGCTCTTTCAAAGGGTAGTTCTCCAAAGAAACTTATTAATGACTCCGAAGTGACTCTAGGGAAGCAAGTCCATGTAAGGCACCCTAGTTGTATCACCTTAGTTGCCCCCATAGGGCCCAGGCCTGTTGGCTCTCCTTAGCTCAGGGTGTGTTCTCAGGTTTCCAAAGCTGTCCTCCCAGGGGTTCTAGGAGGAAACTTTTTGCTCTTCCTGGAAAATATCTAAACTCTTAGCTGGGGGCCTTGGCAAACCTTCTTGTTGTTCTTCATGAGTTTCCACCATAAAGAAGCTCCACAGACACAGATGAAGACTGACTCCCAAGATTTTCAAACACATGATACTGAAGCTGTAAGAGATAACACCAGATAGGACCTTAAACAATGGCGTGGCCATTGTGTGTGGAGGGGGAGTGTTTGGATATAGTAAGAAAACTTCCAAAAACATCGTCCTCCTTTATAGGCTATCTCTCTGGTCTACACTCCCCTCCTCTCACTCCCCCAACTACAGGAGGAGTAGACAAGAGAAGATTAACAGGTGTGTACGTTCAGCTTTGTTCCATGGAGCAAGTTGTATCCGTGTAATACCTGACAAAAAGTCTCCAGGTATCATGGGCACCAGTGGCTTCCCTGCTACTTAAGTTCCTAGCCTAAGGACTTGACTCACAAAGGAGGGGAGAAGGGCACATGGATTCAGATTGAACAGGATGGTATTCACCCTACAGAGTGTGATGTCCTAACAACCATGAGATGTTAGCAGGTATTTTCTTTTTGTAAAGGGTCCTTGACCAGAATTCCTTGGGGCAAACGACTGATTCTAGGTCTGAAGCTAAAAAGTACAACGTGATCATAGAATAGCTTGATCCAGAAAGCAAGGTAGTACACAAAAATTAACAGAGACATGACAAAAGGATAGAGGAGCTGAAAGAAAGGAGAAGGGAAGGAGGAAGAGAGAGGGAAGGAAAGAAGAAGAAAAGGAAGGAAAGGGGAAGGGAGGGGAGAGGAAGGAAGTAAAAGGTTACAAAGAATTTTTAGATGGAATTGGTGACATGTAAACGTGGTGTGGGGTATACATTAGACAGTATTATATCTATATTACATTTATTGAACATGGAAATGGTATTGTAGTTATGTAGGAAAATGACCTGTTCCTAGAAGATATAGTCTGAAGTGTGTGTGTGTGTGTGTGTGTGTGTGTACATGGGGAAGGGGGAGAAGTAAAGATTGAGAACCAAGTAAAGCAAATGGTGGTAAAAGGTTGATTGGTGTATCTTGGTTAATGGTATACAACTGTTTATTGCACTAGTCTTTCAACTTCTCCTTAGGTTTAAAATTTTTTCAAATAAATACTTGGGGTATGGGAAGGGGTAAAGTTACTTTGAAGTGGATGAAGCTTAAGTATCAAGGCCCCTCACTAGACAGGGTCCTTCTAAGACCTGGGTAGGTTAATGAGAGTTATCGATGTAAAGAGCCAGAGGAGTTACTACATCAGAAAACTTGAAACATCCTGAAATCTTGACGCTCACAAAGGAAACTTGATAGAGGTTGTCCCAAATTTGTCAACAACCTAAAAATTTACATGACATTACCAATAACAAGGGGCAAAGTTGACATTTTCTTACTTATCAATAGTAAAAGACTAATTTCCATCAACCATGTTAGAGAAAAACTAAATCATCTTTCTATTCTCTCAGTCAAAAATATTACAAAATTGTTGTCATATGAAGAGGTGAACAAAGAAGGTGTAGCCATAAAATGTAGAAGAAAAATATCATAGAAATATCTCAAGTAATTAATAAATAAAATATTATATTAGTTTCTAGATTCCATCATGTTTGTAGCATTTGTCAGCCTTTTTAATAATTGTATAACTTATTATTTATATTCTCCTTCAATATATGAAATCATTTTTATAGCTCCCCTCGTTCCAAATTTGTATGTATTATTTCCTGAACATGTTAATCACACAAATACGTACATACATACATACATACATACACACACACACACAAATACATGCAAGCCTTTTTTCAAAGCAACATTTTCTGTGCTTAAGGTTCCTTGGAACACATCTGGAAAACAGTACCCCAGAGCAAAATAGCCTTTTTATCCACATCTACCTATCATGGTAATGCTGCACTATAGCATTTGACCTCCAGGAAGACATTTATTTGAAGAGCTTATTTAAAGCAAATAAACCATATTTTTCATTGATGACTATCTTATATTTACATACATTCTGCTTTATACAGCCACATTCATTAATCCAGTTAGGCCCCAAACAGCACTGTGAGGGAGGCAGAACAGGTTTAAGAATTTGCCCCAGGTCTCACTTTGCAAACAGATACCCCAACCCTCCAGCTTCTATCTGACTTCTTCAATTCCCACATGAATAAACTGAGACAAGGGGAGGTGGGGGTAAGTTTTCTCAGAACAAGGTATAGGATCTGGGTTTCCATTTGGGAGAATACTGTTGAACTGGTAAGTTATTTTAACAGGCTCAATTTCTGCAGCATCTTTGTCCTTTGACATCTTGTGCCCAGTGCTACCTGGGAAAGAGAGGGACAGAAAACTGGGGCTCACACAGGGGGGAGACAGAGGGAGGTAGGAGGTATATGAGGGTATGATTCACCTTTCTTCCCCCTCCCCAAAGTGTAAACAATTTGTCCTTGCCCCAGTGAAAAAGAATCAGTCTCTGACACCTTGCATTATAGATAAGGCCAAAGAAGTAGCCCTAAACCCTGAAGGAAATTTGCAGGGAGAAGGGCAGCTTTCCCCAGCTCCCTCCTCCTAACCATTCCTCATCAGCAGACCAGGGACCCCACACAGTCTTTTGCCCCATGAAGAAACTGGAGGGACAGACACCCAGCACAATGCTCAGCTTACACTAAATTCTCTTGCTTCAACATGGAATTCCAGAGGCAGGAAGGGGAGCCCTTCTGGTAAAAATTTCAGAGCTAGTGAGCCAAACTGAAACATAGCAACAACAACATCATCATAATAATAATGGTAAAACAACGGTCATTAGTATTTTCCTGACCACATGAGATATTTTCCAGTTATCTTATTTGCTATAACAAACTAGCAAACACTTCCTCAAACACTGAGGTAGGAGGGTCCCATCATGGTAAAGGGTATAGAGCATCAGACTGCTTTGACTCATCTCAATAAGCAGGTGAAGGAAGCTGACCCCCATGGTTGGGAGTCATCCCCACTTCCCCATCCCTCATCCAATCACAGCCCCTTCACTAAATACTTGGAGGACCAGCAACACATGGCCTCAACAGAACAGAGGGAGGTGGGAAGGAAGGAAGGGCGAGGGTGGGGTGGTGAGTACATGGGCTGGTGTGATGGTCACCCTCAGATACTAAGGACAATGAATAAGCAAAAAATAAAATAATTATACAGGTGATACATTAATGCATTTTCATTTTAATATTTAAATAACATCGAAGTTTATACAGTTGAAATAGAAATTCACTTTTCGCCTCCTCTCCTACAATAACTGTTCTTAGTGGGTACTCTTCCAGATTTTCCACATATATGTGTGTACACAGTATTGACCTAGACAGGTCCAGAAGTCCCTGCCTCCAAGATCATGGTAGGAAAGAAATGACTGGGGAACATTTCCAGAAAAGATGGAGTCAGAGACCAGTGCCACCACTTTATCCCTAATCATATGGCTCCAAAGAACCTACCTCAGATCAGATTCCCTGGAAACAGATTCTGACAAAGATTTGGGTGCAGAGCAAATTAGGAAGCACTCTTGGGAATGATACCTGCAAGAGAAAGGGGAAAGCAGAAATGGATAGGCTGGGGAGTTGAGCTGTGGTATAGCTGTACATAACAAAGACTGCAGCCAATCCCGTAGGGAGCTCTGGACTTAGGATGTCCTTGTGAACTGTCCCAAGTTAAAGCAACATAGCCAGGCTTTTTTATTCTCAAGTCAACTAATAATTAGATGCAGGGAGCCCCCAACGGAAAGGGAGTAAGATTGGGCAAGGCAGCTTCCTTCTTCCAGGGCTGGTTCAAGAGAGAGTACAATTGTCAATCAGCCACAGCCAACACTCTTGGTCTTGAAGCAGAAGCTGGGTAGCCCACCATCACATATACTACAAGACCTTCAGATGTTCCAAAACATTCTTTTCTAGAAAGGATGCATCTCTTCCAGAAAGGATGAGGAGTAAATGGGAAGAAAAAAATTTACTGAGTGAACAGATAAGAGAATGCCACAGCCCAAATGTTGACACAGCTCCTGGATCTAAAATGCCAAGACTCGTACCTAATGTTCCCACAATTTCCAAGAATATTGCACTATGCCATACCCTAGACAATGACATACATCAGACCGTAACTACAGTTGCAAATAAGAAATGGTTAGGATGATACTTCCTTCCCCTTTGGCCCAAAGCACTGAATTCCACTGGACAAATTTCACCTGTGTTTGGAAAAAATTAATTCTTTTCTTCATGAACAATAATAAAAACAATTCTAGGAGAGGGGATAGAGTAAGGCAAAGCTTTCTAAGGAACTTCATTGCTGCCCCAGGAGCAAACTGCCAGGCACACACTCACAGTCCTGTCCCACCCCCAGCAGCCCTTGCAAACACATGAATCCAGAGTTCCTGGTGATCCTGCTCATCGGGTTCTGTGTTCTTTCCTTCTAAGCTTAGCAAGGACACCCAAACCTGATGTGGGCAGGTACAGCTCCAGGACCAAGCTGGGACCCCAGGCATCTGAACAGTGTTTTAATGTTACATCAACATTGGTATTCTTTGGGTGACACTGTGTCAGAAGTGTCATATTGATTGAATTTTCCTATAAACAACGATAATGAATAAAACTGAACCTTTCTAAACAGGCCTGGACCAGCATGCTTTCCTATAAAACCCTACAAAGTTCCTCTAAGTAGGATTTCTATCCAGTAAGAAGTGTCCAAAATTGTCCCAACTAGTTTCAAAATAACACAACCATTATCAGCACTTGTGGTGAAAATGGCCAATAAATGTACCTCTGGGTCTCAGGCTCCTGGTATATAAAATGGGCAGCTACCTGTCTGCACTGAACTTTGAAGAACAGGTCAGAAAACAGACAGCAATTCAGCCTTGGGAAGACAGACTATGAATAAAAGTAGACTAACTGACCAACCTTATAGCATGACCGTCCATTCTAAAACATGAGAGGAGATTTTGATTGAGATGGGGCAAGCACCACTGAACAAATCATTGTATACATTAATTTAGCCACTAACAACCTCTTTCCCCATAAGTTCATATAAATACAAATCTGCTTTTCAGACTCTATGAAGAGACAGAGAAGGGTCAACATTCGGGAATTTATCTTTAAACATTGCCCCCCTGGCTTTTTTACAAAGAATGGCAGAACACTTGGCCAGTTGTCCCCTTATCAGTGCCTTACAGGGCAATACTGCAGAAAAATAAGGACCAAGGGGTCCCAGACAGGCCTGTACTGATTTCTTCTGCAGGAATCTTACCTTCAAAGGAGACCTAAAGGACAGACCCTACTCTACAGCAGCTGACTCTTGCAGAGCACCTGGCTAGGCCAGGCAGTATTTGAAGCTCTTTACATTAGTACACCATTTAATCCATACAACAATCCCAATTTACCAGGGTTATCCTCAATTTTCAGATGAGAAAACCAAGGCACAGAGAAGTTAAGTGACTTGGTAGTCAGTGTCAGAGCATCTGACTCAGGAGTGTGCACTTAATCATGATGCTATCCTGCTCCCAGAATGGAAGTGTCTTCCAAGGAGTGCTTTATACTTTCAGTGCTTTATGTTCCAAATTCCCTTTGAGTCAGGGAGAGCCAAGGCTACCCATTTCATGAAGACACCAGACCTACATGACTTAATGGAGTCACAAAATTAATCGGTGATTAGACACAGAATGGAACCTAATCTGACACACAGCAAAGACCCTGATAATTCCACCAAGCAGACAAAAAAAAAAAAAAAAAAAAACCCACAGATGCAAGTGTGTTCCTGATCAGCAGACACTTGAGCCCACATGCTGGACAAGTGTGGGAGGTGACTGCTAAACTCAGACCAGTTGTAGCCCCAAGGCACATTGCATCCCCCCTCTAATTCATCTTGGGCAAGGCACTGAACCCTTCTGGGCCTCCTTCTAGAAGCAACGACATTAAGTCAATACATTTCAAGGACAAAACAATAATAAACATTTGCATTTATCCTTAATCATTTCCAAAACATTTCAAGTGCATCATCTCATTTAGTCCTCCTACGAAGGAAGTTTTGTAGTGTTCATTTTAGAGATGGAGAAACCAAGGCTCACAGAAGCTGTTGATTAATCCAGGCCCAGTTCAGTTTTGACGTTTGTTCCCCAGCTCTCTCCACTATGCTCTTTCAATTGTGTTCTGGTTCAAGATCCAGCAACTGAAGTTCAAGGTCAAAGACAAGGCTGGGGAAATCCGTACCTGCCATCAAACCAGGGCCTACTCATCCCCAACACCTCAATGTATCCTTGCCAAATGCAAGAGAATGTTGGTTTCCATTATTAACCAAATAGGATCCCTGCACATTCCAACTGCTAATCAGACTTGATGAATCACAAAAGAACATTGTTTTCCAAATTTTTATTCTGTTCTGCCTGACTCCCACCCCACTTGTTAAAACTCTGAGGGACCCCAAGATGCCAGTGGTCAACTTATGCAATTTGAAGAATTTTGTGATCAAAAACTGAATTACACTAACATGGTGTCTTTGTTTTTATTAAAACACCACTGGCCACCAAAATCTAATTGTCCTTTATATTATTATTATATATTTTTAATTATATAAATATTTAGTTATTTATTTTTATATTTATTTTATATTTATTTTATTTATATTTTAAATATTATTTAAATATAATATAAATTATATTTATATTTAAATATAAATTATATTTATATTATATATTAAATATAAAATATATTTTAAATATTATTTATATTTATTATATATTTATATTATTTATTTTTATTATATATTTAATTATATAAATATAAATAAATAAATAAAAATATATTATAACTATATATAATTATATTATTAGGTCATTTATTCCTCCCAGCAACCCTATGAGGTAGATACTGTTGTTATCCCCATCTTACACATAAGAAAACTAAGGCACAAACTGAGAGTTCTAGAGGGGAGGGGAGTAAGGAGGTGGGTTAGCCTGGTGTTGGGTATTAAAGAGGGCACGTATTGAATGGAGCACTGGGTGTTATACACAAACAATGAATCATGGAACACTACATCAAAAAAAATTAATTAAGAAAAAAGAAAACTGAGGCACAGAGAAGTTAAGTGGTCTGCTAGTCAATTTCAGAGCTGTGATTCTGGACTCTGCTCTTATCTGTGGGTTCTGCAATGCTCAATTAAGAGCTTCTTCAGTAGAAGCTCTCCAGGATTGGATTTGAGAGTTTGGGGACAGTAGTGTTGTGTTTTATTTTTTAAGTTTCACCATCTTTTATCAATAGAGTTTATCACCCTTTCTTATCACTACAGTTTTATTCTTTTGCCTCAGAAGGAGACCCCTCTCCACTTCCATCAAAAACAAAATCTTCTTGGAAGGAGCAATGTCTAAAACCCTTATCAGTTAACTTCTTAGTTATCAAGTAATAGAAATATAGAAATGAGAAAAGGTATAGCCTCTGGAGAGACTTGACAATCCCCAGAGGTGACAACAGGAAAAGAAAGAAGACAGAAGTTTTCCAAACACAGATGTCACCTCTATTCTCTCCACGGCTTTTTATAGCACAACTCATACCTCTCTTAATGAACAGTCTACTTACCAAATAGAAACATATAGAAGCTATAAGGATGACCGAGTGAGTCCAAAGATACAAGTCTGCCTCTCTTTTCCTTTCCAGGCCAGGAGTTGTTGTTCTCAACTCTTGGCCCCCACAAGATTTTCCACTACCCTGACATAAAGGACATGTCACCATGCCTTTGGTGGCAGCTCTCCTGGTCGTAGATGAGCAGGCCCAATCTCACAGCCTACCCCTCAGCCAGAACTGGCCCTCCCAGAGACCCACAAAAGGAGGGATCACTTCTTCAGCTGTCACTGCCATTTACCCTATACAGTCAGTCCCAACTTGAAAGGTTCAGCCTATGATTTTTCAGCTTTACCAAGGTACAAAAGTGATATGCATTCAGTAAAAACCATACTTCAAATTTTGAATTTTGATCTTTTTCCTGAGCTTGGGATAGGCAACACAATACATTCTCGCGATGCTGGGCAGTGGCAGGCAGCCACAGCTCCCAGTCAGCCACGCGACCATGAGGATGATCAACCAATACACTAACAACCATTCTGTACCCATATAATGACCCCATTTTTCACTTTCAGTATAGTATTCAATAAACTACATGAGATAACCAATACTTTGTTATAAAATAGGCTTTATGTTAGATGATTTTGCTCAACTGTAAGCTAAGGTAAGTGTTCTGAGCTATTTAAGGTATGATGTGTAGCTATGATGGTCACTAGGTTAGGTGTATTAAATTCATCTTCAACTTATAATATTCTAACTTTCTATAGATTTATTGGGATGTAACCCCCTCATAAGTCAAGGAAGATCACTTTCTTTTCTATTTCTTGGTAGTTTATCAGGCTTATTTCCATGTATGTGAGCCACTCAAACACATTTTGAACAAGGTAAAACATTACTTAAGTATATAATTAAGTAAACACATAAATCACACCACCAATAAAGCCAGAAATAATAATAATAGCAGTAACTACCACAACCACCATGTATGTGGTGCTTCCTGTATGCCCTGTGCTTTGTGTATATGACTTCACTTCATCTTCTCAACATGCTTTCAATATAAATATATTTTATAGATGGGGAAATTGAGGCTCAGAGACATTAAGTAACCTGCCCAAGTCAACCAATAAGTAGGGATGCCTAGCTCCACCTGAAGGTCTGTCTTTCTCCAAAGCCCAGGCTCTTTACTAATATCCTAGACTCCTTGATCTGCTCTACAACCAGGCAGGCTTTGCTTAAAGGAGTTGATTTATTTCCTTGTTTTTCCCAGAATATTTACTAAATAGACATATTGCTGTTGTTAAGAGTTCAACCAACTACAAAGTTAGAGGGCAGAGTCCTCACAAAACTGCCCTCACTTCAGATACTAGCTGCAAGTTCAGGTGCCACCCTCGCTTCAGACAGGCTGGCTACAAATTTAGCGGTCCCTTTAAACACCTTCAGATTCAATAATTTACTAGAATGACTCACAGAGCTCAGGAAAGTGCTATACTTAACAATGACAGTTTTATTATGGTGAAAGGATACAAATTTAAATCAGTCAAGGGAAAAAATGTATAGGGCATAGGGGTCTAGATGCAAAGCTTGCAGCTTTCCTCTCTCCTTGGAGTCACAGACAGTGTGTTACCTCCTCCCAGCCACAATGTGTGACAATACATGCAGAGTATCTGCCAGTTAGGGAAGCTCACTCAAGCCTTTACTGTCCACAGCTTTTACTGAGGCCCAGTCACATACTGCCTACGTGGTTTAACTTTAGTCTCCAACCCTCCCTGGAGCTTCAGGCCAATACCTTGAGTTTTTAGTTTCTCTGGAAGTTAGAATTCATAGGGCATGTCCCAAAGACCCACCATAAATCAACATTGTTATACTGTCTAGTGGCCAAAGCCCCCAGACAAAGACATTCTTCTCAGGCAGGACATTTCAGGGGCCTAGAGATCACCTCCCAGCAGCTAAGGGCAAAGGCCAGAGCTCTGATACCCATGTACCTTAACAGAGATAAAGGTAGAAAAAGATGATAGATAGATAAATAGGTAAATAGATAGATAGATAGATAGATGATAGATAGATAGATAGATAGATAAACAAAATCTACAATTTCAATTTTAAGGTCAAAATAAACTTCAAAAGAGCACATGGCCAAGTCCCTGGGTTCAGGCAGGTTAACACAAGGCACCTATTTTACTGATGGGGTTTAGAGAGGTTTAACTCCCTTGCCTAAGGTCTCATCAAAGTGTGGACAGACATCAAGCCTCATGTCCTCTGCTTTCTACTAAAAACACATTCCCCTCTACCATGATACCATGTATACTCCCTTCCAAATTCCATTTGCCCTACCTAGCATTTCCCAGAGCGGCCGGGGTTAGGGAATGCACATATCTCTCAATAGACAACATGCTTCAAGTATCCTCCCTTCCCAAACCCCTTGGAAGACCAAGTAGAATACACAGGGATCCACTTCCATCCAGATGCCCAGTTGCTGAGGCCTGCAGGATCATGCAAGTACTCTGGGGATCCACATTTACCGCAGAGCATCTGGAAAAGAGGCCCATGCTTCAAGATTCCAGGTGTGGTCACAGAAGGGTATTCTCTGCTAAAACCCACCCCATCCCTGCCAGCAGCACCAGCACAGAAGCATGACCATGCCGTGGATGAGAAAAAGGTTCAAATCTCTACTCTGCCCCACAAACTCCTTCAGGTCTCTGGGCTTCTCTTTTACTCTTTGTAAAATGGAAAGCTTAGTTTAGAATCTGGTTACTCGGATTGTAGTCCAACAACTAGCTGCAGGGTATTATCAGGGAGCTTTTTAGAAATGCAGATTTTTCAGCCCCACGCTAGGACTGCTGCATTTGATTCTGCAGGTTTCACAAGATCTCCAGGTGATTTATGTGAACATTAAGGTTTGAGATACAGCTGAGGACATCTCCAGGTCCTTCCCAAGACCTCAGTTCTGTGATTCCCAAAAGGCAGCTCATGGCTCCATTTCCAGACCTCGAGGCTGAGATGCCTCTTGGAACTGGGGGAATCCAAGCTTCTAATCAGGAGTGGTCAGAAAGTGGAGTCACGGAAGGCGTCTGTGAAACCCTAAGCCCTTGGACAGGCAATGCTGGGATGGAGGAGCAGGAGGAGGAGACCAGTTCATTTCTTCCATAGGCACGCTGTGTGTGCCAGCTGAGGTCTTTAATGTAAACCCTCCTGTGCTCCGACCTAAACAATGAGGGTAATTATGGGCTCGCTTACCGCCTTCCAATGCAGGGCTCGGGGTCGGCCCTCCACAGGGTTCTGCAGGAGGTCTCCTTTCTGAGTCAGGGGGGCCTCTGGTTAACCAGAGTAGACCCAACTCTGAGGGGCAAAGTTGACATACCAGCATAATTACACGTAGGTTGACCATATTTACTGCAATTCTGTTGTTCTAGAATTTCAAACAAAGGCTGAACCCTTGGAAACACACCACTAAAGAGAAGCAGATTGTCCTGAGTGATTTATTGAAGAACAAAAACGAGGGGAAGAAAGAGAAGAGAATTATCAGAGACTTACACATACTTCCCTTTCCCCTGCCTGGTCTAAGGAGAACACACAGTGACCACCGTGTTCCCACCCTCCCCAACGGAAAGGCCTCAAAACACTGACATTTTGCTTTCTCTGAGGCATGTTTTCATATGGCCACATCAAATCTTATAAGCCCATTTAGACTCATCAGAAGAAAGCAAACTGTAGAAATGTAGGGGGAGAGATCCCCCTTCTTCTCTTCTAACTCACTTGGCTCTCCCCACACGCCCTCTCACATGACATACACCTACATCTCATACAGATATATTTCAAAGGGACAGAAAATCAGCCAAGGCTGCAATGTGGCTTTAGAGAAGCCAGAACAACAGGTCAGGCATGTGAGTGGCCTTTAACTTCAGGAGGTTATTGGTAGGAAGGCTTTGAATAACTGCCAGAACTGTCTGACCTCAACTCTGTCCCATGTAAATACATGACTGTGCTGGAGAGCAGTCACATTTTCAACACACAGTTCAGAGCTCGCATTGACCTGGCAATGACAGGGGAAGAGTAGTTGGAAATCTGCACGGTTAGGAAACAGCACGCCCCCAAATTAAAACATCTATACATACGATTTAAATATCCCCAGCAGATTAGGTCTACAGGAATCTCAGAGAACTTGCTTGTAGTTGCCACCCTGTTATGGACTGAATTGTCATGTGGAAGTGCTAGCCCCCAGTGTGACTGTATTTGGAGATAGGGCCTTTAGGAAGGTAACTAAGGTTCAGTTTGGTCACAAAGGTGGGGGGCCCTAATCTGATACTACTGATGTCCATATGAGAAGAGCAAGACCAGAGACCTCTTTCCATGCACATAGAGAGAAGAGGCCATGTGAGGACACCATGAGAAAGTGGCTGTCTACAAGCCAGGAAAAGAGACCTCAGCAGAAGTCAATTCTGGCAGCACCTTAATACAGGACCTCCAGCCTCCAGAACTGTGAGAAAATAAATTTCTGTTGTTTGAGCCACCCAGTCTGTGGTACTTTGTTATGGCAGCCTCAGTGAACTAATACATACCCCTATCCCAACCCCAATACACACACAACTACTACTCCTCAGCCAAGGAAGACTTATCAAGAACTACCATATGCCTGGTGAGTCAAATAGTAGATAGACTTCCCGTCCTCAGAGAGCTTATGACACCTTTGGAGAGATAAGATCAACCATGAAAAACAAACTGGAACAATACAAGAGGGGATTTGACCAAGGCTCTAAACTGCTTCTTGGGTGGAGCAGAGCAGCTGATACATTATTGTGTGACAGTGTCACCGGGTAGGAAACAGTGAGAGAATCATTTACCCTAAAGGTTCATGATAGCTACTCAAAGTTTCCTGGTTTTCTCTTTTAAGGTGCTTTTAAAAATATTTTGCTTAAAAAAAATACGTACTTTGCTTAGAAAGTCCCCAAAACGTCATCCTTGCTCGCCAAAGCTCGAAGGCAGGGTCTTGAAATTCCTAATGCCAAGTCCTGTCAAGGTGGTTGTCTGCCTTGTCTCATTGTCTGGGGCTCATAAGGGGTGATATACTCCTGGGCCTGGTGGTACCACACAGATGAAGAAATGGCCAGTGGTTGTGCTAATTAGCCTTTTACACACACTCATAAAATTGTGAAAGAACTTTTGCAAAACTACAGATGTTGTTGCTCTTCAAACGTTGAAAAAAGAACATGGAATCATGGGGCACCTGGATGGCTCAGTCAGTTAAGCATCTGACTTTTGATTTCGACTCAGGTCATGATCTCAGGGTTGTGAGATCAAGCCCTGCGTCCAGCTCCATGTTGGGTGTGGAGCCTGCTTAAGATTCTCTCTCTCCCTCTCCCACTGCCCCCTCCCCCCAACTCTAAAAAAAAAAAAAAAAAAGAACACAGAATCACGACAGAATTCAGGTTCTACCACATGTTCACAGAGGTATAGTTCTGCTGAATGGAAAATTCCAAACTTGGCCATAGAGTTAGAAACCCTATGGGCTTAATTCCCTCTCCAATCCTGTATAGTTTCTAATGACACCACTTGAGATCTCCAAGCCTGAGCCAAGAACAGGGTCTGACCTGAGAAGCCCTGAGACAGAATATGGACACCTACCGCAAAAGACAACCCAGTGGGATGGGGTACTCAGGATCATTCTGGGTAGGGAAACAAGAAATGGGATTGTTAAAAACAAATTCACCAGAGATTTATGCCACAACTTTACTTGGGCTGGACATATTGTAGCCCAGACAAAGAAGGGAGGCATGGAATAGAAGAAAAGCAATAGAAAACGTCCTGGACATTTACCTAATTGTCTGCAAGAAGAGCAATCCCCTTTATTGTCAGCCTCCTCCATCCAGATTGGGTTCCAGCAGCTCATCATAGTTATTCATCCTCCTGCCAGAGAAATGAGCTCATGACCGGGACTGAGCCAATCAGTTTCCCCATCCATCTGATTGATTCAAGGATTGGCATAGGACTAAGCAGGGAAATCAGGATCCTTCCCCAAGAGGAAGAAGAACCATCTTCTGCTTGGGTCACGTGAACCAATCAATATGCCATACCTCCTTTCTTCTTAAACTGATCCCAATGGTAATTCTGTGACTTAACAACCAAAGGACTTGTAACTAATACAGTAAGCATGTGGACTCTTACCAGTTGCCTTCTGGTTTGTATCAGACCTCCCACTAGGTCCTAAAGGACACCCTGGGAAGAAGGGAACTTGGTTCTCTCTCAGAGGAAGTGGGGGTGGGGGGGTATTTCTGCTGGTGGTGACAGTGACACTGTCCAAGGTGTCATGGGGAAACAGTTGTGGGGAAGTCTGCCAATGTGCCACCCAGCAAGGTTGGTGTTCTGGCTCAGGGGGACTCTGTGAACAGAGCCAATGAGACCAGATTCGCTCCATAAGTTCCTCCAGCTGGGAAATGCCATATCACTCCCAGCCACCTGCCTTTCAGCAGAGCTGGCAGGAGAAGCCACAACCCACAACACTTCAGTATATCCAGCAAGCACTAAAAAGGAGTTCAATGTAGCACTTTAGAGCATGAGGTCTGTATCAGGGAAACCTGCGTTTTAATCCCACTCCTTAACAACCATGGGATCTTGGTTAAATAACAAAGCCACTTGAACCTCTCTTTACTCATATGTATAATGGGGATAACAGAACCTAGCTCACAGGGTAGTTGTGAAAGTTAAATGTGATCATGTATGTAAAGCACTTAGCATTGTAGTAGGCACAGTTGGAATTATCGTATCATTATTATCGGCATTCTTATTAGGAAATACTCTGAAAACTGGACTCTGAAATAAGTCAGGATCCGACCCTGTAAAATTAAAAGTGCATTCTCACTGGGAAATAGCTAGCAGATCCTTCCGACCTAGAGAGGCAAATTCCAGGGTTGGGTCTATTTCTTGCCTTTATATTCTTTCTCATTTATTTTTTGATTTATGAAAACGCATCCATCATTTTCTAAGGAAAGCCTCCAGACACATGAACAAAAATGATAAAAATGCACAACGAAAATAAATAAAACCATTCAGCATGGCTAACAAGTCAGGCATTTGGCCCCAGTGAGGTAGATAAATCCAGAGCTGGGCTCAGCACTGGGACCCAAAGGTCAACAGGCTGGGACTTCGCTGAAGGAATAAAAGAGAGGAGATTCTGAAGCTTCAACTAAAATGTACCAAGAACCTAAGAGCATATTACCTAGAGGCAACTCCCAAAAGGGTCTCCAAGAAGCCAGGTCTAGAAAACTCCCTGCTCATTCACTAGGGCATGTTTTCAGAGAGCTCGCAGATTTTCAAAGTTATGCCACCCACCCCTTTTACCTACAATTCCCACTTCAGTGACTGAGGGAACATCTAGGGGAAGAACATTCAGTTAAGAGAATGGGGGCACCCTAGGAAATGTGCCAAAATCACCCCTCCATCCTCATCTCCTTAGTCCAGAGACATTGCTATAAGGGGACCCTCTCTCTGAAGAAATTGCTTTGGGACCCAACATTTCTAGCCTCTAATATAGATATTTTATTTTCACTTTAGGCTGAGAACATGTGAGAGGAAAAGTGAAAGTGGAAGCCCAATAGAGGCAAGGAGGGATGCTTATTGTGTGAGATGGAAATGGCGTCCTCACCGGCAGAGCACAAGTGCCTTCATATAACCCAGGTAGGGCTCCTGATGGGCAACTGGGTCCTCCTGAGTGTCATGCTGGACAGGCTTTGCAGGGTGCCTTCTTGCCCACAGCCTGAGGGGGTTGCCTGTCATGGGTTGTTTTGGCCATTACTGACAGAGCAAGGTATTCATTGATAGATAGCCAGGAGGGCCAATGAAGTGGCCTAGTATAAAAACTGTGCCATATCTGGCAGAGCCAATAGATATTCTCTTGGACATGTGCCTGTGAGACATGAGGAACCATCATCTGCAAGTAATGGTGATGCAGGAGAAGAGAAAAAAGTAATTGAATCGCTCCAACTACCCAACACTGGAGTGGACAATAATGGATATCTACCTCAGAGGGGTAGAATCCCTGTTAATAACAAGTATTAATAACAACATGGTCCATAGAGTCACTATCAACAGCAACCATACGTGCTGAGCACAACTTTGTGCCTGGCAGTGTTAGGCTATTATACATGTGGTATCAGTGAATCTTCACAAGGACCCTACGCAGTCAGTACCATTATTATCATCATTCTGCAGATAGGGAAAATGAAGCTAAGGAATCAGCACAGCTGTTAAATTAGCAGAGTTGGAATTTTCACTGGGCAGTGTGATTATGGAACATGAGATTTCATTCATTAGGTTACATTCTCATATGGCCATGATCATGTCCTGGTCCTCAGTGAAGGCTGCTCTGTGACTGCTCAGATTTTCTGTTCTTCCTCACCTCCCTGTGTCCCTGTATGTCCTTCTTGTAGTCCTCCACCAACTAAAGTGATGTCATAGTTCCATAAACTGGAAGCATCTAGCTGATAGAGACACAAAAGTCCCAAAAATGTGGCTTGTGGGGACAGGAGAAAACAGCAGTTCCAAGAGGTTAAAAGGCCCTCGTGTACCCTTCTGAGTCTTAAAGGAGGAAATAAAAGCTAAAGCATTCAGCACAGTGAGAACTCATGCCAGCAAGTCAAGCCACAGAAGCTATGTGCCATGAATATCAACATCAATCAAGCAAATCAATAGATGTGTAGTGAGCACAGCTACAGGCCAGTCCCCAAGACATCCATAGCGCTGCTTGGCAGCTGGAGTGGGGAGGGGTCTGGGGAGGGGTCAGTAATAAGATAGGGAGAGGGTCAAGTTGGTGGAACTCCAGGCTTCTCATTCCATCAGAACATTTCCACTTGTTCTTTTTACACATTTCAGTTTCCACTTTAGATTCTATTTGAATGAAGAGTTCTGTTGCATTTTTTTTTTAAATCTCAGTCAACAAGTACTTCCTCAGCTCCTACTATGTGCCCAACATTAAGGTGAGTTCAGGATGTGGGGAGGTGGGAAAAGGGAAAGCCATGACCCCTGCCATCCCATAGCTTAGCACAGTAGTAAAAACACACAGGGGGCCCACGTAAATAGAGAACAGCCCTGGAAGATAAGAGGCAGCACAGATCAGAAATGATTTTGAAGTTCAGATTATGAAGATCTGAAATAAAGCAGTAAAGAATGGACAGGACTGGGGGTGCCTGGGTGGCTCAGTTGGTTAAGCGTCTGCCTTTGGCTCTGGTCATGATCCCGGAGTCCAGGATCAAGCCCCACATCGGGCTCCCTGCTCAGCGGAGAGTCTACTTCTCCCTCTGCCCCTCCCCCTGCTCATGCTCTCTCTCTCTCTAATAAATAAATAAAATTAAAAAAAAAAAGGAATGGAAAGGATTTGCACAGGCAAGAGGGAGAAGAGGAAAGGACGGGCAGGCTGAGGATGAAGAGTCCTCTCGGCCACCGTGGAAGAGCTGGGGCTCCACAAACAGCTTTTTGGGAAAGAAAAGAGCTGTGTTAGCCATCACTCAGGAGATGAGACTCAAGGCTGCCCTATAAAAAGTAAATACTTCTAACTTACTCCAAGGTGGCTCCAGGTGGACATGCCAGTTGTGGGGAGATAAACCTTCCAGCCAGCTGCAAATGAAGGACACAAAGGAACTTTCCAGCAGCCTCAAAGCAAAATTTGTGAAGATTCTACAAGACATTGTTCCAGAAAATGAATGGACTTACCTGTTGATCCTGGGACCTCCAAAATAGGGCAGTCAGCAGACTTGAGCCACATGTATAGACTCTGCTCCATAACTAAAAACCTCCAAAAGCAAATTCTTGGAACCCATATTTAGAATCTTTCACATTCATGCAAAGGACCAGCTCTATCCCCTATCGAAGGAGAAGGAAAGAAGAGAGAGGATTTACTATAGGAGGACCAGAGCTTTTCCCTGGAGCAGCCCGTCCACACCACAAAATGAAGTTGGATCCCTTCCCAGGGTCCAGAGAGCCAGTCGGTCTCCAGGGACCTTGGGTTGGGGCTCTAGGGAAAGCCATACATTTTCTAGGTCCCTGTGGGCACAGCTCTGATGTACTGGGGGTGGGAGGTCAGACTTTGTCTACATTTATAAGCAAAACTAAAGTTAGAACTCATCCCCAACTCAGGCCAAAAGAGGAGAGCAGAGCAAGGAGGCCTCAAGGAGTGAGGTAACTTAAGTATACCTTACACGGAACACAGTAGGTTTTCTTGTTCTAAGATTCCAGTTTTACAGATTCTACTCATTCCTTCCTTTAAAAACAGCTAAAAAGTACATGCACATTTGAATTTTCCTGTTTGTGCAGCGGATGTTGAGACAAATTAAGAAGGAATGTGCTTACCACCAAAATCATCGTCTTTTTCATAGCAAGGTGGCAGAAAGGGCATGAAGTTCATGTTGCCCTATACTTATAGTAAATATCTCCTTTCCTAACACAAAGGAGATATTTCAGTGACCCAGGCCAGGTCAGCCAGACCCTCTCCAGTAGAGTCTGCTGGCATCACATAGAAAGACTGTTTCTCCCCATGTCAGCTGATAGCTTGTGAGTTTGAGGGTTGCCTACCTCAGGGAACTATCTTGAGAGACGGAGAGCAGAACAGAACTCACAACCTGGTGAAGCCCCCAGATCCAGCCGCACCTGCATCCCTAGTTACAAGAGCAAGTAATTTCCCTTTTTTGTTTATTACTAGTTTGAGCTGAGTTTCTGCCACTTGCAACCTAAAGAGGCCTGCCTACAAATCCCAGCCAAGGCATTTGCCTTAGTTGGTCAAGCCCCTTTGAAGAACCTGCAGCCACTGCTTTTGAATAACAAGCTCCTTGCTCCATTTGACCACTGACTACCAGACAACACAAACTCTTAGACCAGTTGAGCACAGCAAGTAAGTACTTCATCCCTCTGTCCCTCCCTGCGTCTCTTTGCCACCCCCTTGGTCTTGCCTGTCAGCCTTCAAACGATACCAATCCCATCCCACTTCCCCCACACCCACCATTAACCCTTCACTCCAGTGCCTCTCTCTGCCCATCTTTGCTATAAGTTCCTCACCAGGGGAAAAAAAATAACCCTCCTTCAAAGAAGAATAACTGCCACAAATTGTGTACCACGTGAGAGGAAACCATGTCCTGCTTCGATAAACATCCTGTAACTGCTTTGTAATGGCTGTGCTGCCCTGTTGGGACACTCTGGGTTGTGATGCTCACACAAGAAAAGCAGGTAGGTCCCAGTGCCCGGAACATGGGGCACTCATTCCCACACACAAAGCAAAGACACAGCAGTTGCTCTCTGAGACTCAGTTTCCTTATATTTACGCTGGGAATCACGTAGCATTAACGACCACCAGAGCGATGTCCAGGATGAATCATCCCAAACTCGATCAAGTCGACAAAGATAAACGGCTCTGTGGGGAGGAATTCTAGAATGGTCTTTGAGTAATAATAAAACAACAGCGATGCAATAGGTGGCATATAGGGAGTCTCACATTCCAGAAACAGTGCTGAGCACGTGACATGCTTGATTTCATTTAAGCCTCACAACAGGCCCATGCAGTAGGAACTAATTATTGTCTCTGTCTTACAGATGTGGCTCCTGAGGCTTGGAGGGAAGGCGGGACCTGTCCAAGGGCACTCAGCTGGGTGACCACAGAGGTTGGAAGTCAGGCTTCCGTGACTGAGCCCTTGGGGATATTAAAGAACTGACCAGCCACTCAGAACCTCTGTCTCACTATCTCCACAACGCAGGCTATAACAACTGCCTTGTTTCCTCCCAGGGTTCCCGAGTGAATCTATGGGAATGACCTTGGAGAAATAGACAGCTCGGGGAAAGCCCAGGAGGATGTTATGACCATCTAGGCAATCGGTCACAGGTGACAACCCAGACGGCGGCCTGTCCATCTTACCCATTTCACCCACAGAAGATGCCAGTAACGTGCGTTTCGCAAAACAACTGTCCTCTAGGGGCAAACGTTCGCTCCAGAGCAGTCCCACATGAAGTCTCTCCTCCGGCCGGCCTGCGGGCCCCAGCAGGCAGCACAGATCAGTGCCTTGGAGGCTTCAGGACAGACAGTCCTGGGTTTACTCCTCTTCCAGCGTTCACTGTCTATGCCAGCTCCAAACCTTGCTTCCTCATCTGTGAACGAGGAACAGTAATAATACTTATTAAAGGGAATTTTCTTTGGCGGCAGTGGGAGGGGGGAGTATTTTATCTCTTTTAACATTATGAACTATTTTCAACATGGAAAATATAAGTAATAATATATAACCCATCAGCAGTTTAAAAGATAAAATATAATCACTGACACCCCACTTGTACCCCACTCCATCCATTCCTCCTTTCCCCTTCCCAGAGGTAAGCAGTCCCCTGAATTTAATATAGAACAAAAGTTGGTCAAGTTTTTCCATAAAGGGCCAGATATTACATATCTTCAACATTGTGGGCTCCAGGGTCCCTGTCATAAGTATTCAGCCATGCCCTTGGAGCACCAAGGCAGCCACAGACAAGACACAAACAAATGCATGTCCAGTGTTCCAATCAGTTTTATTTACAGACACTGAAACTTGAATTTCACATAATTCTCAGGTGTCATGAAATATTGTTCTTTTTTTTAAGATTTTATTTATTTATTTGAGAGAGAGAGTGAGAGAGAGAGAGCACATGAGGGGGGAGGGTCAGAGGGAGAAGCAGACTCCCTGCTGAGCAGGGAGCCCGATGCAGGACTCGATCCTGGGACTCCAGGATCATGACCTGAGCCGAAGGCAGTCGCTTAACCAACTGAGCCACCCAGGCACCCCAAAATATTGTTCTTTTGATTTTTTCTTATCAACTACTTCTTTTTTCCCAGGTTTATTAAGATATAATTGACCTATAACTTTTTTTTTTATTTTTTTTTAAAGATTGTATTTGACAGAGAGATAGTGAGAGCAGGAACACAGCAGGGGGAGTGGGAGAGGGAGAAGCAGGCTCTGCGCTGAGCAGGGAGCCCGATGCAGGGCTTGATCCCAGGACCCTGGGATCATGACCTGAGCCAAAGGCAGACGCTTAACCACCGAGCCACCCAGGCGCCCCTTGACTTATAACTCTTACCAACTACTTAAAACTGTAAAAACCTTTCTTCATTCACAGGCCATACAAAAGAAGGTGGCAGGCTGGACTGGGCCAGTGGGTGTATTTGCCAGTCAATCCCTGGCATTATATCATTCCCACACGTATTTTAATGCTGCAGTTCCATATGTGCATATCCATATAGACTACTGTGTGGTGTGTCTCAAAATTTCATATAAATGGTACTCTATGGTACACTTGCTTCTACAACTGATGACTTTTTTAACACTATGTTTGCTATTTATCTGAGTTGTTACCTGTAACTATTCATTTTAACTGCTGTATAGGATTTCACTAGATTAATTTACCACAACTTATCTTGATGGACATTCCGATGGTTCTGTTGTTTTACAGCTACAAAGCTGGAAAAAGCACCCCCACATATACCTCCTTGTGCACAGGCACCAGAGTTCCTTCTCTAGGATTGCTCCTCCAAGTAGAACTGCCCAGGCATGGGGTATTTTTTGATCATCTAATGCCAGAATCGTAAAGAACTCAGCACTAAGCCTGACACTGGTGGCCCATGTCCCTCTGGCTTCAGAGGATTCCTCTGGATCCCCCTTAAGAACCAGGCAGAGGGGGCGCCTGGGTGGCTCAGTTGGTTAAGCAACTGCCTTCAGCTCAGGTCATGATCCTGGAGTCCCAGGATCGAGTCCCGCATCGGGCTCCCTGCTCAGCGGGGAGTCCGCTTCTCCCTCTGACCCTCCCCTCTCTCATGCTCTATCTCATTCTCTCTCTCAAATAAATAAATAAAATCTTTAAAAAAAAAAAGAACCAGGCAGAGGATTTATTAATAATTTTAAGTGTTTTTAAAAAGTGCTTTAAAATAAATACTTTTAAATTTAATTCAAAACTATTATGGGCAAAATGTGTGGGACAAATAATGGGATGTACAGGCAACCAAGGAGGGAATCTGCCAGCTAGGTTAGGGTACTCAGCAATGTGGGGCTTGAAGTTAGAAGGGATACAGGGAATGTGGATGCTTGCATGAAGGTGATGACATAGGCTCAGTGTCAGGTGTGGCGTGGTGTGCAGGGGAAATCCAGACCAGGCTGGCAGGAGCTCAGGAGCTCAGGAGCTGTGTGGGAAAGGAGAGAGAGAAAATTTGCAAAGCTCTTTTGGTGGGCTCTGAATGCCAGGCAGAAGTATGTGGCTTGGCTTGCTGGGCAATGGGAGTCAAGGAAGGGCCAATCCCAATGAGAAGGGCAAGAGCTACCTGGAGGGGGTGTTAACTCAGCCTGTTTGGTGGAACCCTGAGAGTTGACGGAGCCAAGCCAGAGGTGAGGTCAGGGCATTCAGAAGCCAAATACAACACTGGCAGCCTCATCACCCAAAGGGAGTCTCCAGTAGCCTCTATTTGCAGGTCTCAAGTGGTCAATGCTACCATCACCCTGCTAGATTGGACCTTCAGAGAGTTCTGCTGGGAGCCAAGGCTGAGAGCCAGGTTTTTTTTTTTTTTTTCAAGTTTTTATTTGAATTCTAGTTAGTTAACATACAGTGTAATATTGGTTTCAGGAGTAGAATTTAGTGAATCATCACTTACATATAATATCCAGTGCTCAAAGCACGTGCCCTTCTTAACGTCCATCACCCATTTAGCCCATCCCCTGCCCTCCTCCTCCCCTCCAGCAACCCTTAGTTTGTTCTCTACAGTTAAGAGTCTCTTATGGTTTGCCTCCCTCTATTTTTTCTTCTTCCTTCCCCTATGTTCACCTGTTTTGCTTCTTAAATTCCACATATGAGTGAAATCATATGGTATTTGTCTTTCTCTAACTTATTTCACTTAGCATAATATACTTTAGCTCTATCCACCTCATTGCAAATGGCAAGATTTTGTTCTTTTTTATGGCTAAGTAATATTCTGTTGTATATCTATACCACATCTTCTTTATCCATTCATCAGTTGATGGACATTTGGGCTTTTTCCATAATTTGGCTATTGTTGATAATGCTGCTATAAATATCAGGGTGCATGTGCCCCTTCCAATCAGTATTTTTGAATCCTTTGGATAAATACCTAGTAGTGCAATTGCTGGGTCATAGGGTAGCTCTATTTGAGAGCCAGTCTTTGAGTAGCACATTCCACACTCTGGTCCTGGTTGTGGGTGAGGGGAGGATGGACAAAGCTGCTGCCCGAAATCAGACACAACACGGAAACTGGTGTGTTTGTGTTGTGGCTCTTTCCAAGGCTGAGCCCATTGCAAGCCAGCTTGGCCTTCTCATGCAGTGCCTTTAAACTGATTTAGCATCTGTGCTTCAGGCAGAAATGGGTATACTATTATTCATCCAGCTAGGACGGCAGTCTTAGATCTCCCACTTTAACCTATACATAAGTCAGACAATTATTGTTTTTAAAGGGGGAAACCATGGTTAAGACATGAAATCGGAGATAGAGAAGAAGAAATTCAATAGCACCTCTTCATTCATTCATTCAACATATACATATTTATTAAGCCCCTTTCGCATGTGCCGCTGTGACAGGTACAGTAGGGCCACAACAACGTATAAAGCATGACGCAGAAAGTCCACCTTAGAGGTCAAGACAGCCAGACAGCCGCTGTTTTTTTTAATAGTAATACAAAGCAGCACATGGTAAGTGTCAGAATCTTTTGAACAATTAACACAATGGGAATTCAAGGTAATAAAGAAAGGTTAGGGAAAGCCTAGGAGAGGCATTTCATGGAGGCATTTTTGAAGGATTGAGAAGCTGAGAGAAAGCAGGAGGGGATCCCAAACAGACAGATTGGAATAAGCAGGTTTACCACGGTAAAAATGAGCAAGGCACATTTGGGCTGAGTGAGGCCTGGTGCTGCGGGCTCCTCCACTCACCAGAACACAGCCACACAGTCCTGGCCGAGGGATGTTCATTGCCCCATGTGTCAATACTCTCTCTTCCCCACTATCCTGGTGCTGTAAGCCCTGACCCTTGCTGCCTCCTCCCAGACCCCTGTGGGAGCCAGGTTCCCCGACAACGTAGACTCCGTGGCTTATTGGCCTTGTTAGCTTGGGCAGGTCACTCACCCTCTCTGAGCTTCCGCTTATCTGAGGATTGTGCCCTCACTCACCCACTGTTGTAAATATCAGAGAGAGCCTACACTGAGTCGCTGTAAGTAGGAAAGAGTCCTGCAGACTTGTGTCATCATCACATCTGTTATGCTAACAGTAAAAGATTGCCATGTGAACATCAAGAGTATAACCAGCTACAAAACCTGAAAGGATGAGATCAGGCCATAAGCAAGAAGGGCATTCCATTTAAAATGGAATCTTCAGCCACAGGTACCATGACGGCTGGGATTCTGGGCCTCATCACTACTTCCCTCTCATTGCTGTGAGGACAGAAAGGATAGACGGAGCTGATGGGTGGACAATTGGAGAGTTGGTGAAAATTGTTAAAGATGTTATATCCATAATTTACTGTCATGCTGCTTGGCACTTGGGCAGGACATCTCTTCTCTCTAGGTTTGTTGGGAATGGCTCAGAAATACAACCTAGAAGTGTTCTCTGTGTCTTTTCCCACATGGGGGCTACAATTCTGGAAGGTAGTAGTTTCCAAATGGTGTCCCCACACCCCAAGAGGAGCACAAGATGAACCACTGGGGTGTGGGAAGAAAAGATGAGAACTTCTAGTTACAGTTTTTCTAATATATAATTACATTAGTTGTCTATTGCTACATAACAAATTGCCACAAACCTACCAGCTTAAAACAACACAAACGTATTATCTCAGTTTCTGGAGGTTGAAAGTCCAGTTGGACTTGATTGGGTCCTCTGTTTAGTGTCTCACAAGGCCAAAATCAAGGTGTGGGCAAGGCCACATTCCTTACTGAAGACCCTGGGGCAGGATCCTCTTCCAAGGTATTCAGGTGGTTGGCAGAATTTAGTTCCTTGTGGCTATAGGACTGATGTCACTGTTTCCTTGTTGGCTGTCAGCTGCGGGCCAGTCTTTGCTCCTAGAGGCTGCCGGCATTGCTAGTCACTCTTTCCATGGTGACTCCTCTCAAAACAGTGGGCTGACTTGTTCTCACACTCCAAATCGCTCTGACCTCCCCTTTGCCACATGCCTGTGACCCCAGCCAGAGAAAGTTCCCTGCTTTTAAGGTCTCATGGTATTAGATGGGGCACACCTGGATATTCCAGGATAATCTCTCTATTTTAAGGTTCTTAACTTTAATCATATCTCAAAGTCTCCTTTGCCAAGTAAGGTCACAAGTTTTCAGTTTCCAGGAACTAGAGCAAGGACACCTTTGGAGAACCTTCTGCCTATCACAATTATAAAGAAAATAAACTTTACTAATATTTGATAGATTGCTGCTCTGGGAGAGAGGATCAGTGTCAAATATGGTACCAACAGTGTCTTTAGGAAAAGGTGGGAATCCCATACGAGGAGGAGTTGGTAACAACACCCTCACTCGTTTGTTTGCTTTTAGCACAGTATGACAGATTAAAATTTATGCCTCCACAGAGGCTGGGATTCAGAAATGAGAGCCCCAATTCTCATCTTTCATTTGGGCTTATATATCTTATACTTTGTTAGTTATTACAGCCCAGGTATTGAAAAAAACATATCTAGAAGCAGACTTTTGATTCACTATGTCACAGAACATTATCCCAAGATTTTCAAAAATAATGAGCCTATCCAACCCCACTGCTCTCACTAAAAATATGATTATTGATAACATACTTCAGTACAAAAAGGTTTTCATATTGTTGAGAGATTAAAATTGTTATTTTAAAATATTTATTTCATTTATATCAATTGCTAAAATTTTATTTAGGAGTTTGTTTTTAAATATATGCAACATGTAAGTACAAAATGTATGTGTACATAAAGTATAAATAAACAAACATATGTGAAGCATACATTCTCAAAAATGTTTTTACTGATAAAGTTGCTCGAGCAGGGTTTAGAGTCACAGACAGAGACTGTGGTGGGGTAAAATAACTGCTGGAGTTATTTCAAAGTTCTTCAAACTTCCTAAATATGCTGCTTTTTAAAATATTTGGGGCTTTGGCTGTGATTAATTTTTCAGGCAATTTGGAGAATTTATTTTCCAGGTAGCCGCTTCCCCAGGCTCTTGTTTTGGCCGAAGCGTGTTAGGAGAAGAAAGTAGTTTTCTTTCAGGTACTATTTCCTAAGGTGCAAACTGAGAGACGGGGTCTGGGCCTCCTGGTTGCTTGCGTTTGGGGTCCAGCAGGAGGTGAGAGCCTCTGAATGGCCGTGCCGGGGGGCTTCCTGTGCAAGACTTTACACATTTGCAGTCCCATCAATCCAACACCTATGGGACAGGAAGCCAATGAGGTTTGTGGAGCCAGATAGCCAAATAAAAAAGGATCACTCTTTACTTTCCTAAAGTTAATTAATGCTGAACGGAGCAGGCCAAGTACAAAACCGATGAGGCTTTCTCTAAGCGAAGACTCCACATTTTACCCATAAAGCCAAATAACCCTGATCCTGGGACTCCCACAAATGCAGGGCAGGCCTAGCTGGGAGGTACAAAGGAACTAACACTTTTCTCTTCACACTCCTTCTGGTGTTTCCCTTCTGGGTCTTATTTTTATTCATTTTTCCAGTTTATAAAACACACTCACCGATGGGCCCTTGGGGCACATGTGGAAAAGCTTAAAAGACACAAGTACAAAAACAGACTGACTTAGAGTCAAGAACGAAAAACATAAGAATTCTCCTCCATCTCGCCCCCACCCCTACTCCTGCCCCAGTTACATTCTGGGCCTTCACCCCCCCTATTTCCTGAAAGGGCCATAAAGCTGGGATTTTTCAGAAGAAAAAAGAGGTGGGTGTCAGAACTATTCTCTAATATCTCCATCCAAGTCTTACTCCAGAGTCTAGTCCTGTAGCCCGAGGTGGTTTGGCAGAGGGGTTGCTTGAACAAGGAGTTCAGGACTCAGCAAAGGGCAGTGGGGCCTCTTCATCTAGTTCCAGGCCCTGGACAGCCTCCAGGACATCCAGGTCACTTCCAAGATCTCCAGGATCCAGACCCTGTGCATACCAATTAGAAGCTCCAATTTCCCTAACAATAAAAAATTATTAAAAAAAAAAAAAAAAGAAGCTCCAATTTCCCACACCAGGAAGGGAAATAAAGACTATACTCTTTGAGGGCTGCCTAAACAATTGCTTTAAAAGGACCACTCAGGTATGCCTGGGTGGCTCAGTCAGTTAAGAATCTGCCTTTGGCTCAGGTCGTGATCCCAGGGTCCTGGGATCGAGCCCCACGTCGGGCTCTCTGCTCAATGAGGAGCCTGCTTCTCCCTCAGCCTGCCACTCCCCTTGCTTGTGCTCTCTAATAAATAAATAAAATCTTAAAAAAAAGGAATGCCTGGATGGCTCAGTCAGTTAAGCTTCTGCCTTCACTCAGGTCATGGTCCCAGGGTCCTGGGATCAAGTCCCTGATCGGGCTCAGCAGGGAGCCTGCTTCTCCCTCTGCCTGCCACGCCCCCTGTTTGTGCTCTCTCTCTCTCTCTCTCTCTCTCTGACAAATAAATAAACTCTTTAAAAAAATAAAATAAAATCTTAAAAAAAATAAAAGGGCTACTTAGCCCTCCCTTTTAAAAAGAGTGCTGGCAAAATTATTTTAATCTGCTCTCTTAGACAGCTGACAGACAACTTGAAGTATAGAAAAGAAAAGACATGGAGAAGCAGTGTCACTCAATCATTCCCTCTTCCTTTAAACATTTATTTATTTATTTATTTAAGATTTTATTTATTTATTTGAGAGAGAGAGAGCAGGGGAAGGGGCAGAGGGAGAGAGAGAAAGAATCTCAAGCAGACTTCCCACTGAGTGGGGAGCCCCATGCCTCGCTCGATCCCACAACCCTGAGCCATGACCTGAGCCAAAATCAAGAGTTGGACACTTAGCCAACTGAGCCACCCAGGTACCCTGAACATTTATTTATTGAGTACCTACTATATGCTATGGGCTAGAGATACATCTGCAAATGCAACAGACTTGCCCTTACCCCTGTGTCTCTTATAGTTTAGTGTGGAAGACTGACAGTAAATAATCATACCAAATATGTAATTTCAGTTGAGCATCACACAATGGAAAAAAAGTGCAGGGCTCTATGAACGTGTACCTCAGAGTCACCAACTTAGTCTCTGGGTCAGGGAGGACCTCTCAGAGTACATATAAGGGGAACCCAAAGGATGCAGGGAAGCAAGGGGCAAGAGCCTTCCAGGCAGAGGCCATTACTGTGCAGGAGGCCAACATCCCACAGCTCCACACAGGGAAAGGGGCATGAGATGCAGTTTGAGAAGAGCCCCACATACAGGGTCTGGCTGCCAAACTCAGGGTACAGTTTTCTTCTAAGTACAATAAGTGGACTGACATGATCCAATTCACATTTTTAAAAAGATCACACTGGCCCATGTAGAACTAACCACCCACAGCCTAGAACCCTCCCTGTCCTGGGAGCTCTGAGAAACATGGTTTGAAAACCATCACCTACCTGGCGAAATACGATCATGGTCTTCAGTCCCCTCAGAGCCTGACCTCTGTGGTCACGAGAGGTGCTTTCAGGTGGTTTGCTAAGAATCTCACGTGTAGGGGTGACTGGTTGAGCATCAGACTCTTGATATCAGCTCAGGTCATGATCTCAGGGTCGTGGGATCGGGTCCCACATCAGGCTCCACGCTGAGTGTGGAGTCTGCTTGAGATTCTTTCTCACCCTCTCCCTCTGCCCTACCCCTGCTCCCGTGCTCCCTCCCTCTGTCTCTCAAATAAATAAATAAATAAATAAATAAATAAATAAATAAATAAAATCTTTAAAAAAAAAAAAGAATCTCACATGTAGTGGACACACAAGAATATGGACAGAACAGACAGGATTCTGGGGCACAGGAATGTGTCATCTAGCAGAAGGTCAAGCAGGCTGCACAAAGTAGCAAATCCCCAAATGCAGTAATCAGGCAAAAACTGAGAGTTGACTTCCGGGGAAGCATTCTCTTCCTGGGAGATCTGGCAGGCAGCAAGAGGCCACTGTCCACTCCTGATTTCCCTCACTCGGTCAAGCACTGCTTTCTCTACCAGGCAGTCACACTCCTCAGCTACAAAAGATTGAAATAAAATAAGGCTGTCTCCATGGCCTCTTAATCAAATGACGAAGCATGACAACTGTCAGGACACTATTTTTCCCCCTGAGGCCTGTGAACACATCCTTCTTGAGGCAAAGGAAAACAAGCAAAACTAAACCATCCTGTAAAGCTTTGGGTACACATTTCTCGAAATGTCACTGAGGACCAGGATCCTTGAATCCTCCTCCTGTCAGAGGAATCTTCCAGAAGGACACCATTCTCCAGTGCCTGTTATGCTGTGGTATTTTCACAGGAAAGGGAAGCAGGGCCTCTTCAAATTGGCTACATGCCCCAGGTCCCCCCAAAGTTAACATAATGCATGTATTCTGCTCTTTCTTTACAAATACAGAGCTGAGATGGGAGATGGGGGGTAACAGGAGGGGGGAGGGCAGTCCTCTGTGATTTATTAATCCTGCTTCCACCCTTCATCCAATGCATGAATAAATGAAAGAAAAGGTGTACTCAGCTGAGGGGGAAAAAAAAGAAAGAGAGAAAGAAAGAAAAAAGAAGGGAACAAGAGATACCCGCCTGGCCAAAACATGAAAAAATAAGCAATTTTCCCAAAAAGCCATTGCATAGGTTAAAATCACCCCAGGGAATGTTTAACTTGCTCCTTGGTCATTTATTTGAGCTTTAGGCCACTCCTGGGCTGTGGTGCTTAATGGAAAGAGTATTTACCTTAGCAACTGCAGCAAACCGGGGATCCAGCAGGCATGCTGGGAGGACACAAAATACCTTCACGAAGGAGGCCATCAGCTAAGAAAATGTCAGCCTTCGCATTTGGGGATGCCATCAAGGGATCTTTTAAAAACATTTTTCTGCTAATGATGGCTGAAGGTGGAGAAAGAGGAAAAGAAGAAAAAGCATACTCAAGTTTGCCTTCTATTTTTCACCACCACCCCTGCTTTCTCCTTCTACTCCTCCTCTAATGAACAGTATGCAAAGAGGTAAGGCAGACTGGGTAAAAAGGATCATTTGGGAATGGGGGTTCAGAAAGCAATGCCTTTCTTCATGCCATCTTGTTGCCAACAGTCACTAATATGTATATACAAAGCTCCATATAAAATCCTAGAGGTCATTTACCCCAGGAGACAAAAGGTAAAAGTTATCAGTGCATATACTCTTGCAACTCCCCATAACCAGTCATCTGATCCCCAACACTAAAATCTCACTGGCCTGTGTCTAATATCAGGCCTACAGTACATATACTGCAGGTACATGCACACACACATGCGCACACACACCCCAGGCAGCTCTCTTGTTTTCAGGAGCATGAGAAGCAACTACTACTTAGATGCAGCAAACTGGACCAGATAACACAGCTTCTCCCTCTGCCTGCCACGCCCCCTGTTTGTGCTCTCTCTCTCTCTCTCTGACAAATAAATAAACTCTTTAAAAAAATAAAATAAAATCTTAAAAAAAATAAAAGGGCTACTTAGCCCTCCCTTTTAAAAAGAGTGCTGGCAAAATTATTTTAATCTGCTCTCTTAGACAGCTGACAGACAACTTGAAGTATAGAAAAGAAAAGACATGGAGAAGCAGTGTCACTCAATCATTCCCTCTTCCTTTAAACATTTATTTATTTATTTAAGATTTTATTTATTTATTTATTTATTTATTTATTTATTTATTTGAGAGAGAGAGCAGGGGAAGGGGCAGAGGGAGAGAGAGAAAGAATCTCAAGCAGACTTCCCACTGAGTGGGGAGCCCCATGCCTCGCTCGATCCCACAACCCTGAGCCATGACCTGAGCCAAAATCAAGAGTTGGACACTTAGCCAACTGAGCCACCCAGGTGCCCTGAACATTTATTTACTGAGTACCTACTATATGCCACGGGCTAGAGATACATCTGCAAATGGAACAGACTTGCCTGGAGTGCTAGGGCCCAGACCACGAAAAGAGAAGCACTGGACATTTACATCTTCCAAGGAGCTCCACAGAGCTCTCTGCCTGGTGACTTAGCATAAAACCAAAGGTTGGGTTCTCCCAGCTTTTCATGGGGAGGTCTGCTAGTAAACAGGGGGAAAGGGAATGCAGAGAATAGTGGGGGGTGAAAGGAGGTGGGGAGGGAAAGGTGTAAGTCCAGAGGGAAGCCACCATCTGGGACTCTTCTTGCAAGCAATGGAAAGGAAGATCAAGCCCGCACCTCATCTCCCCCCACATCACCTGAGCCATCACCATTTCAAATGTGGTGTTCAGCCTCAGAGTCCAGTCTTTAGCACTGGCAACAGAGTGCACATCTGTGCTTTTAGAACCAGATTAGCAAATGCAGCCTCTGAGTTTGACTTGATAGGCTAGATGCAGGAGCAAATGAACCCTAAATGCACTGGCTTCACGCAACAGAAGTTTGTTTCTTGCTCACACAAGATCTTGGAGGAGTGCTCTGGTCTGTGAGCAGCTCTCTCCCACACCATCATTCAAGGACCCAGGCTCCTTCTGTCATTTGCCTCTGCCATGCTTTGAAGTTTCATTCCCGACCGTAGTTGGTGAAAGAAGAAAAGAACATGAGAGAGTCTTGACCAGGAAGGGGCACAGTCCACGTCCACCCACATTCCCTGATGAGAAACTGTCATGTCTCTAACGTGGATGCAACAAGGGGACAGAGACATGTAGCGCCTTCTCAGTGACAACTCTATAACATGGAAAATGACTATCTTTTCCACAGTAACTCAGAATCTTATGCTCCCAGGAAAAAATCTTGGTTTACACATGATGAATAAGACAGAGACTATGTTCAGTTCACTTGACTTCTAACTTCTCTTTAAGGTTAGGGAGGTGATCGGGGCACCTGGGTGGCTCTGTCATCAAGCGTCTGCCTTCGGCTCAGGTCACGATCCCAGGGTCCTGGGATTGAGCCCCGCATCAGGCTCCCTGCTCAGCGGGAAGCCTGCTTCTCCCTCTCCTACTCCCCCTGCTTGTGTTCCCTCTCCCGCTGTGTCTCTCTGTCAAATAAATGAATAAAATCTTTTAAAAAAAAAAGTTGGGGAAGTGATCAAGGAAGAGGGAGGCCAAGTATAAGTCACATACCTCCCTTTAATTTGTTTTGGTTTGATTGGCTGGTTAGTGCATGAGCAGTGTCTCAACTGCCCCCCACCCAACCCTAGGCTTGACCACGTGTGAAGATTTGTATTGGTTCCACTGTCAAAAAACGGTGAAGTCCAAGTGTATCATTGCCTGCAGAGCCCCGTTCCACCTGGTCCTGGCTTACTTTACCAGTCTCCTTTCTGGCCTCCCACCCCATCATTCAGCCCACATACCAGCCACATCCAGCTCCTTCTGCTGCCCAAGCCCACCATGCTCTGTAATACCTTTGCACCTTGCACACTGTTCCCTCTGCATGCAATGCCCTTTCCTCAGTGCCGTGCCTGGCGAACCTTTTCGCACCATTCAAGGTACAGCACAAACATCCCCTGTTCCCTCCTTTCTCATCCCATAATCCTTTGAACATGCATCCATTAAAGTACTTAACACATTGCTCTATGTCAGGAGTGCCTGTCTCTGATTAGACCAGCAGTTCTCAACCGAAGTGATTTTGCCCCCAGGAGGCATCAGGCAACGTCTGGAGATATTTTTGGTGGTCACACTGAGGGTGAGGCAGAGCAGGGAGGGGGTGCCATTGGCATCTAGTGGGCAGAGGCCAGGGATTCTGTTAAACATCCTACAAAGCATAAGACAGCCCCCAACAACAAAGAATTATCTGGCCCAAAATGTTGATAGTGCAGAGGTTAAGAAATCCTGATTTAGACAGTAAGTTCCTCAGGGTAAGGACATTCCATATTTTCAGAATCCCTTCAAAACATCACAATGCCAACAATGCAGAGAGTAGGCCCACTATAAATGTTAGATAGAAGGAGAGACACATGTATCAACATCAAAGCAGACTGAAGAACAGTGAAACTAAGCTTACCTCCTGAGATGTTGGCACGTAACAATGTGGAATCTCCAAACCTAGAGCTTCCGTAGCCAGAGAACAACTGGCTAAATTGCAGGGGCCACCAAAAAGAAACTCCAGAAGGACAAGCACTCTTCCAGGAGGTTACCTCTAAATTAGGCATTTAGCTAAATATATTAGACATTATTTCAATACACAGTTCAAACTTTGGTTTCTTTCCCTCTCTCCCTCCTTCCCCTCCTTCCTTCTTCCCTTCCTTCCTTCCTGCAACTTATATTCTGCTAATTGATTTGTATAAATTACATTTATCAATTTGCATTCTGAACTTGTTTGGTTCTGCTTTGTGGATCTTCACACACTTTAGTCCTTGGGAGCTATGAAGAGGCAAAGTGTTACATAAACTGGTTAAAAAGCCTATTTTCAGCAATAACATATGTTTTAAACCAGACTTATTTAACTGAGGTTCACCTGCTGCTACTCCAGAGTAGGCAAGAACTGAATAGGTGATTATTAGATCTAACCGCTGTCACTCCCGTTGTGTCCCTATCCCAGGCCCTGCAGAAATGCCAGTTAAAAAAGCTGTGGCACTGCAGGAGTCATCCCCTCCTTGTCTCATGGACTCCAGGTGTCCCTCTTCCATTGCCAAACTACCCCCAGCACAGCGAAGGTGTCAGAGGGCTACCCCCACCCACTGGGTATTCCATGACTGTGGCCCAGGAACTCTATAGGTGGCAAGCTCAGAGACCTGCAAAGCTCTCTCCCTGTGTATGTCCCACACGCCACCATGCCCAGTGAAATCTTCAGGATTTTGAGAAGCATGTTCAGTTGAGTTCAGCTCAGGCCAATTCCAAAAGTTTTTACTGAACAAAAGCTCTGTGCCAGGCACTGTGTTCAAAGCTGAAGATTTAAATAGAAATAGAGAACAGAACCATGGGGGCAGGGGGAAGCTGATAACTAATTGCAGGGCTGTGTGTAAGTACAGTGATAGCAGTAAGTACGAAGGGCCAAATGAAAAGAGAGGCCCTGCCCTGATCATGCCCCCTCAGAGAAGAAAATGGTGGCTCCCGACCGAAGAGGAGTGGAGGGCAGATGCTGACCTAGCCTTAACTAAGTCCCCAGGCTTAGGTTCCTGACAAATTTGATGACAACCCTGTGCCTGGGCCTCCCCTTGGACTTGAGAGGGAACCAAGCCTCCCTTGTCCAAACCCCCAGGCCTCCATTTCATAGGAGGGGTTGGGGGTGGATGACTAAGTCAGGCCTATCAGGAATTGAGCCCACTGGGACCTGGGGGTCTTGTGCAGACTAAACATTTAAAACCCTGAACTCCCACAGATGTCAGTCTGGCTGGACGGCACAGTCGGACACCTCTGAATGGCCATCCACTCCCTGTCTGAGAATAAACAGGACCATGAACTGTTGGAATTTTTTTTGGTATGAGTGTTTGTGTGAGTGTGTGTGTTTCTTCTTTAAGGAAAGAAAGAAAATGGCATTTCCTTGACCCAGAGGTCAGAGGCTCAGCCCTTCCCACCTCAGCCCACACACACACCAATTCCCTCAGCCCCACTAGTGACTGCAGGAGACAGACTTTCCCATGACTCTGTCCCTCCTCACCCGCACCCATCCAGATGTTATCAACGCTTCTGATCCTTCTCTTGCATGAAGACTGACCCTCACATCTCTGGCTGCAGGGCCTCCTCCCTCCAGGAGTCATTATCTGTGTTTCAAACTTGTTCAAAACCACATAACCTGAGAAATGAGCTGCAGTGGCCTTGGCTGATTGTGCCCGGAGCCATGGCCTGTCTTCCCGATGTTACACTGGGTACGTAAATGGGCGGCTCAAGGTTTTCACCTGAGGCTGAAGGAGTGGCCCCCTCAGTCCCTGCTGTGGCCCCCCTACGGCGGAGCTACTGTTCCAGAGGAGTCAGCTCAGCTTTTAAGTGGACTTTCCACTACCACCCCAGTCCCAAATGAATCACATGGTTTCACAGCTTTGGCAGTCCTTTATATACCACATTTCTCTCAGATGAGGGGTAGAGATCTGATAAATATGGACCCAGGATCCAGTAGCTCCAACCGCCTCCCACAAACGAATGCCTCTCCTTCTTGCTGCCCAGGCAGCCACAGCCACCTCAGCCCCTGCCCAGGGCCCTCTCTTTCTCTACCTCTCTTTGCCCCAAAGGAGATGCTAAACTGTGACAGCTTGAGAAGTCTGTAGGGAAGCTCCCATGACATCTTCTTCCACTCAGTACCACCAGAACATCCTCAGGAAGGGTCTCCATCATGATGAAGGGTGACTCCATTTTCAAATTTCCTGGAATGCAGAGGGGCCAATGTGCACAGCTTTAATTTAATTACTATTTATTATTTATCATCCCTTCATAAGCTTGGGAGCTTTGAGCCTTTATAGAATTAGACATGTGTACTGCTAAGATCTGCAACCCAGAGTACAACAGATTAATCATTGGCCTTCTCCATGTTTTTTTTTTTTTAAGTTTTTAAGAAATGTCTTTACCATTCCTGCTTCTCCCTAAAAAGGATTTACCCTGAATTAACCTCACAGAAAAAAAAAACCCTCCCCCAGGGAGCAAGAGGAGGGCAGGTGTATTAACAGTCAACTCAGTGCTGACCTTTAACTCCCAGCCCTTTCATCAGAAGATTGACCATATATTAAGCAAAAGGGCCAGACCAAGGGCAGCTACAGCCGCCTTTGGCCCCTCTTCCTTATCACAGATCAGATGCCTCTTCTCCTGGACTGGCTGCAGTCCAGAAGCTCAGTTTAGCCAGCGCAGACAGTTCCCCATATCCAGCCTGGTTCCAGAACCCAAGACTCTTCCGTTGCCTTCAAAAACAGAGTCATTGACAAGACCCTAGATGGCAAAGCCAGCAAGGACGCTTGCTCTGCTATAGAGAGAGAGGCCATGGCGTGGACTGACAGATGTTTATGGGACGAGGCTGGAGCTACTGGATCCTGGGTCCTCCCAGGCCATATTTATCAGATCTCTACCCCTCACCTGAGAGAAATATAGGTTTAAAAAGTATTACTAATGCAGTGAAACTGTGTGATTCATTTGGGACTGGGGTAGTTACATGGACAATTCATATAAATTAGCAACAGTTCTAAATTGCTCTTCACACAAGTGATAAAGCAGTCACCCCTCGAGGTGATTTTAGGATTCGAGGAAGGTTGCCACGCTTTCCTAATCCCCTCTTCCCAAAAACACCCTTTTCATCTTTCAATTTGATGCCTAAATTCCCTTCCGTAAATGAGAAGGCCTTATACTCCACAACTGGAGCTGAGACTATGGAATCCTTCAAGAAGTAACTCATTGACTTTAGTTCATGCCAACAAGGCATAGGTAGTATCTAGAACTGGCCTCTGGGGAAATTTCAGAGGAAGGGCCAGAAGGCATGGAGGCAGCAACCTCTGATGGGAAGATTCTGATATCTGGAATTAGACAGACCTGCATTGAAATCCTGGCTTCACCCCATACTAGCTGTGTAATCTTGGCTGAGTTATTTAACATCTCTGAAGATCAGCTTCTCCATATGTAAAATATCCAACTCACTGGGTTAGCATAAAAAGTAAAGGTAATGGCATAAGTAAAGTGGCTGGTGTGTAAATGGTCAATTTTCTTCTGTCTCTTACAGGGAGGAAACTCTCAGAAAGAGGGGGGGGAAGAATACAATCCTTTACCTGTCTCACCATTGAGCCCAGAACTAGTATTAACCCCTCCTGAGATACAGATAGGAATTCATTAGTAAAATAAGCTGAATAACTGGGAAAGCCACAAACTCACAGGGATCTTGAGTGACAGCCTACTTTAATCTATATTCTATACCAGGGATCAGCCGATTTTTCCTGTGAATGGCCAAGTAGTAAATATTGCTGGCGTTGAGGGCCAGTCTCTGTCACAAGTACTCAATCCTGCCATTGAAAGCAGCCAGAGGCTTAGACAGACATAGATCCATAGAAGAACAAGCATGTCTGTGTTCTAATAAAATGGTATTTATAAAAGCAGGCAATGCTCTGGATTTGGCTCCTGGGCTATAGTTTGCTGACCCCTGTTCTACATCAACAAGTCCCTCATTCTGTGGCTTCTGTTGAGCATCACAGCACTACCTCTGAAGATTCTGCCATACTCTATACTTGAGTCTGGAGGACCAGAGTCTCCATACTAGAATTAAGGAAAACAGAATCATGGGCACATTCATCAGTTTGTTAAGCCCTCTAGACTGCCCCTGGGTTGAGTAAGTCAACTTTTATTAGGGTTTTGGTGACTACTGCTAATACTTGGGGAAAATGTGCCGAGTCCCAACCCCAGGCTAACTGGCCATGTGAACTGAAGCTGGGTTTACCTTCTTCAGGGAAGATTCATAGGTAAGGGTGGCAAACAACATGCAGAGCAATTTGTCCCCTTCCCATCCTTTATCTCTGTGCATGCCCAAACAAAGCCGTGAGATAGAGCAGATACCATCACTCTGGTTTACAAATCTAAAAACTGAGATGGCAGGAATGAGATTTACCTGCCCAAGATCGGATGGCTAATTTTGGCTAATTAGTGACAGAGTCAGAAGTGAAATCCAGTTCTTGGTCCCTCCACCATAACACAATTTTTCTTGCTTTTCCCTTGATTTTAGGACTTTCAAAATTGGCAGTGAGAAGATACCTCCCACAGTGAAAGGGACTGAAGTTTTTTAAGAACAACTAACAAATTAAGAAGCTCATATACATAGGAATTAGTGGCTTGCTGGGTGATTTGTGATATCTCGGGCATATTGTGAAGATTATATACTCATTTTTAAGAGTAACCTCTACAGCCTAGAAGCAGGGCTTGGGAGATGGGGGGTGGGGAGGTCAAGGCTGTGACCTTTCTGCATGGTGTTTAGTCTTCCTAAATTGTTCCTGGCATCTCATTTCTTCATGTAAGCAGATCATTAAGCAGGTAAAACTGACCTTGATCCATTTAAGAACAACTATCAAAATGGCAGCTGGTATAAACAGGGCACTGAGCCTTCATGTGGCCGAGAGTACTGCTTGGTTTCTGCAGGGATTCTTCCCACCACAATGTACCAAGCAGAAGAGATTCCTCTCAGCTCCTAAAAATAAGGGAAATCATGATTTGGTCAGGAGTGTTGGTTGATCGAAGAATTTAAGCCTCATTCCTGAGCATGTTTGTTTTCCCTCTTCCAAATGCCCATTTTAAAACTCTGCCTTTGCCCCACAGATTTATGTAGAAACTGCTTCACTCTTTGAAATAAGGGCTAAATATAAATCTTAAGAAATAAATAATGACTAACATATATTGAGAGCCAAATTCATGTCAGGCACTTTGCATGCAATAACTCATACTATGCTCATAATAACCTCACAGTTGAGTTATTATTATCCCCATTTTCCAGATGAGAAATGAAGAATCTCAGAGAAGTTACCACTTCAAGTGACACTCTGGATTTGAACCCGGGTCTATGTGCTTCCAAAGTCCTCCTGCCTTTACCGATTTATGCTTATTAATAGAGCTATCCCTCTTTCATAAAGCGTGGATAAAGTTTCACAGGGAAACTGCTTATTCTGGTGGCTCATTCTCCCTCTCCCTGGTCTTCAAAACTCGGTGTCCAAAAGATGAAGGAGGAAAGTCACTACAATATCCACCAGGCTTTCCCTTTTATAAAGCATTTTTGGGGAGACCCAGAGACACGAGACACAGAGAGCCGCGTCACTGCACCATCCCAGTTAGGATGCTCATGCAGAGCAGCTTATGTGGGGACTGTGGTGACAGGGACAGATGTCCACCCCAAGGTGTAGGTGAAGATCAAAGCCATGGTGAACTCTGGTCCACGAGGTGAAAGGTAGGCCATTATCAGCCCATGCTACCCTGGGTCTCCCCTACACAGGAGGGCAGCAGATGGCCTCAGAACCAAAGAGTCTTCACTGCCACTCTCAAGCCACTTCAGACGTGTCTGACTGCCCGGGTATCATTCATCACCTCTGAGGTTTCAGGGGATGACCTGACCCTGGGCTGCAGACCGAGGCTCACCTTCAAGATTATAAGTAAGAAATATAATACCACTCCCTCCCCGCCACCACCCCGCAGCCTCCTGTCAATCCCCAAGTCCTCAGACAGCCCACAGGAGCCCAAGAAGGGGATGCAGACAGGCCTGATCAGGGAGGGAAGGGAGCACATGACCCTCCAGGGCTTCTCTTGCCACCACATTAAAAAAAGGTGATAGATCAAATTTCATTCATTTCTTCTGATTTATGGAAAGCAAATCTCAAGAGTTTGGACGAGAAGACAACACAGAGAAAGCTCCCTTAGGTACAGAAACCCAGACAGCCTGTGCATACGGAGGGGAGGGCGAGTGACACACTGTTTGACAAAGGTGTCATGTGATATTAAACATGGTCTCAGACCTGTGAACACTGACCTTTGCCCCCTTTCAGTCCCACCCCCTTTTCTCCCAGCTTCCCCCCATTTCAAATCTGAAATGTAGATTTGGCTTGAATACAAAATACCTTTCACCCACCAGAACTGAACATTTGCACACCCGACTGCATTGAAATGATACAATGCTGGGGTCAGAGTAACACAAAATACTAGGACCACTAGACATAACACAGACTCTTTATTTCTAAACACCATTCTAGCAGTTCGCAGTCCCCAACCCCCCAACCCAAGGCTCAAATGTAAGAGAATTTCACTTTATCTCCTCAGGCTTGTTTTGCCTTCACTTTCACTATTGATTCAGTGTCTTGGTGCTTTCTTTTGGCTTTTTTAAATATATATATATCTTTTATAAATCTATATATTTTTAATAAATATATATATTTTGTGTGTGTGTGTGTATATATAGATATAGATATAGATATAGATATAGATATATCAGGACCTTATTTAAAGAGCTTTGTCCAGCTTCTTGAAAACAGCCCCAGTGCAGGGGAAGGCACCTTCAGAAAGGGTGTGGAAATCTGTTTGCAACTTTCTAGAGTGTAATTCTAAACCACAAGGAAGAATATCCTTCCGCCCTGTGCAGCTGAAAAATTTAACAAACCACAACTGCCTTTCCCACTCAGAGACAAGACATCCCCTCCAGTTGAAAAACTGGATTCTGAAGAGAAGGACCTATAGGAAGATTAATCACAAAGAGGATATCTTCTCTTCCAAAACACTCACCTTTGAGTTCTGAGTGTCTAGTTGTGTGTGTGTTTGAGTGTATAGATATGTGTATGCATACATACATATTTCTGCAAATATGTAAAAGTGAATAAGCACAGATGAGAGTGTATAGGTGAATGAGTGACTTATGTGTGTACAAGTGTGTGTGCATGTGTATGAATGTGTTGTTATGTGAATGTATTTATATGCATGAGAGTGTATGTATGTATATGTGTGTGTTGGTGTATGTTCATGTGTGTGGGTTTATGAATAAGTGTGTAAATATATGTGAGTGCATGTTCATGCAAGTGAGTGTATGTATGTTCATGTGTGTGGGTTTATGAATAAGTGTGTAAATATATGTGAGTGCATGTTCATGCAAGTGAGTGTACGTATGTATGTGTGAATGTGCTAGTGTATGTCACCGTGAGTATATCTGTGTGCATGCATGTGTGCCCATAGGAGTGTGTGTGTGCGCCTGGGTTTTTAATGGAGTAACCCAGCATCTAATTAATGACCTGGATTAGGGGCCTATTGGCTGCACCTGGAACCTGCCCTCCACCCCTTGCTCCTTCAGTCAGGGCAAGATTGGGGTTGAAGTACCTGGAGGTGTGCAATGAGCCAAGGGCCACAGAAACACAAAGCAGCAAACATTCTAGGGATCCACTTCTGTTGTTGAAGACATTCTGAGGTTTATGAACTTGACCTCAAGTCCCTGGAAAAGCTTACCCCAGGAGGGAAAGCCTATGGCAAGATGAAGCCATGTCCCAGAATGAAGCAGGAGAGAGAGCGGGATTCAGTATAGCTGCTTGCTTGCCCAGCTCCTTAGTTGGTCAGTCTGCCTCAAGTTTACTGGATTTCTGCAGGAAAAAAACACCCTGAATCAAGGGAAAGATGCCCAGGCATAGGGTCTCCTACATTTCTACATTTGTGGGTCAAGAGACTGATACATCCTAATACATCCAAACTGGTTCAACCCTCTTAAAAATCCTCCTCATTCCACCTCTACCCAAGCATCTCCTCCATCTCACTTGTCCACAGCATTCGACCCACCAAGTGACAAAAGACTCAGAATTAAATTTTCCTTTTTTCCCCATAAATTTATGCTCTTCACTACCCCCTTATATTTCTAATCTCCTAAACTCATTTAATTATGTCCAGAGTAATTAAACTTGCTATCAGGGGGCATCTGGAAGGAAAGTTAATACATTTTAATTTGACTTATACAATGAATATTCGATCCCACATACAGTGTGGGGGGAGGTGCTTGTACACACACATTCTTGCATAATATGCTCACAGGGATCCTGGGCTGCAGGAGGTTCTCAGGGTGGGAGCTGGGAGGATTCACCCAGACAAGCTAGGAGGCCATGAACACCATGTGGACAAGGCCTTGGGGTGAAAAGGGATTAGTGGGGAATATTAAAAACCAGGCAGGGTGGGGCTTCCAGAATCTCAAACACCCTTTTGACAAAACAAAGTCTTTGAGATTTAAACAAGACAAAAAGATCTTCCTCACTAAGAATTGAAGATTTGTATTTCCTTTAAAAGCAGAAGGGGGTAGGGTTTAAAAAAAAAAAAAAAGGTGTGGCTTGTACTGAGCCTCCCTCTCAAATTGAATTTTTAATGAGGGTTTTTTCCTCAACTAGCCTGGCAGAGAAAGGTGAGCGCAAGCAAAGGTCCTACATTACCCTCCTCAGGAGTAGGGTACCTGCCTGCCATAGGTACACACCATGTTTCCATCTACACATATGCCGGGCTATGCACCGGCACCCTCTGTAAACCAAGAGGGATAAGTCTGCATGATTTACAAAGAACTGTGAGGCAGGAGGCCCCAGGTCCTGCTCAACACTTAACAGGCTGTGTGACATTGAGCAAGTCCCTTCACTACTGGCTCCCTGTGGCCAGCTAGCCCCAATTTTGTCATCTGTGAAGTGCAGGGTTGAACAGGAAGCTTGCCAAAGTTCCTCTAGCCAGGATACTCTGATTCTATACCTCCTTCCTTCAGACCTCCCCAAGGGAATGTGCCTCCTGGTGAGAAGGGGTTGTAGGCCAAGATCTGCTGGCAGTAGAGTTCCCCAGCAAGGGACATTAATCCACAAGGGGACAGTTAGCATAACTGAAATTTAATCAAATAAATGGCTAAAACTTAATTGTTAAGTGGGAGCTTGCCTATGCCATCTGACAGATGGCACACTCCCTAATCCTACAGCTTACTGCACTGCTGGATGCCATCTGAGGGGCAGGGTGGGACCAAAGCCATTCCTGCTCACCTCCCAGTTGGCCCCAGACCACTCACACTCACATACTGGTGATGCCACTTGTCACCAGAAGGCCCCCTTACGCTAACAAGCAACCAAGATAAAACGTGTAACTATTTGAAGGGGCAAAAGATCCCTGGTGGGAAAGACTCATGGTAAGAGAACACACCTCCCTGGAAACAGATGTCCTGATCCTATAACACAAATTGCAGTATCACATCCCCAAAATACAAGCCCTCCCATAAATCATTCAGGGGAGCCTGTTTCGTTTTCCTGTTCTGATGAAAGTGACCCGCGTGTGGGGCTCAAGGCCAAAAGTGCCGCCACACTCGAGCAACCCCACACTTCCCCACAGCTTACTGTAAAGGTGCTGACCAAAACCGCCACAGCCGGAACCGCTTCCCCTGCTGCCCTTTAGAAGTTGGCATTCCCCAGGGGTTGGTCCACAGCTAAGCCCCTGCCCTTCCCCTCCTCCTGTGCCAGCCTGACCAAGCCCGAAGGCTCATCCACACAAGCCTCCTTTCTCCCCACCTTCCCGGGACCATCCCACATACAGTTGGAAGCTAGGTTTCATTCTTTACATTTCCCTACTGTTTCCTCTGCCCCTCATGTTTGGACATTCTCTCTTATTCTACCTGACATTGCTTGTTTCATGCCAACATGTTTTCTCTCTCCCCGTGATATTTTCCATTATCAATTTGACTGAGGTATGATTTACATCAATAAAGCTCACCAATTTTCAGTGTGCAGTTCAGGGAGTTTTGACAAATGTATACAGTCATGTAACCACCACCACAATCATGTATAGGACATCGACATTCTCTCCCTTGTCCTTCGGCAGTCAACCCCTTATCCAGGGCCCCTGACTCTCGGCATCCTGTGATCTGTTTTCTATTACGATTGTCTTTTCTAGAATTTCCCTTAAATGGAATCATTCAGCGCGTACTCTTGTGTCTGGTTTTTACTCAGCAGAATGTCTTTGAGATTCAACCCTATCATCACAGGCATCAGTACTTCTATATTTTTTATTACCAAGTAGTATTCCACTAGCGTGGCTAGATCACAATTTGTTTACCCATTCATTGGTTGATGGATATCCGAGTTGTTTCCAGTTTTTCACCATTACAAATAATGCTGCCATGAACATTTAAGTACAAGTCTCTGTGTGGACATATGTTCTCATTTCTTGCATCAGCAGAGAAACTGCTACAGGGTCACAAATGGACCAACTCTTTTCCAGGGTGAGTGTGCTATCTTGCATTCCCACAAATGAGAGTTCTAGTTGCTCCACCAGTGTTTTTGTTATTTTCTGTCTTTTTAATTTTTATCATTTGATTGTATATATAGTGGTGTCTCTTTACGGTTTTAATTTGTGTTTATTAACGCTAAGTATCTTTCCAGGTGTTTATTTGCCATTTGTATATCTCCTTTGGTGAAATGTCTGTTGTACACATCTTTTTGCCCATTTTTTATTGGGTTGTGGGTTTCCTTTAAGTTGCAAGAGTTCTTTAATCTGGATACAATTTCTTAATCGGATATATTTTTTGCAAATATTTGCAAATATTTTCTCTCAGTCTTTATCTTTTTGGGTTTTTTTAAAGATTTTATTTATTTATTTTGTCAGAGAGAGGGAACACAAGCAGGGGGAGCGGCAGGCAGAGGGAGAAGCAGGCTCCCCACTGAGCAAGGAGCCCGATTCCGGACTTGATCCCAGAGTCCTGGGATCATGACCTGAGCCGAAGGCAGATGCTTAACCAACTGAGCTACCCAGGCATCCCGTCTCAGTCTTTATCTTGTCTTTTCTTTTTATTTTTTATTGTTATGTTAATCACCATACATTACATCATTAGTTTTTGATGTAGTGTTCCATGATTCATTGTTTGTGCATAACACCCAGTGCTCCATGCGGAATGTGCCCTCTTTAATACCCATCACCAGGCTAACCCATCCCCCCAACCTCCTCCCCTCTAGAACCCTCAGTTTGTTTTTCAGAGTCCATCGTCTCTCATGGTTCATCTCCCCCTCCGACTTACTCCCCTTCATTCTTCGCCTCCTGCTATTTGTCTTTTCATTTTGTTAAGTGTCTTTTGAAGAGCAATTTTCAATTTTCATAATGCTCAAGTTATCAATATTTTATTTTATAGTTTGGTTGTGTGTATTTGTGGTCTGGTCTACAGATCTCCCCACATGCTACCTCCCTTTTTGTCCACCAATCAGCAGAAGCCATTTCAAGATCACATAAATTTTTTCCTATGTTTTCTTTTATAGTTTTAGCTCCTACATTTAGATCAATCCATTTCAAGTTAATTTTTGTGTATGGTGTGAAATAAAGATTGAATTTCTTTTTTGTATATGGTTTCTAATTATTCCAGTTCATTTGATGAAAAAGTTATCTTTTCCCCATTGAACTGCCTTTGATCTTTGTAAAAAATCAGCTAATCATATGTGGGCATCTAGTTCTGGACTCTATTCTGTTCTATTGATCCACATGTCTATCTGTACACAAACACCACAATGTCCTGAGTATTCTAACTTTACATAAAGTCTTAAAATCAGGTAGTATAAGTCCTCCAACTGTGTTTTTCTCCTTCAAAATTGTTTTGACTATTCTAGGTATTTGCATTTCTATATAGATTTTAGAATCAGTTTGTCAATTTCAACAAAAATTCCTGCTGGGATTTTGACTGAAAATGCATTAAATCTATTGATTTCTTTCCCAATTATGTTTTAAGCTCCTGCAGGACAAGGAACCTATCTTACATTTCCCCATGGCTCCTGAGTGATGGTCAAATATCCATCTTTCAGTGGAAATGTGGCTATAGTTGGGGCAGGAAAGGCTGAGCGCAGAATGGGAGAAGGCAGTGCTGAAGGAACACGGGTCAGGAATGGTGTGGGGTCAAATGCAGACATGAGGACAATGATTGGGAACTCTTGGGTGGTGTCACACATCCTGGGACTGGCAGCGGAAAGTGGTGACTAGGAAGAAGTCAGTTTCTCTCATAGCCTGTGTTTCACAATCAGAGCAAGTTCCAAGATGTCCAGAACTTGGAAATTCTAGAGGGAGAAACGGGTTCTTGGAGGCTGGGATCTGGTCATCAATCACTGAGAAATGGAATGGAAGTTTACATTTCTGTCTGACTCCAGCTTCCCTCTAACAAGAGTTGGAAAGGGCTTAGAGATCATCTAGTCTATGTTTTACAAGTGAACAAAACAAAAACTAGAGAGATTAAGGTCACACAGTTAAATGATGAATTAATAGCACAACTAGGATTAGAAAATAATACAGGTCTTTGTCTCCAAGGTCAAAGACCCTTCCATCATATCTCAGCCTCTTTTTTTGGCAATGTGTATCCTCTCCTGCCTGTCAACTAACAGAGCCATTTGCTTCCAGAGCTAGAGCTCTAAGAAGTTAATCAGATGGTTGTTCCAAAAAGTCAGAGGGTGGTCTACAGATCTCTCCACATGCTACCTCCTTTTTTGTCCACCAATCAGCAGAAACCATTTCAAGAAACCTTAGTGGCTTCTCTTCAAAGCCCCCACTACAACCAAGCTCTCTTTCTCTGCCTCTTGCTTCAAGCCAGGTTTGGCATTCCCAGGTACTTTGGTGAAATGGGAAGGGCTCTCAGCCAGAAGTTAGGAGACTTGGCCTCTGAACCACCTGCCCCCAGCTCACTGGACAAATCACTGAACCAAGCCATAGCTTTTCTCCTCTGACAAATAAGAATGATAACACTTACACTATTGGCTTAAAGACATTGTGAAGATACAGTGAAAACAGAGCGGAAGTGTCCTCCAATACCTATAAACTGGCATATAGTAGAAGGTACAGGGATGAAGAAAACACGTACCAAATCAGGCTTTTTCTGAAGCCTCACTGCCAGAAGCAGGAATTACAAAGGAGGTTTAGGGGCATGTCCTGCATGCACACTCTCTCCCCACAATGGAACTCCTCTCTGCTTGTAGGAAAACTTGATTTGGTCCTTTCATTCCCAGTGTCTACAGAAGATGTGTGTGTATGGGTGAGTGGACATCCCAACTCTCTGCCAATTTCTCCACCTTCTTCTCTCTATCTGGAAATACAACCTGCACAGAGATATTTAAGTGCATCTTTGTTCTGGTCTTGGAAGCCCTTCCCACTCCCAGGTAATTGTGCTGCTTAAGCCCTCAACTTGCAGCACCCCTACTCTAACTCCAAAGTTAGCCCAGTGTCCTGGCCAATCTCTTGAGAGGCTTCCAATCCATGCCCCTGCTTTGCCTCCTCAACAGCTATCTCCAACAACCCAGGGCTAAATTACCCTGTAAGTCAGCTACGCCTAAACTAAGATGGTTCAGTCATTGAATAGAGTTCTGAGCCCATCCGAGTACTACTACAAGGGAAAGAACTCTAAGAGTCATCAATGATCACTTCCTGGATATCGAACACTTCCCATAGTAAAATCTCCCTGGTAAAATTCCATCTCGTTTCCCGAGACACTCTCCTTTTGCTTGCCTTCCTTTCCCCAGAAAGGAGATCCCCCTGTTTCTGCTGAGACTAAACACTGCTCACGTGGAATAGCCTTCTTCCTGGTAATGTAAGATTCAACTCCCATTCCTAGAAGGCCCCAAATTCAGTGTGACTGCAATTGACTCTAGGCTTTGCTTATCTCTCCTGCTTGAAGCAATTTAATTACTAAATTAAGGTAATATCATTGTTTTTCTAACCACAAATGGTGTTAAAATGATCAATGTCACTAATGGGTAGCTTGATCTCCCTCCAGCCACCTCCCCCACCTACCTCCTAACCCCTCAGCCCTCCAAGGAGAACCAAACTGTCTCCTCTCCTAGTGAGAGTGCCACATTTCCATGCAAATTGAGTGTCCAGAGTGAATGCGGTGGGGGCGGTGCCCGACTTTCTCCATGGCTGAGCTGCTGGAGTATTTGCATAATAAAATGCGTTAACAGCTTGGAATTAATCATAGCTGCTACCCTGGATGGCCTAAAGAACTATTTTCCAGACCCTTATCTGTGAAAACTCTGGATGGCATTTGTAGGTAATAGAGCCTCTGTATATTTTTCTAATTATCATTACATTTTTCTATTTGCCTCCAAAATGTGCCCCCATCCTAAAATATCATAAAATGCTGTAGGTTTCTTAGGATGTTTTTATTACATAAAAATCCTTAAGCATTCAATAAATTACACCATATGTGCTTTTATGCATGAGATTATGCTAGAAGAAGATGAGTAGAGATTTATATGATAGAGTGGACAACAGAGTATATAGGCTTTGGAACCTAAACAACCCTGGTTTGAGTCTTCCTTCGTAGATGATTTGGGGAAAGTCACACATCCTTGCTGAGACTTGGTTTCCTTTGCTGTAAAAAGGGGATGTGGTAGGCTGCCTTCTAAAATGGCCCCAATGCCCCGCCTTCTGGTATCCACACCCTTGTGTAATCCCCTTCCCTTGAGCGTTGGCTAGATCTAGTGGCTTGCTCCTAACAAAAAGAATATGGCAAAAGTAATGGGATGTCAATTCCAAGGTTGAGTTACAAAAGATTGTGACTTTTCTCTCTCTCAACTCATTCACTGTGATAAAACTGGCTACCATGTTGTGAGCTGCCCTGTAGGGGCCCAAATAGCAAGGAATCTAAGATGGCCTCCAGCCAACAGCCACCGAGGAACTGAGGTCTTCAGTCCAACAACTCAGAAGGAACTGAATCCTGCCAGCAACCACTAAGTGAGCTTGCTCATTTGAACCTCAAGAAGATTGCAGGTCTGGCCTACAACCTTGATTGTAGCCTCGTGATAGACCCTTAACCCAGCGAATCTGCACCTAGATTCCTGACCCACAGCGACTGTGAGATAATAAATGTGTGTTGACGTCAATGTTAAGTTTTAGGGTAATCTCTTATATTGCAATATATAACCTATATAGGATATCAAAGCTTATAAGCTACTTCACTGAAACATGTTCTTCTTGAGATAATAGGGTTTAAAATAGTGCAGCACCATACAGATGTATATTATCATTTGTTTTCAACCCAATAAATAACTCACTTTCCTAAATGCTTAACTTGCTTTGTTTGAACAGCCAAAGGAAGTTCTGCTTCCTCCAAATGTCCCCATTCATATATTTTCCAGGAATTTCATCCCTGTTGCAATTTTCACTTTGGGGCTTGGGGTTTGTTTTGTCAAGATTATCGGCAGGACCACCTCACAGAAGATAGTGGGTAGACAACGATGGGAAGTTAGTTGTCAGTAACAGGAAGACTGTTCCCACAAAACTATTCTTTAACGAGCTTTGTCACAGACCAACTCCTACCACTAATAAATAATAGTGGTAAGAATCAGAATGATAACAGTTTCTACCATTTATTGAGCAACCATTATGTGCGGGAACTTTGAAAACATTCTTTCAGATCCTCACCACAACCCTGAAAAAGAGAATTCAGAGGGTTTAAGTCACTTGTTTTAGGGTGCTTAGGTTAGCTGAGGTTCTAGAACAGAACTCTTTTTGTTTGTATTTGATCCTTGTCTTTTATGTATGTGTGCCTAAATAATTTTTTTAAATAAAGTGAGAATTTGTTTTGTATCCTTTTTTTTCCCACTTAACACTTTATCATGAGCATTTCCCCCATGTTATCAATTTTTTAACACTATTTTTAAAGGCAGCATAATATTCCATTATGGAGCAGATTTCCCCTACCCTTATTTTTTGGTATTTAGGCTATTACCAGATGTTTTGCTTTCATAAATTATGCTGTGATAAGCATCTGTGATCATATCTGATGATTTTCATAGAATAAAGTCCTAGGAGTGGGACTTCCAGGTCAAGTTTATAAGCGTTTTTAAGGCTCCTGATGCATGTTGCCAAATTGCTTTCCTGAAAGGTTGTACCAATCCATATTCCTAGGGAGATAAACACTTAACTTTGAAAGCAAAGGGAATTTTAAAATGTGAGATAAGCTGGCACCTTGTTTAAAGGAACAACTCCTTAAGTTCCCTGCAAAGGCCCTCTGAGAACCCCTATGAACCACTGGCTGAGGAAACACTGTTCCGCCTTCCTGACTGGCTGGTTAAATTCCCAATGTCCCAGATGTCATTTTATTCACAGTTATAGAAGGGGATTGGGTGGGGTAAGAGGGGAAATAGAAGCATTTGCATGATAATAAACCTGAAACTTAATAATCATGCTTTTACAAAACATGTATATGGTCCTTTCTTGAGGCTGCTTTTCCAGAATAGGATGACCTTCTCCAAGGGGATAAGAATATTTTTCTCTGCCAGATCTTAAGCTAGGGCATTGAAATTATTTCTATACACATACACAAAGAGAAGGAGGAAGCTGAGGTACAAATATTTAGTCACACAAAGAGTGGAGAAAAGATACCACAGTGGCATTAATTATCTAGATGGTATTTAAGGCCAAAGGAAAATTCAGGAAGAGTTTTTTTTTTAATTGTTAAAATTCTCCACCCCAGTTTGTTATGTGTTGACATAGCCAAAGAACCATTGGCCTATTTTAACCTTTGAACATTTCCATTTTACTTCTACAAATTGGGAGAAAGGAAAAGAATATTCACAAAGATAGGGGGGGAAAGGATGGTTACAGGAAGGAGACAGAAACCGATGATAAAAGATTATTTCAATTCTCTGCAGTTACTTGGGTTTTCAAACCATAGTCTTGGTCTTAAGAAATGGAAGTTAACTTCATATACACACCAAGTAGGGCAGGGCCTAGATGGCATGATTTTAAAAGATCAAAAAGATTTTGGTATTCTGCCATTACTTGCAATGCCCTGCATTGATCAGGGTTGGCCAACTGCTGTAGCAAACAACCCCAATTTCAGTGGCCTAACATCATAAAGGGCCTTATATCACAGTCTGGTGTAGGTTGTCCAGAGGGTGGGGGATGATGAAGGAGGACCTATTCCACACAGTCATTCAGGGACCCAGGCAAATGTGCATTAAACCAAGAACATACCATTCTCATCCATTGGATTAACAAAATTTGAATTTTTACAACAAAAAAATGTATCTGTATATAAATTGTGTGATTTGAGTAGATTTTAGAAATTATAAAATAGCTGCTTAGTGTTCTATGCCCCCAGAGCAGATAGAGAAGGTAAACAAAGCTAAGAGTAAAAGTAGGGTTAGATGACAGGAGAAGGACTTGGGGGAACCACTTGCATTGCTCCCTAACTCAAAAGAGGTTTAGAAGGCGAAAAGGAATCCAAGTCCTAGAAAGAAGTTGCCATATCTTACAAAAAATAGCTACTGGCAACAGGTTACAGGCTGTGCCCAAAAAGGCTCTTTTAGACTCTTATGGCCACTCTTAGAACCCTCCCTCCCAAAATAAATCATCTGAATTAGGACATCTTAGACCTTGGGCATGAAACACCCAATCTCTTATGGCTCCTGCTCTCTTGTGGCCCTACATTTCTAATTTAGCAGCCCAATCAGAGCATCAGTTTTGGAAGAAAGGTTACTTGTTCCCAGGCCCACAGTGAGAAGTGGGAGGGAATGTGGGAACCAGGGTAAGGCTTGGCCACGGTGCCATCAGATGTATCCAGATCATCCCTCCTGCCCTGAACAGGTGGGTGCTGGATAAAGAGAACTGTCTGTGATGAGTGAAAAGAGACATTTGTTTAAAGACCCTAGGATAGGCCTCTGGGTAGGAAGTATCTTGCTTACACAGCCCTGGGACCAGGGAAAGAAAACATTTCATCATTTAGATTTCAATATTTGTTTCACAGAGACCTGGAGAGACTTCCAGGGATTATAGTAATTGCCAATAGAAACTGGAATTTTTTATAATTTTTTTTTTTTTTTTACATTTCTTAGTGATACCTTCACTGGCCCTGGTTGAGCAGCATCTTAATGCTAAATTGGTGAGGACTGTCCCTCTTAGGGTGACCAGTTTGTCCCAATTTGCCCAAGATTTTACCTGTTTTAAAAATGAGGAAAACTCCTCCATCTCAAGCAAACCAGCATGGCTGGTCACACTAATTCTTCTACACAATTTTGCTAACAGCATCATCTGGGAGCCGTTTTACCCAAAACAACAAAGGATTTGGGCTGAACCACTGACTTTCTCCCTTCTAGAGAAGTCAAGATGAGGGCAGGTCAGGGCTGCTGTCTGTGACCCTGGCACAAAACAACATTATCTATCTCACAAGGAGACTAAATTTACAACTTGGCCTCCAGTCACAGGCTTAGGAAGGAGCTTGGAGATTATCTAGTGACCATCTACATGACAAATAAGGAAATCGAGATGGAGAAATCTTAAGAAACACTTAAGGACATGGAGCAGAACTGTCTAGGGCAAGACTTCTTCTCCAATCTGGTGCTCTTTCCGCTGCAACACACAACTCTGTCACTAGAATGTCCAAGCAACTGAGTTAATGGGCCCCAAGATATTATTCTGGACATCCATTCCAAATCTTATGAGAAATGCTCCCAATAGTCACCACCAGTGGCAAAGGAGAGGATGGCAGTGGCAGCCTCCTCTTGGGGAGATTCAGGTGGTGCCTAGGAGGCCACACCACACCACCATGAGCTGCCATGTCTTTCTGGGGCTCCACTCCCAGCCTCCAAACCCTCCTGACCAACATCAGGGCCCCAAACTTTTCTGTACTTCCTTTCTATCCCACCTTCTCAGCTTATACAGGGGCTAGAAAAGAAGACAAAAAGAGGGGCAAGGAGGCACATGGGATGAAATAAGTCAGAGTCACTACAACAGCCTCACCGAGAATCTCCTTAAAGTTTTTTTTTTCAAAGATGTTATTTATTTATTTGTCAGAGAGAAAGAGAGAGAGAGCACAAGCAGGGAGAGCAGCATACAGAGAGAGAAGCAGGCTCTCCACTGAGCAAGGAGCCTGATGATGCAGGACTCTATCCCAGGACCCTGTGATCATGACCTGAGCCAAAGGCAGACGCTTAACAGACGGAGCCACCCACGCATCCCTAAAGTTATTATTTTTTTAAGATTTTATTTATTTATTTGAGAGAGAGAGAGAGCGCGCGCGCACATGGGTGCGCACGAGTAGGGGAGGGGCAAAGGGAGAGGAAGAAGAAGACTCCCAGCTGAGCAGGGAGCGAGATGCAACTGGGGGCTCCATCCCAGGACCCCAGGATCATGACCTGAGCCAAAAGCAGATGCTTAACTGACTGAGCCACCCAGCACCCCAATTGGTAACTTCTGAGAAGTTGAATGAAATACACTGCTCAAGCTGATTCTATAGATACGGCATTGCTGTTCTCAAAAACCAAACCAGCAACCAAGCAACTACTTCTTCAACCAATGAAGCTACTTACAAATGTCTTATTTTTAAAGGGAACAAAAAAGGTTTTGATCACACACAGAAAGAGTCTGTGCAGCTGGTAGCATATGCCTCTTGGGAACACGGGGCTTTTAAAATCATTACTCTTAGGCTTCTCCCATTATTATTTCAGATTTATTAAGGTAATTCAGGTTGGATATAGGTTTAGGAAGCATGTGGAAACTGCCATCAAGAATAATTATTTTATAAAAAAAAGAATAATTATTTTATATTCTCACCCCTCCCAGGTCTCTTTTCTGGATTTAGAGACAGTTGCTATTCAGGCAGATGAGAGTAACACAGTGCAGGTACTTCCAACCTCTCCAATATTTGAGGGATTGGAAGTCTACTTCAGGTAGATACATTTGAACCCAAAAGGCTGTGACATTGCAAAGTTAAACCACCTATTCTGGTTTACCACTGCACCTCAATGCCCCCCCCAAAACACACCTTATTCTGCCACTCTGTTCTCTGTCCCTGCAAATCTTTCCCATGCTCTGAGACCCAGCCTAAGATCCTCCTAAGACATCTTGCCAAGCCTCTACAACCCACATCATTCTCCCTTCTCTGAGTTCATGTAGCTCTTAAAGTAGCACTTAATTACAAAATATGTTCTATTGCGCTTTTATTTCATGATTCACGCATACAGAATGCCCTCTATGAAGGCAGTATGTTAATGAGAAATGCTCAATTAACATTTGTTAGATGAACAGGTAAATAAGAGCACGGATTTTGGAGTTAGAAAGACCGGACGTTACTTCTTACTAGCTAGATGACCTTTAGCAAGTCACTTAACCAGTTCTAGCCTCTATTTCTTTATCGGGAAAATGACAATATGACACAGCTCAGAGGAATAAATAAAATACACATAACAGGTGGTCAAGGACAGAGTGTGCCCTTTACCTTCACCAAGTGCACAATGAGTCAGCGTTCATTTATTGATTGTCTAAACCAGTTTATATTTCAGTCTTTTTTTTTTTTCAGCAGTATTCATGCTGAAACATGTCTACCATATTTTGATTAGGACAAGGTTTAGCCTATTGATTGTGAAAAGGTTTCCAGAAATCAAAACCAAATCCTGTAGCAAAAGGACATGGGGAGGTGTAGGTGTGTGCTGATTTGCCTTCTTATAGAAGAAAAATTCCCCAAACTTATTATAACGAAAAATGTTGTTTGAGTCACCTGCCATGGCCCTAGTATCATTCACCATTGTTTCCTTCAAAATACCTCAAAATGTGTCCAGCACGTACTAAGACATAGCAGGCACTCTATTTGTATTTAAAAACTGAATTATAGCCATGATTCCAAAGTGTTGGGAATTTAACTAGCTGGAGTAGTAGGGAAATGTTTTCAAAAGCCATTTAATTCTTTGTGTCCTAAAGTATATTTCAACAAAACAGAACTCCAAAAGACTGCCCAAAGCTACAGCCGAAACAGCCCTGGGCCACGGATTGTTGAATGGTGTCCTTTAAACCCTGCCCCATAAATATTCTCAGCCTAATGAATCCATGCCCCCAAACAGCCCCTGAACTGGTCTACTAACCGCAATACATGTTAAATTTATGATTTCTAAACAAGATAAAAGACCTGACTGGATTTATTTCCTTACAAAAAAAAAAAAAGGCATTCCATTCCCGACCAAGTTGAGACCCTGAACTGGTTTATTTGCTACCAGCACCTACTTGCGCGTCACTTGGGCAAAACCACCTTATATAGGTTCCCTGGTGTTTTGTAGAGTGGCCTTCTTTCCCTGACAGGTCTGAGCTTACTCCTCTCAGCACAGATTGCTCATGGCAGTGACTGTGCCGCCATCCACTGATTCCTCCTATGGCTGCTCAAGGTGACTTCCTACCTGGCCACCACTGAACTGCATTCTTCCCCGGTTATCCTCTCAGGTTCTCTCTTTCAGGGAGAGTCACACAGAATCGTGGAGTCAGAAGTGACCTTGGAATTCATCTACTCATTTTACAGATGAGAAAAATAAGATCCGGAGAAGAAAATGAACAGAAAGAGCGGGGACTAGATAGAACCCAAGGGTCTTAATTCTGAATCTAGAGCTGGGCCGCTAGGCTCAAGACCTGAAGTCATCCTCAGCCGCCCCTCCCCCAGCACACATTCCAGGAAGGTAGCTTGGGAATTCCAGAGAGTTTGCCTTGAGTGCCTCAGTTGGCTTCCAAAATCTGTGTGGATAGGCTCCCTGTGGCTGCCATCCTCCCACCCATCACCCCGAAGACTCCAGTCTTGTCTTAGCTGACTTCCCTGTATTTCGTTTTCTCAAGGTCAGACTCTTTGTTTCTGCAATAGTTTAAGTGAGATGAGCAATATCTGACAAACCAGCCTACCTGAGGAAAGGAGATTAATGACTCCTCCCAGATAATCTGAGAATATTAAAATAAGGGCCTTCTGATGGCTTTGCTATCCAGACCAACACAGCATCTTTAAAAGAAGATATTTGAACTCAGAGGGTGATGGAGCAAGCCATCCTTTTAGAGGTAAGGTGTAGGAACTGGCCAGGCCCAGAAATGGCCCAGAGAATGCAGGTTGTATGTGGATCCACCTGCTTTCTTGGCCTGAGTGGAATTACTGGGAACCACATACCAGTATCATGAATCCAACACTCATACTCCTCCCTTCCAGGAGTTAATCCTCAATTCCCATCACCTCACCGTGGCAAGGTTAGGACCAGCTCCAGCCTCAGCATGTTAGCACATTCAAGAGCCTACACCCACAGTTATCCCACTATCTCCAATACCCTCCCACCTAGCACCTAGCATGAGTCTAAACCCAGGAGAGAGCATGTCCAGAAAGGACAAGATTAAAAACCTCATGGAAAGTCTGCAGAATGAGTCATAGTGGGTCCCAAGTCCTGCCTACTCTCTTAACCAGTTCTATGGCCCCCAACAAACCACTGGACTGCTCTGTGCCTCAGTTTGCTCACTGGTGAGGTTAACAGCAATACCTTGATAGAATAGGGACAAAATGAGCAAATAAAAACTGTTCAACGAAGGTAAAAATAGTTTTCAAAGGTATGAGTATCTCATTATGTTATTAGTAATAATACAATCACTTCCTTGTCCTCCTCCCAAACATTTACTCACATTTCTTTGGAACCCTTTCAGAGAACTCTCAGATTTACCAGATAGCTTGAAAGATTTAGCTTCCCCTCCTGTTTAAATTCCCTTGCAGTTAAGCCCAGTTTGTACCAACTGACTTTTTTAAAAAATAAGATAAAAAGGGAAGCTTTGACCAGGACTCAAGACTCAGAAAACCAAATCATTTGGCGAAAAATGAATTCCAAGCATCTGCCTCCATCGCCAGCTGCATCTTCCTGAGAGCAAGTCACAGAGTTGAAAGCTTGGAGTCCTTTGCCCTGGTCTCAGAATATAACTTCAAGTCTCTCAAGTTTTGCTTTTGAGGCCAGTTCTTGACCTGCAAGTTCTTAAAACCCAATAGCAACCAGACAAAACTCTTGCCCACACTCTGTTTTACCTCAGTATTCACACCTTGCATTCCGGCCTCTTTCTGTCTACAGACTGAACCTTCAGTGTTTGACAAGCAGGGAGTTCTACAGGCAAGGGCTATGATTATACCATGTTGTTGCTTGAGGGAGAAAAGAGAGGGGAGGGAATCCTAAACAAGCAAGGACTGACCAAACAAATTAATAGGCCAGACAAGATTAGAATATGTCTTCCCTGATCCAGCTCAAACACATGTTTGAAAGCCAGATCTTCTACTTTTTCTAATGGGCAGAATGAACAACAGGAAACTTTTAGAATGGTAATAGTAGATTTCACAAATGAATAGTAAAGAGCCCATCTGGGGCAGAAAACATCTTACCAGTCTTTGGAATGCTCCCACACCTTGAAGGGGGTCCCCCTTCTTAAACTTCCAAAGTCCTCAGAAATTATTCAAAAGTGAGAGTATAATGAGGGGAAGCAGCAAACATGCAATCTGATGACTTTTCCCAGTCCTCCCCAACAGAAACCGTCCATAAAGTAAAATGACTCTGAGGGTGCAGTTCACCTAGAAAGCACTCATATCAACAACCACCGGCCTTAAAGTGGACATAAATATCAGGTCAGCTTCACAGCCATTTATCCTACTCTCGGGATAACACACATAAATAAACTGGAAGTGGACACTTCTCCCACCCCAGGGAGGTGATCCTGCCCCTAAACTCCAGGCACACTGTTAGGCAGTAAAAGAAAATCAGCCCTTCTCCGGCTGCAAATGACCGGACAGTTTGCAGGAGCCCCAGGCTCTGGAGAGTGCCTCTGTCCCCACATAAGCGTCCTTTCCCTCTCTGCCACTGCCTCTCTCATATCAACCCCTGTCCTTTCTCCTTTGCTTGCTCTTGCTAGCCTCGCCTCCTCTTTTGTGTTTGTTTACTTTGTTGCCGTTTGTTCTTGTTATTTTCTTTTTTTTAAGATTTTATTTATTTATTTATTTATTTATTTATTTATTTATTTATTTGAGAGAGAGCACAAGCAGGGGAAGAGGCAGAGGGAGAGGCAGAAGCAGGCTCCCCGCTGAGGAAGGAGCCCAACTTAGGCTCAATCCCCGGACCATGGGATCATAACCTGAGCTGAAGGCAGACACTTAACTGACTGAGCTACCCGGGTGCCCCTGTTCTTGTTATTTTCTATTTTGGTTTTGTTTCCTTGCTTTTTTTAAACAGTTTTTTTAGTTAGGGTGAAATACATATAACATAGTATTTACCATTTTAACCATTCGTAATTATACAGTTCAGAGGTATCAAGTATACTTGGCAATGCTGTATGCCCATCACCACCATGCATCTCCAGAACAATGTATCCCCTCAGCAGACCCTCCACCCCTCCATAGTTGGACGCCCCTTCCCTCCCCAGCCAACATCAAGGTGACCCCGATGTTATTAAGGTAGCATCTCACAGTGCATCATGCTTGTGCCCTGACAACTTCCAATGCATCCCTATGCTTCCGAAGATATTTTTCTAATCACAAAGATTTGACTCCCCCACCAAAAAAAAAAAAAAAAAAAAAGACGTTTGGAGAACCCTCTCCCCACTATACAAACCTTGCAAGCCCTAAATGCCAAATGCCAAATGAGGGGCCCATGAAGTAGGCCAGACGATGGGGCTGGCCACACTTCTCAAACTTAATTCACGTTGTTAAAATGTAGACCATGACTCAATAGCTTTGGGGAGGGGCTGCTGATAGTGCATTTTTAATGGGCTCCCAGATGATGATGCCCACACCCTGGGGTCCACTGATAGCACTTTTGAGTCTCAAGGGGAGATGTCCCTTCCCGAGAGCCCCCGGTGAGGAAGGCTTCTGAAAGGAGGTGACAGCTGGGCAATAGTTCTCTTGTCTGTGCGGTGCCACAGGAACGGCCACCTGGGCAGACCCAGGGGACAACCTCACCATGTCACCCTGAAAGGGGAGCATAATTCACCTACCCAGGGGTGGAAGTGGTGGCAGGAAGTCCAAGTACACCCAGCAGGCTGTTTGTGCCACCCGAGGAAAGAGGAACTGACCTTTTTCTCATGGGGAAGTGTATCTTCTCTTCTCCAAACCACAGGCTCCCAAACATACTAGCTCGAGTGAAGTTCCTGCGATGACCACTGGGCGTGGGCCAGCCTCATCTGGCCCCCAGCCCACAGACTACGGCCCCACGGGCCCAGGCCACGCCAAGCAAGGCTGCCATTCCACTGCCCTGCTGCAGGACCCCAGCCTCCCCATCCAGGAGCACAGCCCCACTTGCCTTCCTACACCAGTTCTGTGCCTCTAAGCCCAAGCCAAGGAAGAAAGCTGTGTACACTGACACTTAAATTAGATCCTTGCAATTATCTCTCAATCCTGGCTTGCCCTGCGCTTCTTCATCACTTTTTCTAATAGCTAAAGTTACTCGCCCTCATTTTAAGTACATTGTGCAAAAGGCATAGGCCAACTTCTGATATATTCCCACAAGCAAAATTAAATACCAGTAACATGTGTTTTAGTGAATTGGGTCCCTCAATTTGCATCTTATAATAAGGATGTTATCATACTGGTTTATGGCTCAGCTCTTTAGTTTTTATCTCTCTGGGGCTAGATTCCCCCTCATGAGTTCAATGTAAGTCTATGAACTAATGCAATTTTTAAAACGCTTTTCTTCTGTGTTAACACCCTTATGAGTAAAGAGATTTTACTCCCCAAAGTGTACGGAATGTTTGCATTCACTGGAGGATGGGGCAGGATATTAGCCCTTAGTGATATCCGTGGCTGCTCTTAAGTGAAAGGAGTTGAGTCAGTAATCCGGTCTGCCACTGCAAAAAAGCCTTTTTCACCTCTTTGCACTGAGACATAATCTCTGGTGTGTTCATTCCCTTACATTTAGATTAATTATAAAACATTGTCACCAGAATATTAAAGTAATGTTTAATACACAGAAGGGAATAAGGTATTCTGGAAAATGCATAATTTCCCTATGATGATTTTGCCAGTTGCATGCAATATGATCTTTTGATTGCCAGCTATAGAAATATTGTGACTAAGCTTTCACTAGCTTTTTATTTTTGCAACCATCCTGTCATAGCACTTTGAAAACTGTAAGCTTGGCCCATCAAAAAAAAAAAAAAAAAAAAAAAACCAAGGGTGCCCATGCTAAAGAGTTCTCTCAGCTTGGTTCCAAAAGAGGGTGGTGGAAGGGGAGGGGGAGCAGTGTACAACAGCACCTTCCACTTCACCAGCCCTAACACAGTGGGGTGGTAGAGAAAGGACTGACCCTACCCTCTACACAAGTCAAACACAGGCACACACACACACACACGCGCGCGCGCGCACACACACACACACACACACACTCCATGTCCCTTGACTAGGGGAAGGTGTCAACATTCCTAAATGGAAATCCCAAGTCCTTTTGCTTGCTTCAGATTTTCCAAGCTCTACTGCAGCCACACACCCAGGAGGCATGGTCTAAATCAACACAGAACAGCAGCAGGTGGAATGTTCCTAGCTGGCAGTGGCTGAAATGGGACCAACACACTCCTTGGAGGACCACTCCTGGGGATTGGTTACCTCAGCCATCTCCCTCTAGGTCACTGGGCTCAGTCCTTGGCTGTGCTGGTTAACAACCAGGTGTCGTTACCAGCGGAGGGCTCCTGTCCTTCGAGCTCTCACTCCAGGTCTCTGCAGGTGGAACTTTTCCACTTCAATCATAATTTTTTTAATAATAATAATAATAATGGCAGCAGAAGGGGCACTCCAGCCCCCTTTCCTTCCCATAAGCACTCACTGGCAAGGTGGTGGCCCCATTCCTCTGTCACACTACCAAGAATGCTGGTACAATTCTTTCAGCTTTTTAAAACTGGAATTAATCTTTAAATATGTGTTCTATTTATCCATGCCACCTAACAGCAATACGCCCAACACCTGTCATCTTGTTTCCATTCTCTTCAAGGCTTGCCTCTCTGGCCTCCACCCTCTGCTCTTCAAAAATATACTGGATGTATATATGAAAAACTAAGCCCTCTCACCCCAAAAGGCTCAGAGTCTGGAGGCTTAATTACCTCTCCATTTGCAACACAGAGGCCCCCTGGGTCAGAATTAAATGTGATTTCCAGTAGGAGAGGGGATAGGTTTACTCCACTCCTGCCCATCCCACATCTGTTCTGCAGACACAATGACTCCTTAGGCCAGGAGAGGATAAACGAACCTTCTCTAGTCCAGTTTTGTAGCCTTTACCTTTAACGCCTGGAGAAGAAGAGTGAGGGGTCAGAGTGAATACAGTTTCTGAAGATAAGATTCTAGAAACCAGGGGGTGCTGAATATCAAAGATCAAAGCCCAATAATGTCCTTGAGATCAACACAGTCATAGATGAGGCATGTTTTCCTGTCTGGCTGTGTGCATACTGGTAGCATACACAAGACATGAATATGCATATGTTATAAATAGGTGTATACATAAGAAATTAGAAGTGTAACTGTGCATATATACAGCCTTCCTATACATACACCATACTTCTGACTCGTGGGAAAAATGAAAAGAATGATTATGTGAAACTATTACATTAAACACCTGCATTACAACTACTACATTAAACATTTAAATATATTATATGGACACTTGCATTTCCTAACTAAGTATACAGTAGACCCCCTTATCCATGGAGGATACATTCCAAGACCCCTAGTGGATGCCTGAAACCACAGTTAGTACCAAACCCTATTATACTATGGTCTTTTTCTATACATACATACCTGCAGTAAAGTCTAATTTATAAATTAGGCACAGTAAGACATTAACAACAAAAACTAATAATAAAATAAAATAATTATAAAAATATACAGGCATACCTCGTTTTACTGTGCTTTGCTTTATTGCACTTCACAGATACTTGTTTTTTACAAATGGAAGGTCTGTGGTAACCCGGCGCGGAGCAAGTCTATCAGTGCCATTTTTCCAACAGCATTTGCTCACTTCATGCCTATGTCACATTTTAGTAATCTCACAACATTTCAAACTTTTCCATTATCATTTGCTATGGTGATCTGTGACCAGCGATGATGACTCCCCAAAAGCTCAGATGACGGTTAGCATTGTTTAGCGATAAAGTATTTTTTACTTAAGCTATGAACTTTTTTAGACATCACACTACTGCACACTTAATAGACTGCATAGTGTGAACATAACTTATATATGCACGAGAAAACAAAAAAAAATTCATTTAACCCGCCGTATGGCGATATTCGCTTTACCGCAGTGCTCTGGAACCAAACCGCAGTATCTCCGAGGTATGCCTGCACTGTATTAAAGTTATGTGAACACGGTCTATTTGAAAATCTCTTACGTACCGTACTCACCCTTCTTCTTCGGAGGATGTGAGATGGCAAAATGTCGGCATGATGAGATGACGTCAGTGAATGACGCAGGGGAGTGACGCCGGGGAATGGCGCAGGCGTCGTCCTGACGTAGCGCTGGCTGCTATGGCGCTTTCCACCGTGAGTGAGAAGGAGCACCCGCTTAGTGACCGTGGTTGCCAATGGGCACCTGAAACTGAGGAAAGCAAAATTGCAGATGAGGAGGGGGCTTCTTTCTGTGACTTTCAGTGATTATCTGCTGAAGTGTGAATTGAGCCATAGAAGAGGGGGAGCGTAGCTAGAGAAGGGAGCTTTGTCTTCTCCACAGAATTCATCTCCCAGAGACCTTTTTTTCCCTCCCTGTCCCACGTCAAGGTCTATAGGGAATATTTAACTTTTTCAGTTATACTTTATTTCGGTGGGAGGGAAATACGAGCCATACCCGTCATGTCAAAGTGTTTTCGCACCTCAGGGGAATGTTTCCACGTGTGCTGAACCCCTTGGGGCGGCTCCCAGCCACTCACTCATGCCTGATATTTAGCTTGTATTTACATCTTTGACAATCCTCCTGAGAACTGGCGCCAGCACTGGGGCTTGTGGCTATGGACAGGTCACAGGGGTGAGGAGGAGGAGGTTCGAGGGGAAACTCAAGAGTAAAATGGAGAGTTTGCAACCCAGTGTCAAAAACGAATTCTTTGTGTGCCTTAAATGTCCTGATTTATGACCCTGGACAGTCATAGACCAATCGTGCTTCCAGGGAGAACAGAATGGTAGCCAGGGGGAAGGGAGGTGTGGAAGGATACCAGATCATATGACTGCCATACAATAATACAAAGGTCTCTTTTTTTTGAAATTTAAGCTCCAAGAGAGTAAAGCCCTAGCCTGCTCAGCCTCACTTTGGTGCAGAGAACATTTCTCTGATTCTGCGTAAACATGCTTGCTTACTTTCACTTCATGCCTTCATTATGAAATTCATCTAGTGCTGTGGCCAAATGACAATAAAATCGTATTATTGCAGTACCTGGCATGTATCAACAAGCATATTGCAAAGAAAAAAGCAACATAATTCAACTTTTACAAATAGTCAAAATAATAAAAAAAAAAATCTTTAATCTTTCCCCCTCAAATAAAGGAAATCCCTGGAGCCCACTGAACTACAAAACTCTTATAGTTTTCTGTTCATTTTCCACTTAACTTTATCATTGTGCTTGAGACTTTCTGCTAAAGTGTTAAATGCCTGATGAGATGAGATGTTTTCCCTTCCTACTGTAAAAAGAGTTCATCTCTAGGAAACTGAGTGGTTTGGGCCTCAAGGTCTTTATCTTTAGGGTCTTCATTGTGTGGGCTTCTAACAACCGTCACATAAGGAAGATCTTTTGTCAGCTCTCCATAGGCATTCTGGGATGGATCTAGACCAGGGTAAATGGGGAATTTAGATATACCATCAAATAATGGCATCCTTGCGTGCTTGCATGCAGTGAAGATGACTACATAGCTTGACCCAAATACTATACTCATGGCAGAGTCCTCCCTCCAGGAAATTGGCAACCTTGAACCTTGAAGGTTCAAGGACCAGCCTCCTGTTGGTCTCTTGGTCACCTTTGAGTTCCCCTTCAATCCATTCCATACTCTGCTATACTCTTCCTAAAATCTTTTCTATGGACACGATTTTGAAAAACTTTTTATTGACTATGGTACAGGCCCCATCACCTATCATTAAAGAGCCTCCATAATTGGTTCCAAATTAGTTTCTAAGTTTACCTTCCATTATATCCATAAATAAACCTTTTCCTGCCACAGTGATCTAGCCCCTGCCCTCCACACACCACAGGACTGCCTTGAACTGGTTTGCCCTCATCCTTTCTCTTTATGGTCCAAATTCTAGCCTGCCTTTGATGACCAACTAAAAGCCCAGCATCTTTGTGGGCCCCAGAGAAATCCTCTTCCTTCAGATTCCTATAGTTTGTATCTCTCACTTCTGAATTAATCCTATTGCACCCTTTCATTGTTAATGACCTGCTTTTATGCTTATAATTTTGCCCTCTTAATGGGACTGACTATATTCCCTTTGAGGACAGGGCTTGAGTCTTAAACTTCTTGATAGTTGCCCAGAGTGCCTAGAACACCACCTTGTACGCTGTAGGGGGGGAAAACGAATTTGGCTTATGCTGATGTTCTGAAAGAGATCACAGGACTGCACATAGGAGAAGTAAAGAATTCTTTGTCATGTTTCATTTAGAATGAATTAGCAGCAGGTAACCAGTGACAGGTCAGCCCAGAGAGTGGAAATACATAGATTTATCCTTTATATAAGATATACACACAGGATATACAGGATATAGTAACACTTATCTTCCATCCACAGGACAAGAAACTGTGTTTCTATAGCTACTCTCCTTCTAAATTACCTGCTGTTATTATTTTTTTAAGATTTTATTTATTTATTTGAGAGAGAGAATGAGAGAGAGAGAGAGAGAGAGGGTGAGAGAGGGGAGGGTCAGGGGGAGAAGCAGACTCCCTGCTGAGCAGGGAGCCAGATGCGGGACTCGATCCCCGAACTCCAGGATCATGACCTGAGCCGAAGGCAGTCGCTTAACCAATTGAGCCACCCAGGCGCCCCTGCTGTTATTATTTACCAGAAGGACTGGACCAGCTACACGAGGAAACATCAGTGTATACTCATCCCCGTCATTTGAAAAATAACTTTTAACTATGTCCTACTCATAAGGTATAAAGAATAACATTCCCATTCATTTGGAAGTGCTGAAGCCCCTGGCCTGTTGTCTACTTTGGCAAAGTGAATCATATATTAGCATTTAAAAAGGCCCACTGTTCTCACCACTGTCAACTTAACTAGTTTTTCAGTAGGATTCTAATTAATTTCGTTCTCAACTGGCGGCAATTTCTGACGGGCAGTAACTGTGCCCTTTACCTCTTTGCCTCTTTTCCCCAGCACTTAGCTCAGTAGGTTGCATATAGCAGGGACCTAATAAATATTTGTTGATTGAACAAACGAATGAGCCTTACTGCGGATGGAGAAGATGCATGAGTGAATTTCTCAGGTATGGTTCACAGAATCAAACTGGTCCTCCCAGCGCCAAGGACAGACAGAAATGCAAGCGCTGTGAGAAATACTGACACCAACCTTAGTCGGTGGTTAACAAGACCAGAACCCTGAAGGCAACACCACTATGAGTATGCTTTCTAATCAGTTTAATTAGCCCTGCACTGTTGTCACTGTTTTTCATAGGGGATCCTCCACGGCGGCATTACATATGATGACAAAATTCTACAATGAGACAGAACCTGGAAGTCTAAATACGTAGAGGTTAAGAGTGAGGATTCTGGAGTCATATCATGGCAGTGCCAGGAGTTTAACCTTGGATATGTCCCGCGGTCTCTCTTGGCTTTGGTAAAATGGAATAATGACAGTAACTACCCCCATAAGATGGTTATGAAGAAGAAATAAGAACATGCACGGAAAACTCATCCCTATGCCCAGAACATAGTAAATTCTGGATAAGCATTGGCTAATTTTATTGTTTTTATTTTAACCTATATTTTGCTTTTTACCAAACTCCAGGCAGTTGGCCAGCTGAAAAGGGTTCGGTGTTCAATAGCGATCACATTTCAGACCTGTCCTGGCTCTCGGTCTTCAGGCAGCAGATGTGTGGTGCTTTGCCACCTTCAGGGAGGTGCACAAGGCCCTCCAGGGCCACCCACCAGCAGCGCAAGTTGCAGAGAGGAACCACCAACCTTCAGGTGTACCAAAGTGATAAAATGCACCCTGAGCACTGCACATGTAACCATTTCAAAAATGTGATGACAGCTTTAGATCCCAAACAAAAATCGCTACAGCTTTTTTTTTTCTGTGCCATAAAGTTATAAAGAAAATGGGTTTACTAACTAAAAACAAAGAAAAGCCCCCCTTTGAGATGGACCCCAACCCCACTTGCCTATAGTCATCAAGACTGGATGTCATCATCCCCACCCCTACCCAGAGTCCGGAGCATACGGGTGGCTCATAGAACTGTGACTGTTGTGCCCCGCTGGGTCGTAGGAGGCAGAAAGCAGGGAGTGCCCTTCCTTTTTTTAGAGGGAGGAATGGGCCCCGTATAAGGTCAAGTGCAGAGAGAGGGGACACCAGGTGGGTGAGCATGGCAACGATAAAGCCAGGATCACCGCCCAGAGATGCTGACTCAGAGATTGGCACCATTCGCTGGCCTGGACCATAACGCCCAGGAGTCCATCCACGGTACATCATCCCAAAGGACCTGAAAAATAAAAAGAACTCCACAAATAAGGCGTTAGAGGCTACAGGCAAATCCACGCAAAGGGGACCGCTTTAAAGGGAAATCTCTTGTGTTCAGAGTTCTGAGCTTTGAGTGAATTTCTGAGGAGGAGGATTTGCATTTTGGTTTTTCCCCTTCGCGTGGTGAGGCAAGCAACAGGTGAGCACCCGGGCACTCGGAAACAGGGGTGTGAGCAACTCTGCAAACCTCAGAGCCCGTAGGAAGGTGATCTCCGCGTTCCTTTCAGCAGGCTTTCTCTGTGTCTGAGGAGAGAGGACAAGTCAACCCGGAGAGAGGAGCGGAAGGGACCCCGATGTCAGCAGAAGTTGCTGGTAGGCAGTGCCAGTTCGGGAAATTCAAGGGACTATATCGCCAGGGGGGAAAAAATCAGGCAAATTAGTTCCTCTCAGACCATCTTCAACAGGAATATTTGATTGGCTGTAGCTCTGTGAGACGTCCCGCTGTCCCGCTCCTATTTCAGGGATGACTTTGTTGCTGCCCACAACTGCAGCCCCATCAGGCCCGGGGACATTCGGAGTCAACCCCTGTCCATTCAAAGAAGGGAATGTGAATCAAAGGATGGCTGGCGAGAAAAGAAATGGCGGCAGAAGAGCTGAAGGCAGCAGATCTAATAAAGGGTGAGGCGGGATTTGTACATCTCTGAACAGAGGCAGGAACCCCTGATCGAAGGAAGGGGCAAGTGGGTAGGATTTCATCTTGCACAGAAAAGAACGCGTGGCCTAACTAGCATGTGAAGGCAAATAATCCTCACCACACAGAGTTGTATACCCGTTCAGTCGATCCTCCCTGCCGTTCGTTGCTGTTACACCACCTTTGAACTCAAAATTAAATATCCCCAGTAACAAGATTCAGGTCATGCTATTGGCTATTTGGATTCTCTAACAGGATGTGATGCGGCCTTGAAATTCAAATTAAGTGGGTGTTTCTCTTAAATTCTGTCTAGAGAATGGAACAGATTGTGGAATCTATTTAAGTCATTCGAGATGAATTTGGTTTGATGAGTAGCTCTTTTTTATGCCCTTTTAACTTTAAAAGCTGTCTCGCAGCAATTCTGGGTCCCTAAGTTTATTTCTACCATTGGAGGGGTGAATTAAAGGAGGAATGCTTTCAGGTAGTGACCTAAATGTTCTCTGCCATCGGGATGCTGCTTAGAAACCCTTGAAATATGGGACATGCTCACATGCTCCCCACCAGGACTGGCACCACAACAAGCTTTTGATTTTATTCTTAAAACCTTCCGTAATGCACACTTTTCTGCCGCTCTTGCTTCTGAATTTAGTAGGTCACAAGGGAGAGATTTGCCGCTTGAATTCCTTTGCACGGGAGCTGGAGACTTGAGTTCCAATTCTGACTCAACCACTAACTGTGTGATTTCGAGCTTGGCTCTCACTTTTTTTTTTTTTCCCCAAGCTGTGTGACCTTAGATCCTTTGCTTAATCTTTGGGACTCTGCTGCCCCGATCTGTAAAATGGATGATTGCTGTGGTTCCTTTCTGCTATAGTCGGTTCTTGGCCCACCTTTCTAGAATCTCTAGGAAAGTTGATTCTATCATATCTATAAAAGTGTTCTATAAGCCTTAGGTATTTTCTGGGAGCATTCTTAAAAATATAAAGCCAGGGGGAAAAGTAATGTGATTTAACAAGAAGGTATCTTAATTACACTAAGATAGGAAGGAAAACGATTACGTTTCTGGATTTTGCTGGAAGTGTGAAGTACTTTGTCTTAATGTAACCCTGGGGGAGTGCAAACTGAGGAGTACTGTCTCTGCTAGAGACTCAGAGAAAAGAAATAGCATTATTGTTTCCCTGTTGGTTAAGAACTCAGACAGAATGAATCCTTGAAGAAGGAAGGTGTGCTTGCAACATTCGTTGTTTCTGAAATTCCAATTCAACTTCATATTGACTTCACAGCCAGTATGTAAATTCCTCGAATCTGTTTCCTCATGCTATATCCCAAAAGAAGCCAAAGCTATATGGCATGGAAGAAGAGAAACAACAGCCTACAAAATACTTCAATTCTTTTTTTTTTAAGATTTTATCCATTTATTTGACAGAGAGAAAGAGAGCACAAGCAGGGGGAGCGGCAGGCAGAGCGAGAAGCAGGCTCCCCACTGAGCAAGGAGCCCGACACAGAACTCTATCCCAGGGCCCTGGGACCACGACCCAAGCTGAGGTAAGAGCTCAACCAACCGAGCCACCCAGGTGTCCTCAAAATACTTCAATTCTGATGCTCTCTACCACCACTTCCTGGAGACACTGATTCTTGATAGAATTCTTGATAGAAATAAACATTACTGTAGAAGGGAAACATGTTAATATTGATAATCATCTTCTTCAACATTAATCTCAACTAGCCCTCAAAAAAAGGAAAATCGTGTCAGTGCACACAATACTTGAAAGATATTCTTCACGTTTTGCAAGGCTTGACTCTAATACGAAAGTTGTTGAAAACTCCAAGCAAAAATACCAGGGAAACATTCTGCCAAGGTTTGGGGCACTCGGTTAGACCTCAGTAGAATCCAAGTTTGCTTGCCTTGCCTAAATTTTTCTTTAAACTACCACCAGTTTTTGCAGGAGCTGCTAAGTCTCTGCCATCATGGATTCAGAAGTCTAACTAGACTTTTTTGTTTAGTGTGACAATCTGGACAGACCACAAAATTAATGTTCATAGACCAGGCTTGGGAGGGTAAGAACAATGTCCCATGTCTGGTCCCCACCCTCCCGAACACCCGAGACTGTGTCCTCTAATCCATGCTCAGTACATGCTGGGCAACCAATTAATCTCTCTGCAATTTGAAGTTTCACTCTCAGGAGAGGGCACAGTGAGGACTCCAGTCAGATTTTTCAGTCCCTTCTTCGGCTTCCACCATTCACGGATAGCCACGACCTTGACATATCGCACAGGGAGATGTCTTCCCAAATCATCAATCCTGTGTGGATTTTTCAAAAGTTCTAGCCCTAGCACAACACCATCATTTCATAATGAATTTCATAAATGAACTTTTATTCTCTTCCAACTGAAAAAGATATGGTAGAAAGAGATGGTCTTTTCTTTTTTTTTTAATGAGACGTCTTTTTCTTTCCCCAAAAGGGGGAGGAAGAAAAGATATCCCTTACCCACGCCCTCTCTCCTCCCCCACCCCCTCAAAAAAACAAAAATCCCACTTCTAGAGATAGCCATGTATTTATAACGGATCCAATTATTTACAATTATCCAATAATTTATAATTACCCATTTACTTTCTGACTCCAAGAAGAAAAAAGAGATAGAGGCAGAAACGTAGACCAGAAATGAAAGTGTAGTGAACACCAAGTGCAGTTACCAACCAAGGCTGACGTTGTCCAAAAGAATCTTGATTGTTTGTTCTATCTCAGTCGGGTCTCCCTTTGGAAATGGTGTCACTTTTTGGAAGTATCAGCATGGAGCTCAGCACATTCAGAGAGGATGCTGTCACAGAATCCCTACTGGTCTCAGGTTTCAACAACACAAAGGCAGAGCATGGGGCAGGGAGGGTGTTTCTCCAGGAAATAACTCTTGTCTGGAAGCCCCATCCCACCTAGGTGAGAGGAAAAACTCATCCAGGCCACCTAGTCAATCAGGGTTGTTTATCTTTTGTGGAAAAGACACTGGGAAAAGACAGCAAGGAGGGACCCTTGCTCCAACCTCCTCCTGCAGTGCCCACGGCTATTGGTAGGAAGGGACAATTTTGCATGCCCTGACCTATGGACATCCTTGATCTGTGTGTGTGTGTGTGTCATACGTGTGTGCGTTTATGAACATTTATGGCTTGTGTGCTAACAAAGGGAGACACTCTCTTTGATCAGTTATAGAGTTCAGTGAAATCAGCTCTGGACTAGACACCAGAACACCTGGCTTCCGTCCCTCCCTCTCATCGTCCTTGCCTGCGGCAAGCCCTTAACCCTGGTGAGCCTCAGTCTCCTCACCCACAAAGTGGAAGTTGTGAGATCTGTCCTGATGATGGTCAGATGAAATAATGTTCATGAAAGCACTGTATAAAGTAGAAGGCAGTACACTACTGTAAGAAGTCATTATTTATGATGAATAAGCAGGAAAGAATCCAGATGCCAATTATTTTGCTATCTTCTCGCTAGGCTAGGTAATCTAGCCAGAGGGTAGTGAGTGGGTAAGATTTTCCCCACTTACGTTCACAGCCAATATGTAAATCTATAATACACAGGTGTCTGAGTTCTATTATTTATAAACCTATTTTAATATGCTATATTGTTTCTAGTTCTCTTCTGGTTCTCCAGGCAATAGAAAACACCGAATTGAGAAAAGTTCTTTGTAAATTAACTGGACCAGAAGGGATTTTATTCACCTGTTTGTAGACCTAATTTATTTGTGTCACTAATTTCTGAGGAATGGACGCCACAATCCTAACTGTGTGTTCTGATGTGAACCTCCTTCCTCCCACAGTTCCCTCCCCTGCCGTATAAAATCTGCCCCAAATTTCCTGATACAAGTAATGTAAGTAATAAAGAAGTTTTATGTGTGTTTGTTTGTCTGTATTAAGATATATTTGCTAAAGGTTTGGGAACCTAAAATTAGAATATTTAATAAGCCACTATTGACATTTATCACCTTCTTTGGGATTTACCACTAACCCAGTGACGTTATCTTTCTTGAGCTAAATTAAAAGACAAATTCAAATCCTGCTTGGTAGCCACCAAAAGCATATATTTGAAAAACAGAATTCAGCATGCCATATTATGCATTATTTAATGGTATGCAAATTATAAGTCAGACAGTTAGGAAAACCACACTTCAGCATTAATAAACACCAACACTACTACTACATTAATTATGATATTGCTATGATTTATTCTCAAGTTTTGCATTTTGATTCTCCTTGAAAATTTATGCCATCTGATAAGCAGTAACCTCTTTCCCCTCCTACACCTCCTACCCATTCCTCAAATCTGTTCCTCCTACCCACCCAATGGACGTCTGCAGGAAACGGGTACAGAAATACAAAGTCATAAGCAGCGGCATTGTCTTATAAGCATTAATAATTAAAGAACAAGCAAACACCACCTAAAGCTCCAACATTTATTGTGTCAATGTTAAGCACACTTTTTAAAAGACAACATAGAATGTATAGAAACAAGGGGTTGGGGGTCTCATGCTCATTTCCACAATACGGGTAATTAGGTTGGCTGGTTTTTAAAAGGGCCAGGACGCCGCTCAGGACAGCGATGGTCCAGGGGCCCTCTGTAATGGGACTGATTCACTGTTCCAATGTGGGTCTGTTTTTTTGTTTTTACTTTTTATTAAAAAATATAAATAAAATGGCACTGCAGGCCCGGGCAGGAAGGACTCTGCAGGACTCTGTCTTCGCACAACGGCTTCTTGGAGGCTACTGTCAGAAAACATCACAAACTAGCAGGATGACAGACCACGCAGATGTCGACTGGGCGGCTCGCGTCCACCCCGCCCCTGGGGGCTTCAAATTTTCTCAGAACTTAAGGGCTCTCGAGCTTCCATCCGAAAACTGCCACACATCTTGAGCTCTCTGGGTACTACGCCGAATGGGGGTGTGTGAAGAACCTAGAAAGAGGTTGGAGACAGAGGAGGGGAAAAAAAAAGTACAGGTGTGACTTGGCCCAGTGATTTTCTGTTCTCTAACTAGCTTTTTAAAACTATAACTTAAATCCACCACAGGTTGAGCCACTGGCATCTTAAACATGATTTCAAACTCAGTCCCCTCCCCCCACATCTCTGACCTCTGAGTGCCTTTCCCATGCCTCCCTCCCTGCCTTCCCCCGCCAGGGACCCAGACCCGCTACCCGCTCATATGATAGTCCTAATAAACTGGGGACACACCTGGAAGGAAACACTTTCCCTTATGACTGAGAAAACTGAGTAGGAAACAGTCCTTTGGTTGAGGAGAACAGGGGAGGGAGGGGGGCAGGGGGACATTTCCTTAAAATAATAAAATTATAAAGAAACAGAAACTCAAAATTGATGTAAAAGCAGCACAACGAAAACATGAAATGTCATCAAGTTCAACGTCAAAGCAGCCAACGATTTACAAGAGGCGAACAAATCTCTGAAGAGGAAACCAGAAACCCAAAATAGTTGCTCCCAAATTGCACCAAAAACTGCCTGTAGTTTCTTTCAAACATGCAGTTTTCTTTTCCTTTTTTTCTTTTTGGTAAGGGGGAAAGGCAATGGTGAAGGGAAGAAGGGAGTGGTTATTTTCCTCCGGGGTTCCTCCCTTGCTGTGTACATTGACTTGAAGCAGCAGAACTGGGAGTCCGGAGGTGCCGAGGAAGAGGGCTACCACTGTGGCATTCCAGGGCTCGTTGCCATGGCGACCCGAAGCAGGGGCCTGGGGCCTCCTCTTCCCCGACTTGGCGCCGCAGGAGGCCCAGGGTCTGGAGCTCAGCTGCTCTCCCGAATTCCCCCTGCGCAGTGGAGACCTGGACTGAGGGGCCTCCTGTGTCCAGGTGGGTTCTGGGGAACCCCGTTCCCAGTCCAGCCCTGTCACTGTCGTTGAGGCCCCTCTAGCTGATAACCCCATCAAACCCCTTTGTCCGACCTGCTACCAGTACTGAAAACCCTAACAGACAAAATACAGCCTGGGCATGTACCCCGCTCACCGTTATTGAAAAGCACAGCACAACCCCCTATGGGTTTGGGGGTGGGGGAGTGGATGCTGCGTTAGAGGATTGACTTGGGGGAAATCGTTTAATTTGCCTTTTCTGCTGAATCACAAGGACCTGATATCCGCTCCCTTTAAGTAGTCTTTGCCACTTTACAGAAAGAAAAAACAGTATTTGGATCAACCATTGGAGTTGTGTTCAGGCAAGTTTCAGTTCTTAAGTACAATGACCCACGTGAACTGAACTGGTCTCCTTTCCCGTTTGAAAGGGAGGAATTATTGCATCCCATGACCATAGATGACACTGGGAAACAGAGAGAGAGAGAGAAACAGACCCATCCCCCTAAAGGCTGATTCACTGGCCATGTGTTGTACTAAATGAAACAGAGGGCTAATGGGATAACAAGATGACAGCAAGCAAAAGCGCACACCCAACAACCCATGTCTACCATTTGCAGCTATGGCAGCCCTGAAATAAATGTACATAATCCCAATTCTGGCTATGTGTCCTGATGTCCATTTCTCTAAACATGGGTTCATTTATTCTTAATTGGGAAAGCTGCAGGGCCTTAGGAGACACTTAGGAAAATTTGCTAAGTGCCTCATGCCTTTTTAAAAAGTTAACAGTCTTTTAAAGAACATTTTTCCAAGCAGGTTTAAAGAACACTGCCAATCCCATCCTCACACTGGCAAAACTCCCACATTTCTTTTTCTTTCTTTCTTTTCTTTTTTTTTTTTTTTTAATGGGAAGTTGTCTGAAAAAAGAAAAGAGAATGGGATGGGTACATTCTTGAACACACCAGGCCCGGGAACAATGGATTAACAGAATCATAATGAAGAACACACGACTACAACACAGTCATAAGAAATCATGTTTGTGTGTGCGTACAGAGGGCGAAAGAGGTTTAAAAAAAAAAAAAAGAAAACACCGTATTTCCTCCCTCATGCTCTGAGAGTAAAGTGTTCAAAGCAGGACAGGATGGGGCCTGAGGCTCCTCAACTCCTTCTCAGGAAAGCCTGAAATATCCCAGTACCTTTTAACAAACTTAGTGTCTGCGAATAAACCACCTCATTTCCTTATTGCTCCAAATGAAATGATATCTGACCCCCACTGCCACTTCCTTTCAAATTCTCACTTCAAGCATTATGAACATATACAGTACGTACTCATTACATATACAAAAATGGTATTTAAATAAACAGTTCTATCACAGAAGGCCCTGGGAAAAATTCAACTATTTCACACTTCCTGCCAAGGCTGGTACAAATGAAGAACCAAGTGTTCACCCCACTTCTCAGCCACCTTTAAAATGTATTGGCTTCAGTCCTTTTGTAGGTCCTAAACAAAGAGAAGATGGGAAACGGTCTCAGGATAGAGGTAGTCCATGCACTGGAAGGGTTTCTAAGTTAAAATCTGTGAGAAGTAGTATTTGCTGTCCTCCTGTTTATTAAGTTGTTCTCCAAATGAAGATAGAAGGGAACATTTAAGCGTTAAGAGTTCACGTATGTAGAGGACATTGCATCAACACATCAGGGGTATCACATAAACTGGAGAATTCTGAAAAACGTTAATATCCTTCGTATTTCCTCATTTAAAAAAAATATCATGAATTTATCCTCAGTTGGAAATGTTTTTTGTTATTTTGCATTAAGATTTTTAATTTTGGGGTTCCGGATACAGGTGCCATTTTTAAGTTATATTCCTGTTGCCTAGGTTTTCAGGCTCCTATTGTTCACTCAGCTTCAGAAATAAGATTTTATGAGAGGGCTTCAATAAGTCAGAAGACTAAGTACCCTGAAGAACGTGTCTCCCGGTAAATTTATTTAACTTCGGGACCATGTAAATCAAACATAATCCGTGATTTATCACCAGATGCTTGCACCCCTCCCCATTCCCCATTTAAGAAATTTGAACATATAAGTAAGTATACAGTATCCACCATTAATTCTGTCTGTCAGGATACAAAACCTAATTATGCTAAGAGCATCATATACTGAAAAATTAAAACGAACACTGTATACAAAACCTGCACAGCTGCACTCATAGCTCCTAATAAAAGAGTAATAGGGGACACACATCAGTTTTATGGACATTTGATATGGTGGAGCAGAAGTCACCACATCTAAAACTGGCATGGCCCTGGGGAATATTTCTACCTTGCATAGTATTCTGGATTCAGTTGTGAAGTAACCTAATTCAAAACACAAATATCGCCTCTCAGTTCACTGCCAATTACCAAGTCCTGCAAAATACGTCCATCTCATCCCAGCTCCATACCCAGCCCCAAATCCTCTCGTATGGGATTCCTCTCTGCCTTCACTCCCTGCTTCCCACCCAAACTGGCTTTAAAAAAATATACCTACTTTCTGTGTATTTTAAAAGGATAAAACTATTCTTGCCTCAGATAAAAGGCATTACATGAAAAGGCCACCTCACAGGCACCAGGGCATAAGACCTAAGCAACAAAAATGCTACCACAAGACAACAGAACAGCTTTTGTTTTGGTTTTTACAAAAAGAAGAACAACGTTGTAACCATTCATCTACACTGGGAACAGGGAGACAGTATCACAGAAGTATGTGTTTTAATAAAGCAAATAGATGCTGCAGCATGCAGTATTTGTAAAATTGACAACACAGATTTCTAAGGAGGGGTTTTTATAAGGGACCTAACCTGCTTTCCAAAGACTATGTTTCATTTCATAAATCTGTTGGTTGGGCAAAAGATCACTGAAGGGTATTCCCTCCCCCGCCCCTGGCCATTTGCTATCAGCCAGGAACACACTATAAAAACACCTAAAAGATCTGTCCCATCTCTGGTCCCTAGGACCTCAGAAGCACAAGGCAAACCACCATCCATCTCAGGAAATCAGTGGCTGATTCCAGAGATTCTTGCCACATCTGGCTAAACTACTGGTTACTTCTCTCTCTCTCTCTGTTAACCTGATGCTTTTGTTTCTGGATTTTTATGGGGAGGGTGGGGTTATTTTTGGTATGAAGAAAGACTCATATGGAAACGAAAGAGCTGATTTTTTACATTATGTTCTAAGATAGGGCAGGGAAGGGAGAATAGAAAAGAACTTTCAGACAACAAGAACAGCAAAAAATCCAAAGGAAATAAAAGTTTAAGATGCTATTACCAGTAAATTTTTCATTTATATCTGAATAGATTATCGTTAAGAGATGAAGGGAAAGTTTTTAACATCAGACTGAAAACACTTTCCATTTCTTGAAAATTATTCTAGAACTATAAAATCTAAAAACTATTTCCATGTTTTGAGATATGTCTATATTAATAGAGTAGAGTATATATACACCTTAGGGTATAATACACGCATCAAAATGCCCATAGAAATAATCCTGAAAAAGACTGACTGGCCTTCTCTTAAAACCTGTTATTTTCTTGAAAGTAATTTACAGAGTGTGTCAAATGAGGACACAAGAAGCTTACGTTGTGTACTTTAATTTTTTTTATTTTTTTCAATAAAGGGACAAAATGGGTGTATGAACAGGTTAATGCAGACAACTGCCAAAAAAACACAGACAGTGGTTTTTCCAATAGAACTTAACAAAGACCAGAAACAAATACAATAAAAAGCCAGGTTGTAATGACCTTTGGTCATCCAAATAAAAAAAAATAAAAACAAAGAAAAATAAAAGATCAAATTAGGTGCCTCTGTTTTGAACAGGGCACGTAAGCAATAATAAATAGTGACTCCCATAGTAAAAGATAAAATTTCAAGTTACGACAAACAGCTTTCATTACAGGAATAGAAAAGGCCAATAACAAAATATTCTGCATTGCCATTTACAAAAAAGTATTGACTAAAGCGGGCTTTCTCTTTAATATGCTTTGCATATGAAATTCTCTCCAATCTAAATATAAAGCACCATTTAGTTTTTGGCAATGAAAAAAACTGCAAAACATTGTTTTTGTTTTTTTTTCCTTTTTTTTTCTTTCTTTCTTTTACTGCGTATGAAGGTAAGATGCTGGAATGTAGGGTGATAGAAGGAAAGGGACAAAAAGCACACTACATAACAAACCAACGTTATTAGCTTGCAGTACTGCATACAGTATGGCAGCAGGAAAAAGGAACAAAAAAGGATATGTACAACCCCTATGACAGCCATCCGTGTGACATTCTAGCAGGCTCCCCCAAACCGCCATTATATGGCTTCTCATCTGTACAATGTCACACTTTTTTGTTTGTCTCTTTTTGTTTTTTGAAGCATACAAATAATTTGCACTATATTATCCTGCCAAATTAAAAAAATATACTGTGGCAGCCTGTCTTTTTTTTTTTCCACTACCAAAAAAGGTACATTGATACCTTTTAAGAGAACAAGCAACAGTTAAAAATACAAGCTTCAATATAAATACTATAGTGCCTAACACTAGATGAACATTTAATTCAAATACCATTCTAGAAATACAGAAAAAAGACCATAAATGTGTTTTAGCATAGGAATCAACATGAGTGTGCATTTTCCTATATTTAAGTACTATATAATCTTAAACCTTTCCCCAATGTATGTTTTTTTACAACCTGAAGAGCGGTGTGTATCCAAGGCATAGAATTTCCACTACCATTTTTAAATGGATAACAAGTCTTGTAACACCACCAAGACAATGGAACCCTAAAATGCAGTTCCCCCCTAAACATAATGAAGTGTTTTTTAAAAAAATTTTTTTCTTAACATTTATATTTAAAAAAGTTTTGTACAAAAAAATCCTTGCACTGTAGAAGCGAAAGCAATCATTCATTTCTATGTTAAGTGTATTCTGTTTTCCATTCACAGCGCTTGCAATGTTGAGTCCGAGTAAGTAAGCTCATTAGTCAAGTAAATGGCTGGCAAAGGTTTTTTTTAGTTTTTTTTTTTTTAAAATGTTCATCAATGAGATTGTGTTCAATTTTTTTTTTTCAGCATTCTTGCAACTTTTCCCTTAAGTATAGACCTGTAAACTGGGAAAATTGTACAGTGCACTTAATTGTCCTATCTGAGCAGGTTTATTTTATACTCAACCTCTGTATCTCTGATTAGAGAAAAGATACAGATATTACAGGCAGAGTCAAGTGCTATTTGAACACCAACTGGGGCAGATGCTAGCTTAATAAAAAAGAAAAAATTAAAAAAATAAAATAAAAACAATGAATCCTCTTCCATGTTAACACAAATAGCACACAGTGTATGGAAAAGAAATGAAGTACAACTTTTAGGGAGCACAGACATATATACTGCTACTCTTAAAATTCTTTCTCTTCTTTTTTAAGAATGTCACATTTAAACACAAGTCTTAAGAATTCATAGTTAATCATCATTGTGTCAGTATTAGCTTATACACCTGTTCTAGTTTAAAATGGCAAATAGTACCACATTGTGCTAAAAGATCACATTTTTTTTTTCCTGTTACCCTCTGTCAAACCTTATTGTCAGTCTCTTCTTTTTAATATGGTCTACGAGGTCTTAAAGTTTATCTTTTGATTGTCCCTTTGACAACCAAGTAGATCTGGATCTATTTCTTTTGGTGCCAGAATTTTTTTTGACAGACATTATTTAAAACAAGTTATCTTCATAAAATGAATTCCTTACTAACGCATTTAATTGTATTCCAGGGCTTTTGCACGTTTCACATTCAATTTAATCATTTAAAAAAAATAAAACTTTGGGCAAAACAGCCCATTTCTTTTAAGCTCTCACCAGGAGCAAAATAGCGTTTATACTGGTATAATCAGTTTTGCTTATAAGATTAAAACTAAAGGGAAAATGATGATTAACTAGGACATAATGGGTCATATTTTTAGGTAGCCATTGTTGTGAGAAATACAATATAGAATTATATGCTAGGTCCTAAGGTTTCTTACCTCACCCAATGCTGAATTAAGCTACAAGTTTATAACAAGTAGAAAGAACCATCAACGTGGTTTTAATAGATCCAAGGCACTCATATTTTAAAACCAAATGATAGAATAAGCTTGTTTTGTTTTTCTGTTAATTTGTCAATTCAAGGCCTTTTTTTCCTCTCCAATTGATACATTTAACCCTTTAGAGACAGACATTTAGCTCATAGAGATTTTGTTTCAGTGCTGTCTATTCTGTCTATAGAGGGTTAACCCAAAGACTGTTTTTCCTCCTCACGTTATAAAATAAAACTGTACATGATATGTATTACAGAATGTATGCAGCATGGTCTTTTTCTCTCTCTCTCTCTTTTTCTCTCAGAACGGAACTGGAAACAGCAACATGTTTGCTCAGCAACGAATCGGGGACAATTTAAAATAGCCATAACATACCATACATGCTGTCTAAGTTTAAAAAAAAAAAACATACACAACATGTAAATTATTGCACAAGAGAAAGGCTCAAAGTTTGCGTAAAATGCAATAGTATTGCCCCATACAGATCATGCATTCAAACGGTGAGAACATAAAGGAAAAAAAGAAAAAGAAAAAAGAAAAAGAAAAAAAAAACAGGTGTGCTGGTGACAAGCACTCTCATATTCTTAGCTTCCGTTACTTCTGTTTGTTTGTTTGTTTAATCACATGGGACTAGAAAAAAATCCTACGGGGGGGTGGGGCTGGAGGGCGATGGGGGAGGGGTGGTGGTGAAAAAAGGAAGTGTCAGGTGGGAGTGAGGGAGGGGTATTAATATACCTCTATTCAGTTTTTATATCATTATTCAACACTCGATCACTGTGCCATTTTTTCATGTGTTTCTCCAGGGTACTGTACACGCTAAAAGGCATCTTACAAATTTCACATTTGTAAACGTCCTTCCCCACCTGGCCATGCGTTTTCATGTGCCTGGTGAGCTTGCTACTCTGGGCACAGGCATAGTTGCACAGCTCGCATTTATAAGGCCTTTCGCCCGTGTGGCTTCTCCTGTGGACAGTGAGATTGCTACAGTTCTTGAAGACTTTCCCACAGTACTCACAAGTGTCGCTGCGTCTGCCCTCTTTTGAGCTGGGCCTGCCCGGGCCCGGACCACTAATATGGGGCGTGCTCCCTCCACTTCCCGTGCCGCTGCGCCCCGAGATCCCTCCGTCCAGCTCCCCGGGCGGCGTGGAGAAGCGCAAGCTCCCGTTCTCCGAGGAGTGCTCCGACGAGGAGGCGAAAGGCGATTGTCTGGAGTCTCCGAAGCTAAGGAAGGGATCTTTGAGCTGCCTGGAGGCCGCGTAGCCAGCGAGCCACTGCGAGTACACGTTCTCCGTGTTGGGCATCGCGGCCGGGGGCAAGTCGAACTCCTTCTCGAGCTTGATGCGCTTGGAGAAGGGGCTCAGCGAGCTGGGGCTGCCCAGCAGCAGCTTTTTGGACAGGCCCCCCGAGGCCGACTCACCCGGGGAGCAGCCGCGGCCGTTAACAGTGCCATCGTCTATGCGGTCCGACTCGCCGGCCACCGAGTCTTCGTCGCAAGTGTCCCTGTGGCCCTCGGCCTCGGCCAGGTGGCCGCGCTTATGTTTCTCGCCCAGGACCTGGTGGAAGGCCTCGCTGAAGTGCTGCATGGAGCTGAGCACCATGCCCTGCATGACATCAGGCAGGGCGCGGCCCTCGTCGCCCACGCCCACCACCGCGCCCCGCGAGCTGTTCTCGTGGTGGCGCGCCGCCTCCAGGCTCAGCCCGAAGCCGTAGTCCACCCTCTCGCTCTCCGTCAGCTCCTCCTCCTCCTCTTCCTCCTCTTCTTCCTCTTCCTCGTCGTCCTCCTCTTCCTCCTCGTCCCCATTCTCCGGGATCAGGTTGGGGTCGTTCTCGCTCTTGAACTTGGCCACCACAGACTTGAGCGCGCTGCTGGCGCTGCCCACCAGGTCGCTGGTGCCGGGTTCCGGGGAGCTGGCGGTGGAGAGGCCGTCGTCGGACTTGACCGTCATAGGGGACGACTTGTGCATGTGCGTCTTCATGTGGCGCTTCAGCTTGCTGGCCTGCGTGCACGCGTGGTCGCACAGGTTGCACTTGTAGGGCTTCTCGCCCGTGTGGCTGCGCCGGTGCACCACGAGGTTGCTCTGAAATTTGAACGTCTTGCCGCAGAACTCGCATGACTTGGACTTGACCGGGGGCTGGGAGGGAGGAGGGGCAGATTGCAGAGGAGGGAGGGGGGGCGTCGCCAGGAAGGGCGGCTTGCTACCTGGCTGGAATGGTTGCAGTAACCTTTGCATAGGGCTGGGCCGGCCTGGGGACAGCGGTGGGCTAGACGTGTTCCCTGCCAGCTCTCTAAGTCTCCTAGAGAAATCCATGGCGGGAGGCTCCATAGCCATTGGATTCAACCGCAGCACCCTGTCAAAGGCACTCGGGTGATGGGTGGCCAGGGCCATCTCTTCTGCCCCCAGGCGCTCTATGCGGTGGGGGTCCAAGTGATGTCTCGGTGGTGGACTAAACAGGGGGGGAGTGGGTGGAAAGCGCCCTTCTGCCAGGCCGGAAGCCTCTCTCGATACTGATCCTGGTATTCTTAGCAGGTTAAAGGGGTTATTGTCTGCAATATGAATCCCATGGAGAGGTGGCTGGGAAGGACATTCTGCACCTAGTCCTGAAGGGATACCAACCCGCGGGGTCAGGGGACTTCCGTGTTCGCTTTCTAAGTAGATTCTTAATCCGTGAGTGTTCTGTGCGTGTTGCAAGAGAAACCATGCACTGGTGAATGGCTGTTTGCAAGTTGTACATGTGTAGCTGCTGGGCTCATCTTTACCTGCAAAATAATACAACACCAACATCAATGTTTAATCACAGAGGAGGGCGTTAGCAACTGCTTCTTTATGATTCACCTCCTGCCTTCCCTGCCCCCCAGCCCTCAACCCCACAGGCCTAAACCCTAACTGACCTATTATTGCCCGTGCCTACATTGGTGCCTGGCACATCTGGTGCCAGGCACATATTGGTGCCCAATAAATAGCTGTCCAGTCAGTCTTTCTGCCATTTCATTCAGTTCTAAGAATTTTAAATCCAATCTCCAAAGCAGAAAAATCTGGACCAAGACAAGCTTAAGAATGAGGATCCCTACATTCTAGGGAAACTCAGCAAACATCTTTGTTTCACCAGCTGTGGTTTGGGGCAAGCGACTTCATCTCTGTGCCTCCATTTCCTCATTTGTTAAGTGAGGGACTTGGACAAGGTAACCTAAGGGAAACTTCTCTGCTTCCTAAATCCCATCGTTCTATTCTCCCCTGGGTGGCAGGTGAACTTTCTAAAGAGGCAATCATTTCATAGAGACATCAAAAAAGAGAAGGTCAACTCATTACAATTCTCTATGGCCCTAGAGATGCTTTTAATCTTAGCCTGAAACACACTAATTGTTGATATTGTTAAAAATGAGAAGATACTCATAAAATAATTCCAGGAAGAGAAACTAGCAACCTTCTCACATCCCAGCCGGCGTGAGGATCAGTGAGTCCCAATCCTGGTCCCACAACACCCAACAGGGACTCCCATTTTTATCTCAAGGGATGGTGCAAAAAATCTCAAAAGAGAAATTTAATTCGGATTTAACCAACAGGCCATATCGAATCTTTAGGAGTTGTCCCCCAGTCAAACAAATGCAAGTCTGGAGAAGTTAGGAGGAGTGGCTGGTGCCAACTTAAGCAGACACAGCATCCTAGTTTAAGAACAGTTAAAGCAGCCAGCACCATGACGGGCAGCAGGCTGAGAAATGCTACACTATCCTCCTCCTCATTATTTTGAGAGGCTAACAACGCGAACCAAATTATACAACATCCTGCGCCCTCGGCTGAGCCTCAGCTCCAGTTGAGAAAGAAACAGAAAGATACAGTTCAGCTAGTCAACTCTTTGGCCAGTAGCCAAGCCGTCTGGAGAGGGGCCCTGCTTAAGTCACATTATTTCTCTCTCGCTGAAAAGAACCCGAGAGTGGTAAATGCCACTTTGGCAAAGAGGGGCCAACTTGACTTCACAATCATTCATTTTTGGAGATAGCTAAATTTAAATATATATATACACCAAGGGAGTAACTAACAGTTTACCAGTCAACTACAGCATTAAAAAGGGCACAAATGTTGGTGGCCAAAGGAGAAGGAGGAGAAAAATAGTTAACTTCCCAGGGATTCCAAAAAAGACAGTGTGTAAAACACAAATGAGAAATAAACTTTAGCCTGTCTTTTTAAAAGGGGGACTAGACGAGTCGCTTAAGGCCCCCAGCTAGTATATGTCAGTAACTTTTTTTAAAAGCAAAAAATCCACCATGGAGCTAAAGAGTGGGAATGAGGAAGTAATCAATTATGATTCCTCCATTTAGCAAGTCAGAAAGAAAAGCTGGCAGGGTCTTCTCAGGAGCCCCAAACACTTGCATTCCAAAACAAGCCCGCTTGCTCAAGCACTTGTCTGAATAATGGACTCCCTGCCCTGACCTTGTAATTTACTTTACAATGCATTTATAATCTCCCTCAATGTATCCCACTCCTGGGTAAATCTCTTTAACAAGATTAGATGATAAGATACCAAAATTAGGTTTCCAACATTTGCCTAATGTAGAGGGAGAAAAGAAAAAAAGGCAGAAAGATTTTGAAAGAAAATGCTGACATTAGGATCACATTATCTGCCTATTTTTGTTTTCCTCCTCTCTTCAAAGGGAAATAAAAAGCATTGGGAGTATTTTCATAAATTTTTTGTTGTTGTTGAACAATGACTGGGGTCCTAAATAGGCAGGAAAAAAACTATCTGGTTCCAACTAATGTGACCCTCCGTGGCTTTCTCCTTTGCCTCCCTAGGACTCTGTGTTATTATCATACATTTAGCCTGACAATCTGAATTGGGTAAGTAAAAAGGAGATTTGTCAGCTGAAACAAGTCCTTAACACTTTCATCAGTCCAAATGCCTTAAAATTGTATCTTAGCTTGTAATACTCTATTGAATCCCAGGACTGGACCCATAATTAGCAATGCCGGTTTCGCATGCACCGTGAATGGGATGGCGACTGGTGCGTGCTAAAGTTATATAGCACTGCGTCAGGAAGCGCACCTGTATCCTCTCCAAAAGACTTAAACGAGAAAAGTCTGTCTTATTTTGCTGCTCTGAACCTTCCTAAAATTCTGTTTTCAGAGCCAGTTGATGTGATCACTTTATAGTATATGTTCACGCTATGCTGTTACCCTCCCCTCTCATACATCAGGTCAGAGAAGATGCCATTTCATCTTATGATGAGCACACAACATACAGTTTTCACTATGGCATTTTAGTATCCTATCAACTAGATATTCTAGATCATGAGGGCAGCTAGTGTAATCATAATGTCAATGAGAGGGGCTGTTACGATTGAGACTAAAGATTACATCGAAAGAGCAGCTTTGAAACTGGTAATTATTACTAGTCCACTAATAGCAAATGATGCATTACAGTTTCACCACATAATCTGTGTTTCACTCAGCTCACGCCAGTGCACCATATTATATTACGGTGCTCACAGATTCTCAGTTCCTAAACTGCAGTCATCAATAAATGTGTTACTTGCCATAATTTGTGAAATTACTTTGTTCATAACATCTTTGATGGTTTAGAAAGGCCAGAATTGATTTCCTGCGTGGCAAAATTAGGGCTACATTGATTTATTGACGTGTAAAATATAATAATATTCTTCATTTACTCTGACGAAAATCAACTTCTCAATTTGAGAGCCTCATTGGGCATTCACGGGGATTGTTTTGATTTAGAGCAATAAACTGAGACCTGGCCCCAAGCGTAGGAACTCCAGGCATCAAACGGTTAAAATCAGCTATTAGCTCACCTACCGGCTTTTATTTTATTTCTTTTTACTGTATGGGGAGGAATAACCCCATTTTTACGTTATCAGCAATGCCAAAAAGTAATGTGATCTAAGCCTCAGGATTTGGAAGAACAAGGTCTGACACCAGACCCCTGGCTCTACTATTTACCAGCTTACGGCTCTGAGCCAGTCATGTCATTTCTTTGAACCTTAGGTTTCCTATCTGTAAAGTGAGCATAAAAACAGTACCTGAAAGAATTGTGAGGCTCAGATGACAGACGTATATAAAAGCCATATGTAAACTACCAGGTCCGACGTGAATGTGAGTTTTCATTACTCCCAGGCTTGGTGAGTTAACCTAGCATGATGACTGACCATGTTGTACACCCAGAAGGGCTTCCTGAAGAAGGCTGGAATCCAGAATCCAGGCCTCAGCCCAGGCCAAGGGGAGGCCCTGGCTAGAAGGCAGCAAGAGGGGGCCACATTAGGGCCCACGACTGTGGTCCACCAGCAGGGAAGCCACAAGGTTAAGTGCTAAATGCTCTGCCAGCCAAGGGCAGCCGGTTAAGGCAGCTGAGTGACCTAGAGGTCAGCTTTGCTCGAGAGCTTTCTGGAACTCCACAACCCATTTCCACATACCTTGTCTGGTCACTCCTAAACTGGTCCTGCCAGCACGGGCACCAGCAAACTGGGCACCCTCCCTTTGCGGGAAGAGGGGGAGAAGACGTGGGCTCTGAATCAGGCTCCTAGTTTCCCACCCCTCCAATCCAACTCCCTGCCCTCAGGAGGGTCAGCGGAAGAGGGAGGCCAGCAGCCCCTGGCCACTCAGCTCCACGCTCCTCTCTACTGCCCCACTCCCTTCTTTTCCCTTCCCTCCACGGGTGGCTCTGTTCCCACGGCCCCATGCGGGGCCCCAGGCACCCCCAGCCAAACGCGGAGCGCTCTCCCCACCCAGTCAGCATGTAGGGACTCGAAACCAAGAGTCCAACCCCCTAAACTCTCTAGAATCTGTGACCTAAGCCAGGCTTAGGCCCAGGTTGGTGTTGGGGAGGGGGTGGCAGAAGAGGTACTTTTTAACCCCTGCACCGCCCAGCCCTCAGGACTTGAGGACTTGTGAAATTCACACAATAACTCTTTGTTGCCTAGGATTACCTAGGAGTTAACAAAACAAACAACTGGCTTCAAATTTGGTCTCAGGGTGCATGCCCTGCCCTGCAGACACCATTCACAAGATGGTGAGGTCTATTTGACCTCTCCCGCCTAAAAACCAGTCCCCTCTCTAGCTGAACACCTGCATCTTGTTCTTTTCTTTCCGTGACACTTTCCCTTTCTTTTCTTCTTTCCACAGGTTAGTTTTCACATACTTTCAAAATGAACATACATTCCTTAAATAAAAATTCGATGCCACACTTCCTTTTTTTCTGGAAGCTGCTTTTTCATGTTTGGGGTAGAATCAACCCCCACCCCCATCCGACTCTGTAGCCGTGCATGACTCATATTATCTTTTACTACATAGAAGAGCAAACTGTATTACCTTCTAGAACAACGTCTTTCAAACACATTTTCACGAACATACAAATCTACATTTCATAAACATTTCCCCACCATAAAAGTTGGTTTGAACAAGTACTTGGATGGTGTTAATGGTAGTGGTGGGGTGGCGGTGGAATCTTTGATTTTAAGCAACAATGCTGTGCATTTTTCTCTAAAACTAGGAGAAAAATAAGGAGAAATTATATATGTATGCACATATATAATGCACCATGTATATATACAAATATACCATGTTTCAGTTCACATGTAAATGCATATACAACATGCATGAGAACAACTCTAGAGTAACTCTAAACTGACTTCTTTTGGTTCTGGCCTCTGCTAACACGTACGCCATGGAATAAACTCCAAGTCCTAAATGAGGCCATGCAAGTGAAATGTCCAGCAATAAAATGGGCCCTGAACACACAGATGGTATATGGTCACCAGCCGTGGAGCCAGATAAGACCCTGGGGCAAAGACCCCCCCCCCCCCCAGGGATGAGCTGCTGTCAGCTCCATGTCTTCAGTGAGGAAAGAAACGAAAAAGAGGAGGGGGTCGAGTGGAGTGGGGGAGAGGGTGCCAAGTGAGTAATGGAATAATGCTGATGAGGATGCCAATCTATTTTGGAAGTAACTCCTTCCAGTACTTAAAAAGTAAGGGTAATTTCCAGAAACTCTCAACTTTATACACATGGACATTTGTAGAAAAAATAATGCTCAACTTACAAATACCCTGCGGGGCATATTCTGCACTCATCCCGGGCGTGGGGATTAGAGCTCCGTGTGCAGAACGAGGGGAGGACAGGCCCCTCCAGTGCAGAAGTTTATCTGTGAAAGAAACCCAAAATCAAGCACTAAAGCTATAAACAATGTGCATCGTAAACCACAGGATATCACATTTCAATTCCATTAAAATAGATCAACATCATTACAACAGCCTTGCAGATAGTTAACAGGCCCAAGGCCTGTATCAAAAAAAAAACAGCGATGAAGTTATTTCCACACAATTTTGTTTTGTTTTTGATTTTGGTCTTTTTAGACAAAAGAGAAGGGGTTTTAGTTGGGGGGGGGTGGTCTTTGGTTCATTTTCTTCTTTGTTATTGTTTATTGTCTTATAATAAGAGATGTATACACAGCAAGGGGGAAATTGGTAATATTAGGGGGTAGACTGGCAAAATGGAGGGGATTTATCTGCAAGGCTGGTTTACATGCATACATTTACTTAACAAGATAAGCCCAAGCAAAAAACAATATGCAAGTAGGAAATGAGTGGATCTGTGAATCATTTCTTCTAGAACAGAGAGGCCCATTCTGCCTTCCCTGACCCACTGCTCCCTCGTCCCAAGCTGTACTTACGACAGCACCTTCAGGGAAAGGGAAATCGTGGGCTGGGCCACAGTCTAGAATCGGATCAATGGAATCCTCCATTTAGACACGGCTTCTTACAACACAAAGCAGTGGAGAATAAAGATTAGACTTCTGGGGTTCAAATAACTTTGGCCAAGTCCACATCTTGAGGGTAAGGAATCCTACTATTAACGTGACAAGGAGAGAACCAGCACCCAGAAAAAGTGGCCCACCTTCTCCATTCTCCCGCACTTGGTCTCTCTCTGGTGAGGAGAAATGACTTCTCACACCAGTAAACATAAATCTAGCAGTAAATCAAGCATTTCTAGCACTGAGACTTTTGTGAGAAAGGAAATATTTGGTTTGTGCGACCTGGGGATTATATGGTTTATGTGGTAAGTTCCCAGTTTTTCCAAGTCCACCTTGAGCCAACCAAGCATGGAGAGGTCAACCTTGAGATGGAGTGTAGGATCGATGGAGCAGGAGATACTCAGTATGTTCTAGAGGCTGGGAGGTTGTGATGACTGGGGGAGGAGGGAGAGAAGAAAAACAGACTTTGATGGTGAGTAAACAGAGTATGTTTTCCATTAGCTTAATATTAAGAGCACTTAAAAGTGTTGTTGTTAGACTCTAGGATAGCAGGTCTCAAGTGTAAAATACATCCTGTTCTCCTTATAGAGATTCATGCTGCCAAGAACAGCCAGGGCAGTCAGCACAAGGCTCCCTTTCATGGGGAGCCCGGTGGGTAACAATGGCGTGCGTGGTGCTTGTGCAAGATCTTATACTCGGTTGTTACCAGGCCTGCAAAGGGGGCTGCTCTCGGCAACCATCTCGAGAGGCATATCCTCCGCTCTTACCCCAAACAAAATAAATACCATAGGGCGCCTGGGTGGCTCAGATGGTTAAGCGTCTGCCTTCGGCTCACGTCATGATCCCAGGGTCCTGGGATCGAGTCCCGCATCGGGCTCCCTGCTCCTTGGGAGCCTGCTTCTCCCTCTGCTTCTCTCTCTCTCTCTCTCTCTCCCTCTCTCTCTCCCTCTGTCTCTCATGAATAAATAAAATATTTTAAAAAATAAATAAATAAATACCACAAAATGAACCCGTGAAAAGTGCAAAGACTGGACTTAAGAAAAATAATAATAAGTATATCTTCATTCAACTGTTTATATTATAAACAGGGTATTGAGAATAGAGGGTAAAATTAACTACGGATTTAGTCATTGTGTTTTTCAACAAGAAGTCTGAGAACCCATTTTTGTACTTGCTCTTGCCTTAGCCCTTTCCTAAGTTTGTCTTGTGACCAAGATGGAAATATTTTTCTTAGGAGACCCACACAGCTGAGGTAGTTCTGTGACCCTAGCAGAAATACAGCAAGGGACCTGGACCCCTGCACAGGGATGGTCTGATTTCAAACTCCCTGCCACTTCCTCTGAGAAGAGCCATGAGGTGCCTTGATAGGCCTCCAGCAAGAAATGGGAGGGCTCTTAGCCTAATCCAGGCCTGACCGCTCGCACTTACCTTCCTTGGGCAAACCTGTCTACAAACTTGTCGGCCCCGAGCAAGCGGAGCTTCCGGGGGCAGCAGCCTGGTTCACTTTTCCACAGGGCCAGGCCACGTGGCAAAGCAAGGGCCAGTATCTGGGTATCTGGCACCACGACCCTGCTTTTGGCTTTTGAATTGTAAAAAAACCTTCGAGATCCTCAAGTCTATGCCTTCATTTTACAGATGGGGAAACTGAGGCCTTGAGAAATCAAGTGGCTGGTCCACGGCTATGCTGACGGCTAAAGTGAAGATTGGAATTAGTCTCCTGACTTCCCATCCAGTGCTCTTTTCTGGGATATCCATCTATCTCTTCCCCTGGTTCCTGCCCAAGAAGTGCCAGTGGGGAGGGTTCTCTTTCACCTGACCCATTAAGAGAAACAACTTCTCGTAACAACCTCTTGGGAGAGAGTCCAACCCAGAGGTGTTGAGTGGGCCTTTCGAAGGATCCAAATAAACAGACTTGGCTTCAAAATTGGAAAACAACACCTGATCTGCTTCCTGAGCCTCTTAGCTGCACCCTCTCCCCAACCCAGACCTCACTGCTTTCACCCTTTACCTCTGCTTCCCCTGCAGAATTGGCCAGCTGAAGAGAGACAAACTGTTCCTATCAGCTTAACAAGCTACTGACACTGTCTTTCCAAGAGACCCATCCTTGCATTTCTCTTCCTCCAGGAAGGGCGTCGAAGCAAAGGCAATGGGGAACCCCAGCTGATTCTGCAGCCTTTCCCACTGAACACATTCCCCTTGGTAAGTAGTCGACATTCTCACAGGAACTGGAAATGCTAAATTGTTAATAGCCTCCCTAGGGTTTAACTTTTTGCTGTGATGCTTTCAATTATTTCAACATGTTTTAGGCAAAGTCTCACAATGAATCTTCTTAGCATCACACTCAGCGAGCAGCTCTACCTGCCTGAACCACCCCTGGCTGAGGGTCTTTTCTCTTTCCCAGGGAGTGGTGGGCTGGAAAGTGGGCAGTTTGGCTATGTTCTCTTTAGTTTCCTTGGTGGTACTCTTAGGGCAGTGGTTCTCAAAGTGCAGACCGAGGCCCAGGGAGCCTGTTGGAAATGCAAACTCTCAGGCCCATCTCAGACTTGCTGAATAAAAACCTGGGGGTGGGGGCCATGCAGCAATCTGTGTTTAACAGCTCCTCCAGGTGATGTGTAGGCACAGTTCCAGTTTAATACTGCTGTCTTAGGGCGAGGGGAGGCATGGAAGCTGGAAGCATGTTGCTCTGGCAGAGAGCCAGAATGGCTACAAGATTGTCGTCCCTTCTGCCTGGACTCACCTCCTTCAGAACAGTCAAAACCAGAGCAAGCTTGGAACATACCTAAGAATCCCTTCATGTGGAATCCCAGGTGCCACCCTTCCTCGTTCACAGGACAGAGAATAGAGCCGAGCCTTCCATCAAACAGGGAATGCTCTTTGCACAAGACAACATCCATACCAGTTTATGTCAGACAGATGGTATCCTCACCACTTCCATAAAAGCTGAAATGTTTGAGACAGCAGCTGTGGCACACGGCATGGATGGAGTAAGAACTGGACTCTGTTTCCTTGTCTGGACTCACAAATGGGATGTGTTGCCCTCTTCTGGATCAGTCTTTTCAAATGCCTGTACTCTTCTGGCAAAAGGTGTTTTAACCTTTTCTGGTTCATAAAGGTCTCGTGAGACCCAGCATTTCCACTTGGGGCCTTGGAAATGCCTTATGCATTATTAAGTTGCAATGTTTCCTTGGGCTGAATAAAAAATAATGAATCTTATTTTTCAGGTCTCATTAAAAATCTGCAAAAATTTGGAAATGGTTTTGATTTAATGTTTTACATTGGTCATTTTACATTTCTATATACAATGGGTACCAACTTTTGATGCAGAACCCTATGAGCCCTGTGGGATGTCCCTGGAATTTAAGGTCCTTAAATCAAGTTTTAGGTTTCCTCAAGAACATCTCAAAGACTCCTTTATTACTGACATGCTGTTTGTTTCTGAAATTAATCACTGGGTATGTAACGCAGCCACATTATAGTCTCCTCATCGACAAGTAATACTGCTGTCTACAAATGTGCAGAAACAGCTAAGCACAAAGCATCATTTCCAACACACTTGATGGCTATTCTGGGTGCTCGACTTTTATCAGGTATTAAATCCCCAGGCCTCTCTAGAAGAGTACACAGACGTATAGATGTTTGAGGTTTACTACAGTGTATATGCATGTATATATATTTCCTTTCTTGAACATATGTGTTTTTTTTAAGATTTTATTTATTTATTTGACAGAGAAAGAGAGACAATACAAGCAGGTGGAGCGGCAGGCCGAGTGAGAGGGAGAAGCAGGCTCCCCACCCAGAAGAGAGACCGGCAGGGGGGTGGGGGGGGCTCCATCCCAGGACCCCGGGATCATGACCTGAGCCAAAGCCAGTCGCTTAACCAACTGAGCCACCCAGGCACCCCTTGAACATGTATTTTTAGAAAACTTCCCTGTTTTTCCAACCAGGTAGGGCACAAAAGGAGTAGGGTTGTCCCCAAGTAGAACGGGTTACCCTAGGAAGCCATAATGTCCCATTCACTCTGGGTCTTCAAGAAAAGAATGAGTGACAACCCACCATGATGTGGAGGGAATCTCTATATTAGGTGATGCGCCAAAATAAAGGACCTTGACCCACTGTTCCAGCTCCAAAATTCTCAAATCCCCTCTTTCCCCAGCCAGTAGCCAACTTACAGACTGCCCTTCAAATGCATCCTGAAAGTTTGTACAGTTGCGGAACCAATTCCAGTTCTATCAATATTAGTGGATCTATATCACAAAAATAACAACAGTGCAGCCAGTCTGGGACAGAGCCTTCTTTAACCGGAAAGCAAATCCACTAAATGTCTTTATAGCTCTTGACCCTCCGTTTACAACAAATACCGGCTCCTCTCTCTCAGATTCTGTGACTTGGGGATGTGGCTCAGTGGTAGAGCATTTGACTGCAGATTCTGTGACTTATCACAGTATTATAGAGCAAACGTTAGCTATGCCTATGTCTTGAGTCATGTCAACCTAAACTGAAAATGTGCCAGGTTTATCATCGCTAACAGACTTCTTAATTAACCTTTGGATATTGTCAAAATTGCATTCCCTTTTGTTCTAAGAAATGAGCATTTACATGAGCATTTTTTCCATCATTGTTTTTTTTTACTAGCTAAGGTTTTACCAAATTGTGATGCTCTTTAAAAAGTGTATCCTGGGGGCGCCTGGGTGGCTCAGTCGTTGGGCGTCTGCCTTCGGCTCAGGTCATGATCCCAGGGTCCCGGGATCGAGCCCCACGTCGGGCTCCCTGCTCGGCGGGGAGTCTGCTTCTCCCTCTCCCACTCCCCTGCTTGTGTTCCCCCTCTCGCTGTGTCTCTCTCTCTGTCAAATAAATAAATAAAATCTTAAAAAAAAAGTGTATCCTGTATAAATGAAAGCAAGCGAGAATTCTAGAGATACCACACTTAACAGAATTTCTGTGCTGAAACTTGCTCATGACCTCTACATTCCCCGATACTTCATCAGGGACTTCCATTTCATCAATTATTCATTTAAAAACTCTTCTTTTTTGACCAGTTCTATCCTCTTATCATAGCCTTGACTATCCAAAAACTAACTTCACCTTTTGAGTTCTTACCCTAGGAATTCACTCAATGAGGGGGAGGAGAGATGACACCTTTCATGCCCCTTTATCTACAAAAATGCAAAAAATGCAAGCTACCAATCTGTCAGGCCTAAACAAAATTTTTGGCAATCTGTGTCTTTAACATAAGCAAAGCATATAATTCAAAAAAGAAAAAAAAAAAGAGCTTGCTTTTCTGAAGAATAACTAAACCAAAGACATTGTGCTCCATCTTTGTGTTGAAATGCAGATTTCCCACTAAAAGGCAAATCCTTCATTTCAAAAGGTTGAATAGGATGGTACTAAAAAAAAAAGAATTCCAGCTGGTTAAATTTAGGGTGTTGAAAAAAGTGCACTCCAATAATATTCTTTGGCTCTGGGCCCAAAGTATTTTCACTTGATTGTGAATTAGATAAATTTTTATTACACTTTAAGCTTTTGCCTTAGAATGGTGGAACTTATCAAGGAGACTGGAAGGGCAGCTATATAAAGACAAATTGTCTCAGGACAGTTTTTTTTCCCTTGGTTTAACTGTGTACCTTACTATGCAAAACGTGTCACCCAGGTTAATTCCATGCATTCATTCTTTCAGGCATTCATTCGACAACTATTTACCGAGGGCCTGTGAGGCCCAAAGCAATGGGCCAGCGTCTGTGGGTAACACAAAGAAAACCCAGACCCAGACTTCCCCGCGGCAGCCTTCACCTAGTAGAGAAGATAACGCCTGGACAGAAATCGCTCTACTCCCATGCAGAAAGTGTGTCATGAGAGAGCCACAGAGAAACTGCTATGGAAATTCAAAGGAAGAGAAATTGCTTCCACTTGAAAGGGAGGAGAGCAGCTTTCAGGAAGCAGTAACTTATGAACTGCACCTGGAGAGCCAAGAGGAAGGACTTTCTAGACAAAAGCAAAAGCCGGCACAGATGCTCAGCGGAGCAAAAGCCAAGGAGTGCACTGAGCAAATGGGGCCCAACAGGTAGTCACATTTAAATCAAAATATTGTACACCGATCCATTCGGTTGACAACAGAGGATCTGTTCATCTCAATAAACCCTCTGAGGAGTTCGGTGAAGTCTTCAGCTTTGACAAGTTCATACTTCCAAATATCACATTTTCTTAAAATAAGGGACACAGCCACGTGGACGCTTGTGAAACTCTTCATGAAAAGTTCATCTGTCCTGTTTTCTTCCCCCTCCTCCATTCTTCTCCCCTGATGAATGGTGGGTGGTCCGCTGAAGCAGAATTCACTGCTTTATTCCTTTAAGTCAGACAAACAAGTGTTGATAGCCACGTTCTTCTTTGCAATATTGCCTCCCTGGCTTAAATAATCTATTTCAGATGTATCATTGCCAGTTTAAGATGGGCTTGTACTTGCTGACACATTTTCAACAAATGACTGTGCAAGAAATGTGGAGATTTTCCTCCTCTGCTTTGTCTCTTCAATCATCGGCCTGACCTTCCCTCCAAATTTCCCCCCTTTCTTCTCTTCAAAGCCACAGGGAAGGGGGGGTACCCTCACCCCCTCTCCGAGTCCATATTTGAGGATTTTGTTTTTCTGGGGTGGGGTGTGCATGAGTGTATGTGTGTGTGTGTGTGTGTGTGTGTGTGTGTGTGTTTGCACACATGCACATGCAGGTTTGCTTCTACCTGGGGTCTTTTTCAGGTTACTTGGGAGATATAAGAACTACTTTTAGAGATGCCCGGGCCCATGAACCACACTGACCCTTACTCTCCAGATTCTTTTCTTCCTTTAGGACATCAGGGACTCGCTCCTCTGGATAGGCTGCTGGCGCAAAGTCAGGAATCCAGAGTCTTCAGTCCCAACTCTGCCACTCACCAGCTGTGCATGACCTTGAGTAAATCTCTTCCCTAAGTTTTCTTGTCCTTAAAAAGAGAAGACTGGATCCGACGGATGGCTTCTCCCTCCTGTTTCCCAGGCCAGTCAGAGTTTCTTTGAGACCAGATCTAGGACAGGAGTTTGGGATGCAGTGAAGAGACCTGCTATGGGCCATCCTAAATGCTGGCCAGGATGGGCCTGTGCCCCTCGTGCCCACGAAAGGACTAGGAGGAACCTACAGGCCAGTGTGGGCTAGGTTCAGCTGCCGGCCTAATTCTTAGACTCAGAAGGTAGGCCTGGTGGTGGATTTCAGCTTCCTAGGGCACAATCTTGCCAAGCTCACCCGTCTGAGCTTCAAGGAGGAAACCTAGGTGGGTCCAGAGCCAAAGAGACTGAAGGTCACAGAGAACCAGGAAAAAACTTTCCACAAACTCAGGCTAAATGTCAAGGGAAAAGGTCTCAGCTGTCCGTGCCAGACGGCCAGTGGCAAAGCTCGGCCTCATGCCAGAGCCTGGCACCCACGGCTCGTGAGGGTACACACAGGACTCTCAGGAAAGCCAGAGTCCTCTCCCAACCACCTCAAACCAGGATGGCAAGGCCCTGGGGTCCTGTGGTCCCTGCCCTCAACCAACGTGAAGGTTTCCTGGAAAGCCATGTGTAAAGTGAGTTTCTGTAAACAGAATCACATTTGCTAACCGACATAATTTCAGAGATGTTTCATCACCCTTCCAGGCCCATCGAAAATTGGCAGGGCTTCTAACATTTTACCTTTTAAGTGCTTCTTCCTCCACCCCCTCCCCAACCTCTCTGTCAAGTAGTTAATGATCTGTAAACAAACACTTTAAATTCAGTGGGGGAGCTCACTATTTAAAGGAACCCTGTGGCGAAACCTTTTGAAAAGTTAACAATCTTTCTGTAATGTGAAAAATCACCCTCTAATTTATCAGTTGCCATTGATGAGATTTTGTGGGTATCAGGCTTCCTTAAGGTGGGGCTCAATGCAATACCTTTGTGGTGAGAAGGGGGCAGTGATCCAAGGAGCTGCCCTGAATTCCTTTCTGTCACCCAAACTGTCCAGCTTCCCGCAAATACACTCACAGATACCACTCACGCTCCCCCCACCACCGCCCACAGGAGAAATGAAGAAAAGGACGGAAAATCACGGTCCCAACACCTGGAAAGCCTTGAAAACCACACTTGAGTTTCTCCTGACTTAAGTATTAGATGTCTGAAGAGGGTAGAATGAACATTTTGCACTAAAGGGAGCGAAGGGCATTTGGGCCAGAACATTGTGTCCAATGAGACTGACCATTTGCTCAGCAAACGTTTCATTCTGATAACACCGGCCAGAGCAGAGGACTTGTCTGTCAAAGTTGGCAGAACAAGCAACTCCCAAATTACTCTGAAGAGGCCACCCCGAGCCTTTTTATCTGTGTTAATTCACGGCAAATGTAATTTATGCTTCCATACCACCATTTTCATCAGTCTCAAGAAAATACCAGAACAAGTTTAAGAAAACTAAGCTTGGCACTTAGATAGAGATCCTTGATGTTTTCAGGTGTTCTTGGGTACTGTGGAGGAGGAAGTCGGCAGGCGGGGGCCGGGGGGGGGGTGGTGTGTGGCAGCGGTGTCACTGGAAAGACAAGGGAGGGCAGAGGCATGGGTTGACCACCCAGGGAGCTAGAGAATTTTCTGGTCTTATCTTCCAGGACTGATCTATGCAACCATTAAAGGTAAAGGGGCCCCAAAGAATAGGCAGCCCCAGGAAGGCTGTGTCAGGCGTCCCAGGCTGGCCCTTCTTAAGGAAGGATGTCCTGGCCTCTGTGGGTAGGTTTCTCTTCTTCCCAAAGCATCCTCCTCACATTCTGGCCCTACAGTAATCCTGTGGGATGAGGGAAGGTGTTATCCTCACCTCCCCAGCAAGGAAGCAGATGTCAAGAGCGTCCTGCTGCAGGTCATGCAGGCAGGGCTGGAGCTCAGAGTCCAGTCCATCTTCCCGGGGAACAAGCTTTGTCCCTTGTCAGCACTCACCTCAGGGGCCCTCGAGGTGAGCCAAGGCAGAGCGTGTTGTCTAGACACAAGTCTTAATGCCATTTACAGGCAATCACTTGCCTTCCTGACTCTATAAAGTGGTGTGTGTGTGTGTGTGTGTGTGTGTGTGTGTGTGTGTGTGTGTGTGTGTGTGTCTGAGGCAGTGGGGAAGCCATACTCTACAGGCCAAATGTTCTACGATAATCTTGGCCAAGAGATTCTTAGAACCAGAATTGGCCATTCTCCAGAATTAAAACCTATTATGTCCTATGGTTAATACAGAAGTGCTCAGAAATTATGAGAACTAATTTAAGGCTTCAAAGCTCTACAAACTAAAAAGAAAAAAAAAATGGTCTAGCAGGTCAGGCTCTGACATTTCTTCAGGAACAAAACTAGGCTGCCCTCTCGCCTGAGGTGAGATTGAATCAAGGAGGGTTCTGGTCCTGTGAGGCCAGACCTCATCCCAAGGCAGCTAGTCCTTCTTTCAGAAACAGGCCTCTGCCCGCCCACAGGCTCCTCCAACTTCTGCTACTGTTCTTCCTCAGTCCCTCAGCACCTTCCCTCCTTCTGAGCACACAGCAGCCAAGCTCTGGCCTCAGCCCTAACCTCCGTGACAGAATCCCACAGAACAAGTGAGAGGTGGACACAGCCTATTTATCTGAGGCCTATTTTCTTGGCTTGCTAGTTATTTTCCTGGCTTTTTACCCAATTTCTAATCCTTCGTTTATACCACTAACCAACCTGGAAAGAATTTCCTGAATAAAAAAGAGATGCCCACATGTATCATCTGCACTCATTCAAGAGTTCCCAATCCAGCCACCGGGTGGGTGTTGCTAGCTGTTCTTGGGTTTACTAATTCTGTTGATTCAGCAAGGGTAACACCCAAAGTTATCAGACACCTCCAAGCTCTTCAAACCAAGAATGCACCAGCTCAACTCCTTTCTACCCAGTGAACAGGTTCACTTGGGAGCTCAGCTGGTGGAGACCTGGCCTCCCTGGGCAAAGGGGCCACAAGCCCCCTGTCCCTATTCCACAGGGATCAAGGGGGCATAAAGGGACCCTACGCTACAAGGCAGACCCCGGAATCCTTTTGTCTTTGGAATCTCTCTAAGACCGCGGGGGAAATGAGGTCTGAGAACATTCGCTTCCCCAGCTGCCCTCTATTTCCGGGCGGTCCCAACCTAGAGCCACCAATGTCAAGATCTCTTATGTCTACTAAGAACGGAGACACTCCACTCTCCCTAACAAGCCCCTCAGGCTGAAATCCTTTTACTTCCAGAGCCTCAACTTTTGACTGCTGGGTAGAAAGCCCCCTCTGTCACGGGCCCACAGATCTCTGCCGCCATGGTGCTCAAACCCTGTCAGGCGGTGGGGAGTGTGGACAGCAGGGCTGACGTGGTTTCAAAGAGGCCGACCAGGCAAGAACGGTCCTGTACTCCTGCCCCAGCTCTAACGCAATAAAATGTCTTTTATCAGTGTAATTCAAGGCAAAGAGTCAAGGGTCTGTCACCATTTTAAAGAGGCTTATTACATGGCCACAAAAATTTGCCTCAGGCTCAAACCTGGCATGTAAGGTATCAGCGTGGGACAGGTTCTTTTGATTTGATTTTATTTTCTTACAAAATCTGAAAATGAAACGCTTCTGTCCCTCCCTTCCACCAGCCGTTTTTTGATTTATGGGGAGGAGGAAAGAAATCTGAAGTTGACAGGTTGGGACAACTCCACTCAGCTTTCTCACTCAAAAGCTGCTTTTGTTCAACCATACTTTGCATTTATGGCCTGCGGCTCTTGGCTGACACAGGCTGGCTCCTCAGTGTGAGAGGGCCGTGGACTTCCCCGGGAGGAAGCCCCACTGAGATTACCGCCCCCCTTGCACCTAGGGCTGGGGGCACAGATGCTCACAAAGGGCCCTGGTTAGACAATGGAGGGGGATGACAAAGGCTGTGCCATTCCTCCGTCTTCAGCTCTGCATTGCATTTCTCCTGGGTCCAGGGCCCTCTGTGATCATCGTGCATCCATCGGCCCCAGTTCCTCCACTAAACTCCCAGGCTTCTGAGAACCAAGGCTGCATTGTCCACCTCTCATGGCCCGACACCATTCTGGGCAGGGAAAAGGCTCTCAATAAACACTCAAAACTTGAGTGCTGCTCAGTGGACTTTTCTTCATGTTAGAGAACTCTTTCTTGTCAATGAGCTGGCTGGAAGGAGCCAGCAGTGACCAGGGGAACCTTCCCTCCCTGAGGTCATTGAGGTTTCTCCAGTAAATGATTCACTAACCAAGGAACCTCCGGGTCAGCCTTGACCTAGGAGATGATTATAGCCCCTTGAAAGTGGCTGCTGGCCCGTCAGTTCACTGTACAATTTTGGCAATCTGTAATTGTGTATTTACTCAATGGTTGTTATGGACAATCAGGTTAATAATTCACCTTCCAAACGCCGTATAATTACAGTTAGAAGAGTTACAATAGATGTCAAATTTTCTTAAGTCTTCTGATGAACTGGCCCCAATTACCTAATCTGGGTCCCTTTCCTTTCCCTCTCTCAATTTTTTTTTTTTTTTTTAGTAATCTCCCACACTTTCCTCTATTCTCATCCCCCACCTACACCCCTATCTTTCTGCCCCAAGAGAAAGAACAGTGTGAAGTTCTTCAGTTCAAATAATTCTATTTAGAACCCATGGTTTTGCTCCACTAAAAGGGCTTAAAAACAAGCTAGGAAGCTGGCCATGGAAGGTGCAGAAAAGGTTGACGGGCTGGTCTCAGCTGCCTCCCTGCCTCAGATGCAGGAGAACACCTGCAGCCACCCACACCTCATCCCCCAGGAGTTGCACCATATCCTGGCGTGGCCCCGGGGAGGCCTGGGAAAGAAAGAATGCAAAGGCCTGCCGTGCTTCGTGAGGCCCCGGCTCCGCAGTCCATGGCCTGGCAAGGGCCCTGGCGTGTGACACCATGGCCATGGGCTTGGGACACAGCCCCACAGATTCTCTGCCCACCCACCGGCCCAGGCCCCCACCTCTGCTTGGGATACGGTAGGGGGCGCGAAGAGAGAAATGTACACCCTTAAAAATAGAGCAGGAATCCCAAGAATGGTGCAGGCATTCAGAACCCAGGGCTTCCTCTCCATCACTCAAGAACTAAACCAGGCCCTTTGCACCTTTGTTCTGTGGCTTTAATACACTACACCTCACCCACCACAAGCAGATAACCCCCTTTCAAGGGTCAAAGCAATATCTGTCCCCCCCACAAAAGGGCAGTGTGGTCAGCTGACCTGGGTCACCTTGGGCTGGGACTGCAGGCCACACACTGCAGGGCCTGGCAGGGACACCCAGGCAAGGCCAAGGTCCTGGAGCACAGCCAGTGAGGGAGGAGAGGGGATGAAGGTGACAGGCCTGTCCACTGCCAGCTCCTGGGCCAACACTGACTGCAGCACGGACAGTGTGTCTTCTCCATTTCAATGGGTTGTGACTTCTTTAAAGTTTTTTTTTGGTGTTTTTTTTTTTTTGGATGTTTCCTTCCTCCCTCCCTCCCGTCCTTCTCTCCTTCCTTCAAGTAGGCTCCACGCCCTTCACAGAGCTCAATGCAGGGCTCGAACTCACAACTGCGAGATCAAGACCTGAACCAAGATTAAGAGTGGGACACTCAGGGCGCCTGCGTGGCTCAGTCGTTAAGCGTCCACCTTCAGCTCAGGTCATGATCCCAGGGTCCTGGGATCGAGCCCTGCATCGGGCTCCCTCTCCCACTCCCCCTGCTTGTGTTCCCTCTCCCGCTGTGTCTCTCTGTCAAATAAATAAATAAAATCTTTAAAAAGAAAGAAAGAAAGAAAGAAAGAAAGAAAGAAAGAAAGAAAGAAAGAAAGAAAGAAAGAAAGAAAGAAAGAAAAAGAAAGAGTGGAACACTCAATGACTGAGCCACCCAGGCATCCTGAGATTAATTTCTTAACAGACCCCCCACCCCCATACATTTTATGTTAGTGTGGGAGAGCCTTTTGACCACCAAGATGGAGACGTAAGAGCTCATCATGCTGTGTAGGAAGTGAACTGGGGAAAAAAACCCTCCCAGCCAGCCCACCATGTTCTCTAACTCACGAAACCCACCTAGATACAGAGACAGTCCCTGCAACCTCTAGTCAGTTGTAAGAATGGGGAGGGACTAAGGTTTCCCAGCTGAGGGCTTGGCTGTCACTTTCAGATCAAACATTCTACCCATCAGAGGCACTCCTGATGCCCAGAAATGGGGTCAGACTATTAAGGGGGAAATTTCTATACATTTGGGACCATTGGGTTTAGTTGGGTTGGAGTTTTTTTGTTGTTTGTTCAGGTTGTGGTCTCTTTTCCTACATAAATAAATAAATTTGAAGCTGTATTTGTTTCCTGTTCGTGGAGCGGACAGAAGGAGGGTGTGCGGTGGAGGAGGTGTGTGGGGAGTAGACTGATAGATGGAGCAGGGCCGAGAATATCCGGAATTGGAGAAAAGTGAGAAGTGGAGCTTTTTCTTGGCTTCCAAACAGTTGTAATTTCTACTGCCACTGCTTAGATCCTGGGCACCAGGCAGAGAGAGTGGGAAAGGGGCATGTGACAACTTTGCCACAAATCAGGATTTGGCATTTAAATCCACAGGAAGCAAGAAGAATAGAGGGACTTCTTATTTATAGATTTGCAGATGAATTGAATGAGATAACCAAAACGCACTTCTCGTGTATCTGAAGGAGCAATTCCATTTTCAGACTTGGAAAGTTTCCCATAATTGAGGATCACCCGACCCCAGCAGCATGTTGCATCCCAAGGTTAAGATCAGCTTCCTGAAAACCGGGCAGAAGACTGCTGCTTTGGTGGTAGCTCAACAATCGTACTTTGAAGGACAGGTTGGTACCACACTACATTTAACTGGATTCAGTTCATCTGATTATACAGTGCCTTGCTTTCTGGAATATGTAATCATCTCTTTCTGATGACATTTTAAATATCTAACTAGACAAATAATTGCAGCAATAATTGATAGCAGAGTCAAGCTGGAAGATCACTGATTGGCAGAGTCCCCACTGAAACAAATCTTTCTTTCAAACATTACAGGAATGATGTTTAAATCTAACTTTCACTGATAAATGCTCAAAATCTGATTTACTGATAAAGACACTACAAGAAAACCTGCACTTCAGCCTGTGATTACTTTGTAAGCTGTTTGAGAAGAATCAGGCAGCGTGATTTACGTTATTTTATTTCCCATGAATAATTGCAAGGATGGTGTGGGTAGTTTGGGGGGAATCCACACAAGCCAAAGAACTGATGGCCCTCTCCTCCTCTAAAGTATATCCCGTGGTAGAGAAATGGTCTTGCAAGGGTAGCACCCACAAAGGAAGGCACCCAAATGATCCATGCCACTCGGGCCTCTGAAAGCTGCTTTAAATCAATGCCTTACACTGGGATTCAAATCCCCCAGCCCTGTGCAAAGAGCCCGGACAGGGTCAGGAGGACTGAGCTCAGATGAACCCCAAGCGAGCTCAGGCAAGTCCCCAGGTACAGCTGCAGTCTCCACCAGCCCCTAGTCTGTTTCTCCGTCCAAGGGACAACCCTAATCAATTGCCGTCCATATTATGTGTTTTGATTGTAATGTTCAAGTTGTTACAGTTTGGGGCCCCACTTTCAACAATTCAGACCCCGCGGAATACGCGATGGTCAGAAATAACTCACAGACGATTATTGTCTCCGGGAAACATCAAATGAACTGAGCTGGCCTATTAGCAGACACAGATTACAGTAAGGAGAATCTAAAACAGAAGATGTATCTGAATGCTTCGGCTAGCAACAAAGGCAAGAATTCAGGGATGGGATCTGAGCATTTGCCCAAAGCACTCACGTGAGAATTTCTTTTCATTCTCCCCCCCACCTTTTCTTTCCTTCTTGTTCTTTCTTTCTTCCCTTCCTTCTTTCTTTCTTCCTTTTCAGGGAGGGGAGTGGCTTTTTTTCTCCCCTTTAAACTGAACCATTATAAGCAAGTTCATCTCATAGCTTCTGTTAAAAATCAGAAGCTTGTTAGATGTAATGATTATCTGAGCCGTGACACTTACCGCATCTGAGGGGGCTTGTCGAACAGCTTTACTCTAATTTAGAGCTCCCCTGTTAATTAGAAAGCTCTCAGATTTTCTGCAAATGCAGGTCACTATCGACAGCTCATGCTTTTGATGCTTTGCCTGTGACAGTTCCAGGAGCTGGCAGGGTTGTCCAAACTGACAGTGTCAGAAAATTTAGTCACCATGGCCGCTTTGCAGGAAGTTACATGCAAGGTGACTGTCCCCACACAGTGTTTCCCCACAGCCAACAAGCCTGATGAAATCTGCATTCACATTCAGCTAAAAATAGCTCAAATTTCGATCTTCTTTTCCACCTGCCTCTTTGCCTTCTCTCCTCCCCTTTCCCTTCTCTTTTCCACCTCTCATCTCTCTTCCTTCCATCCTCTCTCCAGCATCTCCCTTTTGTCACCTTCCATCCCGTTACCCCCAACACACACACACACACACACACACACACACACACACACACACATCAGGGTCTTCTGCTATTGAGAACGGTCACATTCGCAGAAAGGGAAGTAGGTTTTACAGATAAACCAGGTTGCTTTTTATTGAAACAGCAGTGATTGTGGAACAGAAACTCCCCCGCCCCCCGGACTTCTTTAAAAAAAAAAAATTTCCTATTTTTTTTGCGCTGGTCAGCAGCTGCACCTGGTGAGGTGGAGGTCAAGTCTATACTTCCAGGCTGGCTCATATGTAAGCGAAGGGGGACCTTGGAGGGGGAGGAAAAAAAGAGGGGGAAGGAAGGAAAGGTTAACAACTCAAGCAAGAATGCATATGGGGCGGAGGTTTTCTGCCCTGATCACCCTTCCAATGAAAGACCTCAAAATTACAGGCGTTCTCACTTAGGAATAGCTCCTTATGGGATATGTGCTGGGGTGGACAGGAGGATGGGGGATGCGTCCATGACCGTGCATATGCACATTTGTGTATTTCATCAAATTCATCTAGATGTCATCACGTTTAGGCCAAAAGGAAATGCTCTGTGGCACTTGCCTAAGACTTGGCCAACAAAGAGACCAGTATTTAAGGCAAAATAGGCAATATAAAAACTATTTGCACACCCCCACCAAGAACAAGGGACAGCTCTGAAAAAACAAGCTATCCCTTGCTGCCATAGTTCCCACATTGACTCCAAGTTTGATACTGAACCCAAATCCCTAAGAAGACCCAGCTCTTCCTTGAGGTCGTGCAAACAAACACACGCAGCTGAGGGTAATGGGAGCCTGGCTTTGCAAGTTGCCAGCTTCTGAAATGCAATGGGACAGGATGGGATGGGATGCCACAGGCCAGACTGATGAATTCACACAACCCCAGAATTAGCTAAAGTCACAGCGACCCGGCAGGGTGGAGCAAGGCGACCCCAGCAAGATTCCCAAGGACAGCATCCTCAACAGCCACAGTGGGCCGCTAACCCCAAAGGGGCCCATGCCTCCACCCACATCCTGCTGCTGTCGGGCTGGCCATCGGCTTCCAGACACCAGTCCCAGGAAAACCCTCAGTGCCTTTAAAGCCAACTAACAAAACAGGATCGTGTGAGCCCGGGCAGAATTCCCTATTCAGTTAAGATACTGCCTGGGAGGAAAAACTAAGAAAAAACCTAGACCCAGAAAATACGTGGAAAGTGGCAAAAACCAATCGACTCAAAAGACGAACCCTTCATCCAACGTCACCAAGCTGCCGACTATGAGGCTCCTAGGAAGCTGTCCCAGCAACCTAGAAATAAGAAACAACACTTGCTATTCTGAGCTGAGAAGTGAAGTTGCCTTCCACTCGGGACTCTCAAACATGGTCTATAAATACCAGCACCACCCCTTGTGAGCCACGGGCTGAGCTCAACCCAGAGAAGGCAAGTGTTTCCCTAAGGTCACACAGCAATTCCAGGCCTTCCAGACAAACTCCCTCGCCCAACAGATGGCTTTGTCTTCTCTTGGGAAATAGATATTGCTACATCCGATCCCCATTTTCAACAGGAAGGCTAGGGAATGAGGCTGCACATTTTAGCATTTCCTCTACTTTCTCCAACTTTCTGCTCCCCACCTCCACCCCCCACCCCCGGCAACACACAAGGTCTGTTTAGTATTTTTAGGGCTCTATTTCCATATCTCTCCAAAGTTTCTGACACTCCCGTCTGTTAGCAGGTGAACAGGATAGGACAGAAGCAAGCTGTTCTCCATTCTGAAGTGGATTTGACAAAAAGGCTGCTGAAGGTCAAGACATCCTGGGGATGCTGGTACTGGGGCTTTCAGGGTCATTGCTCTGCAGGTGGACCTTGGCTCATTTCCAGAGAATGACTTGTGGTCTGCTCTCTCCCCCATACAACAAATCAAGACACCAACGACAGCTCTACTGGCCCACACTGCCCACCTCCCCTTTGGCAACCATGACTTCTTCTCACACAGTGGAAGAGATGGGGTGGCAAACACTGACGGTTCACCTGATGCACACATGTGTAGTTAAGTACTGAAGCGAGAAATTCAAGAAACCTCTACTCACCCTACACACACACACACACACACACACACACACACATTTTAAGAAATAATTTCTAAAGACCTACCTGTCTACAGTACATCTGGCCTGGAAAAGCCTTGAAATTGTCCCTTTCTACAAATCACAAGCCCTGTGGTGGCCTGAGGTCCTCAGGCTTTGAAATCAATAATGCACAGAAGTGGGCAGCATGATGGATTAGCTGGCAGATGATTATCAGACACACGGAAGCTCCACCTCAACATCAGGATTAGGACTGAAATTTCTTTCAGGAAGAACCTGACACCATTAGACAGTTGACCAAAGCATCATGGGGTGACAGCCAAGGCGCTGGTACTCATGGAACGACCGCATCCCTTGACCGGATGTTTCCACTCCATGGCCCTGTGAATGCCCCTCACGGGCAGACCGGGAGTGACCCCATCTCTGAAACCCGGGCGCTGCTCTGCCCGCTACTCACTCCCCCTTTCATGTTTTCGCCCTTTCCCTGCTAACAGCAATGGAATCAGAACAAATGAATATTTCATTTCGAGATTCTAGTCTATCAGAATCAAAAAGACTCAGGACATTCAAAGCCAGGGCAAACATCCCTCCTATAAATGGAACTTCTCTCTTTAGACGGTCCACAGTCCACATTTCTGTGAACAGTGAGTCTCCCGGCCCTCTGTCCGCTATTTGCCACGGAGCAGCAGGGGGAACACCAGCACTACACCTCTAAGTGTGTGAAGGTCTAACCTTTTACCCATGTAATGATCTACTTAATATAATATTTTGTCTTTAATCAGAAAAAGAGTAGAATAATTTGATATCCCATAAAACTCTCTAACCTATATTTTGCAAGTCAATTAGCCAGTCCTTTCACGTTAATGTCAGCACATCCCAGGCTGCACCTCCAGTCAGGCTTTTGGGTGTCTGCAGCCCGCATGCCACACACCGAGAGCATAAGGAAAACACTCCGGAGGGAGGCCGTGCAGTGGGCAGTTACTGTTTCGTCATCTGAATGGAGACTGGGAAATCATCTCCTCAAATGGAGATTATCTTCCCTTGGGATCCTTCTGGAGAGCTATAAATAATAGAACACACTATTCAACATTATATATTAAAAAACGAATACAGAATCAGATCAAGGAAAGACTAAGTGATACTATGATAAAATCCAAAGCTAAAAAATAAAAAGCAAAAAAACAAAAAACAAAAAACAAAGAGGTATGAGAAAGAAGTGTTAGCTGGCGCCCCTTAAATTTAGCCCTCTTCTTGGGCAGCCAAGCTAGGCTGAATAAGGGTGCTTGGGTAACCATTTCTCACTCCCTTATTTAGGTGCAATGGAGTACAAATAGCAAGAGGCTTAATTTTAATGGAGCCATCTCTCCATCAACTAGTCTACCTACAGAAGCTGCAGAAAGGTGAAGACTGGAAATTTATGAAAGTTTTATGCAAAATCTGGATACTAGTCTGGTCCCAATATATAAAGAGGAACATGGACATGTGGAACAAACCCAAAATACGAATGTTCCCAACTCCAGCTGTCCCATAACATCTGCCTCTAAATGTCCTATGACTCAGTTTCCCATTTCTAAAATGGAATCTTCTCACCAAGTCTGGGAAAACATTGAGAAACAACTGGATTTTAAATTCTTAGATAGAGCCCTGTCTTTGCTCTTACTTTTGACCTGGTTTTGAAAACACAATAATAATACTTATCAGGAGTTCTCATTATGCAGAAACATGAACATTATCCTGGAAGAGTATGTCTCATTAGCTGTTAAAAGAGAATGTTTCTTTCTTTCCTTCTAGGAACATGACGAGTGAATCTGGCTATTTCGTCAAAGCTTGTAAAAGACACCTGAGTCATCATTTTAACTGAGCAATTTCTCCAAGAATTCAGCCTATGGGATGGGAAAAGAGCCGTCTCTGTGGTGTGCTGGGGAATGCCACTGTGCTCTCTCTGATTCCTCTCCTCTGTCCTTGGCAATCCAGTTACGATTTGACAGCATTTAAAGATGACAGTACTTGGGGTAATAGGACAATGCAGTAACAGGATTACAGCAAATGTGAAAGAAAGGACACACAGAGGTACTGTCATTTAGGTAATGTCATCTATGATCAGTTTTTGTTTCATTTTTTGCTGACACAGAAGTCAGTATCACTTATACAATTCACAGCCCTAAACCCTGTTAGGGCTGTAAATAGTTTGCTCCCCCGATGAAAGGAAACACCAATTATACGGCAAGGGGACTCAGTAAAACTTCCTAGCTTTGGTTGATGTGACAATAAAAATTAAAAAAAAAATTCAAACCAATAGCCAAAGATTCAAAAACAGCCTGAAGTCACTACCACCCAAAATGAATTTATCTTCAAAGAAAGAAGAAAAGATTACTGTCAGTTATAAAACAATAGGTGGCCATGAAGTTTCTGAAGGATGTCTCAGCCCCCAACGACACTGTTGCTTTAGAGAGTTTGGGGAAGATAAAGTGGAAACACCTCACTAAATTCACATTGGGGGAGCGGTCAACACTGGTCTACCAGCCAATAGGGTCCTTGCCAGTCCCTTACACTATTTCTCATTCCATTTCCTTTATGTCATTTTGCCCACAGCACATCCAAATCCACATAATACCAGCCTTTGGAAGTCAGTTCTACTCTACTTTCCAATTAATTTCTGCCACTGTGAGTTTTTCCCCAAAGCCACCAATTCTCCTAGAAGCTGTTATTCCTTTACAGTGAACACACAGCTGCCCTGTCTGCCATTAAAATGGCTTCCTCATTGTCCAGGACAAGGAGCCATGCTGCATGCCAAATGACCAACCACAAACAAAAAATGCTTGCTTGACTAACACTTGTTTCAAAAGAAAATTCTGCCTGCAGGAAGAAGTACCAAAAAAGGTGGCTGAAGAGATGTTCTGATCATTTCAAATCCAAAAAGAGGTGAGTTCTCCTCCCGAATATTCTGGGCTCATTAGGGTCTATGCTTTGTTTGACTTTCTGTGCTTCCCTGGCTAATCTCCTGAGCCCACAGACCTTCTTTCCTTTCCAAATGCCTATCTACCACCCCTTTTCTCAACTTTCCTCTTACTCCATCCAAAAAAGTTCTTTAAATTCAGGCTAGCTCACTGATGCCCAAAGGAGGAAGATGCTATTAAAGAGAGTTCAGAAGGATAGGGATTTTAGTGCCTGCCTTGTTTCCTCACATCTGAATGATAAATGCCATCATGGAAAACGTCCATGCCCTGAACAATTCCTCAAAATGGATGGTCTGGAGGAGAGGGACAAGAGAATCATGTGGAAGCTGATGGGCCTTTGCCTTTGCTTCCAAACTCCATTCCTGTCAACTCTCCATCCATGATGTGGGCAAAATGAAAACTTCCCAAGACCTAAATGATTCTATACATTGAGAACAGATCCATTTGCTCGTATCCTACAATGTTTGGTTCCACCCTGCTTGTGAAAGGAAACCCTACCGTCAACCAGCTCCATCCTCGAGAATATATATATTGACAAAGAAGGAGAACTCAGCATGAAGGACATTATAGAGAGAATTCCAACAACCTGCCCATCCCACCCCTGGGCAGAATCCTCCATTTATGTCTACTAGAATGCTGCCTTCATCCTCTGCTCAGAACGATCTGACAGCCTCCCATGGTCAACAGGATATGGTCTAGCTCCTTAAGCTACCTTTCAGAGCTCCATAACCCAGGCTGACACTTCTATTCTAGGCTTAGCTTCCTCTCTGCACCAGTGAAAATACTCTGCTCAAGTGCAAAATCCCTTCCATTCTCATTTCCTTTCTGGCTTTTCTTCTTCCTCTCTGACTTCCTGGAATCTGGCCCATGTTTCAAGGCCCAGCTAAAGGTCTTCGAGTCACCTTAGCATAAGAGTCAATCTCTTCCTTCTCCAGCCTCACTGCCTGCACCACTTTGGACTCATATATCCAGTCCTTACATCACTGGTTATCTCTCCATGCCTCTACTTAATTCCTTGTCTTCTCAAAGCACTTCTTAAGTGCAGGGACCCTGGCCTCTACTTATTTTAATTTTATTTCAAAGTACCTGGCACAGCATGTGATATATGATAAACACATATCTAGGAATTCAACAAATAATGCTTAAATAACTGATTTACCTCCTAAAAGGGAAGTTATTTTTTCCAAATATCATTTCTGTGCATAATGGTAATTTTAACCATCTCCGTACCCACCAACAGTTCCCTTCTGATATCTGCTTGAACGTCCAGATAAAAAAAAGGCAAGTGGCAGTAACACGTTATGCTACACAAAGATTAGCATTAATATCCACCCTCTTTAAACAGCCACCCCACACCCTGGAGAAGAGCAGAAGTGAAGTTCGTGTGCTGACCAGAGCGTTTGCCAGGCCCATTGAGTCTGGCTGTCAGAGGTACCAAAAATAATATCTTTTCAATGTGAAAAACCAGCTTGAAGGTTGTGCAACTCTCTGGCCATGTTTTTTTTTTTTTTTTCTAAAGTAAACTCTACCCCCCAACATGGGGCTCAAACTTATGACCCCAAGATCAAGAGACACATGCTCTACCAACTGAGCCAGCGAGACACCGCACTCTCTAGCTGTATTTTAACCACGGTCATCTGCAAAGGAGTAAGGCTCAGCAAAAAGCTAAGTTCCAAAAACATAGTTTTAATATGACTTTAAATCCAGCATCACTAAAAAGGACTTCATTTTGATGCCAGAGAGCAGCAAACATGGACATTCTTGGCCCCCTTTAGCCACTGTGTGGTAAAGGGGAGGCCTAGCAAAAACTAAGGTAGCAGCTAATGTAACTATTATTTGAAATGTGGCCAGTAACTCTCCAGGCTGGGCAGCCTGTTCATATCAAAGTACCATGGGCATCCCCCCCTCCACCCTGACAGCCAAGACCCAGAGTCAGGCCACGTGGCCAGGTGGGACCCAACACTATGTATGCATGGAGGTATTCTGTGTTAAGGACCCAAATCTACACAGCCTTAGCACCAAGCTGGGTTCAGAAAACATACTCCAGGGGCGCCTAGGTGGCTCAGTCATTAAGCATCTGCCTTCGGCTCAGGTCATGATCCCAGGGTCCTGGGATCGAGCCCTGCATCAGGCTCTCTGCTCCGCGGCGAGCCTGCTTCTCCCTCTCCCTCTTCCACTCCCCCTGCTTGTGTTCTCTCTCTCACTGTGTCTCTGTCAAATAAATAAAATCTTAAAAAAAAAAATTTTAAAAAAATTTAAAAAAAGAAAACATACTCCATACAGGTCTGCCAATAAATGAGTAAAGTTCCAATATCACATTTATGCTCACTACCTTGGAAACTCTGCCTGAGACACAAATTTGGAGAGAAAGATGAATATGAAAAACAAATAAAAATTTTCACTTTACAGGAATTCCCCAGACAATTACACAGCTGGGATCTTCACCCAAAGAGAAGATATTATCAATGAATTAAGACCGACTCAGGTGCCCTCTCCCCTTTTTATTTATTAAAGCCCAGTGGAATTCTAGGCAATAAACACCCTCCCTTTACTTTCTCCTTCCCTGACAGACACACAAGTGCTCATGCATTTCTCACACAGGTCCACATGCTCTGCTTGTGGCGGATGACACCATCTCAGCCTGCCTCTGTCTCTCTCCCAGTCATTCCCAACTTCTGTGAAATCTCCTCAGAATCCAAAGAACATTCCGAGTTCTAGAAAATGTGCTTTGGTGCCCCACTCAGAGACGGCTTGAGTCTTGAGAAGATGCAAACAGTTAAAGACTTAGAGAGAGACGGACAGCCTTCCATGCTGGTCCAACTCAAGTGGTTCATTTTTATTTTTCATCTTTATTGAGGCATAATTTACATATAATAAAAGTCACTCATTTTAAGTGTACAGTTTAGTGAATTTTGCCCATGGTATACAGTTGTCTCACCACCACCAAAATCAATATGGAGAACATTTCCATCACTCTGAAAAGTTTCCTCATGCCCCTCTTTGTAGTCAGTCTTCTCCCCTAATTCTCTGACCTCTTTTAATCATTGATCTACTTCTTGTCACTATAGTTTTGATTTTTCTAGAAATTCATATAAATGGAATCAAACCATATGCCACTTTTTTTTTTCTTTTTAAGTAGGCTCCATGCCCAATGTGGGGCTTGAACTCAGGGACCTGGGATCAAGAGCTGCATGCTCTGTTGGCTGAGCCAGCCAGGCGTCCCAACATGTCACCTTTTGTGTTTAATTTCTTTCACTGAGCAGAATGATGCAGAGACTCCATGTTTTTGAAATGTATTACTATTTCATTCTTATACTGAGTGTTCCATTGTATGGCTGTACTATAATTTATCCATTCACCTACTGAAAGACATTTGGGTTCTTACCACTTTTTGACTATTAAAAACAACGCTATAATGAATATTTATGTATGTGTTTGTATGAATGTATGTCTTCATTTCTCTTAGGTAAATACCTAGGGCAACTCAAGTTTTGAGAACACAGAAAAGGTTTTGAATTTAAGAGTCCAGGGAGCCCCCATTTTGTCACCCTTCAGCTAGCCCCACCTCTACCCCACTCCCCTGGGAGTTCAGCTCCAAAGCCTGTATCCCAGCCATCTGTTTGGTTCAATTACCAAATGTCACTTTATTCTAAGCAGAAACCTCTCCACTACCCCAAGGAAGTGATAGAAAGAGACCTCAAAACCTTTTTATAATGGGCATTCAGAGGCCCCTTCTGAGTAGGGGTAACTATTAAATGTGGTGTTGAGTGGCCTAAGAGCCCCCCACTAGGTCAGAGAAGGAGACGGTTGACCTCCCCCATTAGCTGTATAGTTGAACAGCAGCCAAGGGTTCTAGAGATAACTTCTACCTTGCCAAAGGCCTTGGGAAGAAAGACAACATCAAGGCCTCTCTCAGACAACAGCCCAGGGGGAAACAGCTGCCGCCCAGTGCTGTGGACAGCAGAGAGCCAGAGGAGGAAATGAAGATTCGCCCTCTTCACCCCTCCCCCACCCTCCTCAGCTGTAACAGGGCAGGGCTGGGGGAAAATGGGTGAACAGGAAGCAGAAGGATACATGAAGGAGCTAGAGCCTCACAAGAGGAGCCACAGCGGCCCCAGGCAGTGGCAGAAGCAGATTAAGGGAAGACATGGGGGAATGGTGGGGGGGCGGGAAGTGGACAAGATGGGGCAGTCATCTTAAATAGACAAGAACTCAAGAAGAAGCTGAAGAAAACAGAACAAAGACTGCTACTGGCAATATTTATTCTCAATAAACTAAGAAAGAGAAAATGAAGCCCCATGAGTGACGCATACCTACATTACTTAAGACACCTGTGCAAATCCTTATTCCTGGGGCAACAGATCCATTAGCTAAATAGACTGAGGAAGTGTGAGGTGGGGAGATGGTGGTGCTGACAGAATGGTATGGGGTAGTGGAAGACATGGGGCCAGGAGCTGGGAGTCCTGGCTCCTCATCTGTTCATTGCCACTACTTGGCCAGGTGACCATGCCTGGCCTTGTCACCTCTCTGGAAACCCAGTCACCCCACTGTAAACAAGGAGGTTGGAAAAAATGATCTCTAAGTCCTTAATGTCTTATCAATCTCATGCCAGATTTGCAGAGACAGGAGTATGGGGAGAGGACAGTGAAAATGGCCCTAGCTGAGATGAAATATCAAAAGGGAGGAGAAGTGTTCATTCCAACTACCTAACCTCCATTGATTGGTAAAGCCAGACTTGGGAAGATAGATGCTGGTTCTGTGATGACAAATAATTCCTGGCTTATGGTGTTGCACCACCACACTGCATTTCTTCAGCGAGAATAAAAAAATGACTCATCTGAAAAATGGGAATAATAATAGCATTTGCTTCATAGAGTTTCTATGGAAATAAAATGAGTTACTATTTGGGAAGTACTTACAACAGAGTAAGTGCTTTCTGAAATAAAACACAGACCTCCTGGTATTTATTAGTTACACCTCAGCAGAAATGAGGTCATCAGCCCCTTTCCCAAGGGTAATAGAAAGGGAAGAGGGAGAGAACAGAGGAAAGGATGTGAGATTGGGTGTGTGTGTGTGTGGGGGGGTCATTTGGGAATGCAGAATAGCTGGAACCTGATAGGTACCTATATATGCAAGTTGGATGGACAGAGACAGACAGAGGAAAAATGAATGGGTAGTGACGAGATGGGGGGGCAGGTCTTAACCTCCTTTACAATTTTAGGAGGGATGATTTAGTCCACATGGCAATGCATACAAATAATTTTATTCCCATTGAGAAATAAAATCTAACCTTCTACCAACAAGAGAGTCTTCTGAAAGTGGCCACCTGAGCAAACAAACAGCCACAGACCAGGAGATCTACCACTCCTCTTCCACCCCACCCTTACCCCCACCCCAATCGGAGGCCAAACCCTTCCTTGGGGCCTTTGATAAAAGCAACTGTTAGCTTGCACCAGACCAATTCTTACAGTTGTGCTGACCCTGGTGTGCTCTAAGGGGGGGATGCCATATCTCTTTTCTGGCCAATACTGGGACTCCTCTGCACCGGCACCAGCTTCCTGTTCTTACTTATGCACCTGGAGCACACCAGCTATGTATCTCTTCTCAGTCGCATCACTCTAGATAACTTCCAAGTCCTGCCTAGCGTCCTCTCTTCTCATGGCACGACTCATCCATCAGTACCTCAAAGTAGGACCCCCGAGACATGAGTCCAGTTCGGCCAGTGGAAGCAGTCAGGTTGTCTTTCAGGTTGGGGTGCAGACATTATGTGTCTGATGTGGCCCCTGTGGTTTGAGAATTTGGGACTTACCTGCAAGTAAAAATGTTCCAAAGGGACTTTCCACTGGCACACAGACATAAAAGATGCTTGGCAAACTCCAAGTCCTTTCCTGCTCAGGAACAGGCAATTCGATACTCTTCCCCCAACCCCGCAACTGTGGGAGCCCGGGGCAGAGGTGGCGCACCACACCCTCCACGCTCTACGTGGTACTACCGTCTCTCTGGCGGTCTCCACAGTACAAGGACATTTTCATTCTTCTTTGAATGTTTTTTGGAACACCTAAGAAACATGCTACAGAGCTGGGAAAGATTGCCAGAAAAGGGAGGAACAAACTAGAGAAGGAGGCCAGGGCCACCCTCATATGTGAAAACTTGATTGATGATGAAGGCTTTTAGGACAACAGGAGGAGGGATGAATGAAAAGTATGCATCTGTGAGGAAACAGATGGGGAACATACACTTGTTCACGAAATCCCAGAATACTAGGACCATGGAGGGCCCCTGGAAGCCGGGCGAACAGATTATGACCTCTACAGTGGAAGGCCAATAAAGCCGTTTAGAGAATGCCTTGCCTGGCAAGGTGGTGTGGACTGCCACAGACAGGGGAAAGGCCGAGAGCTGACCATCCCAAAGGGGTTCCCAAAGGGGCCAGCGGCTAGCCCTGCGACGCAAGTGTCAAGGCCACAACCAGGAGCTCTTGGAAACCATTTCCCAGGCAGACAGAGTTGGTGCTGACCATCTGATGACAGGTCGGCTGTTGTCCTCTGCTGGGCTCCGCACACGTGGCCAGAGTGAGCTCAGAGAGGCAGCAAGCGGGAGAGCGGGAAGGGAGAAGGAGGACGGCCACCTTCCACTCTGCCACTGGTTCAAGACACAGATTTGAGCCAGCTACCCCTTCTGGAAGAGCCTGCTGAGTACATCTCTTCTCTCCTGTATGACCCTCTCTCCTCACCACCTTCTCACTCCCACCATCCATCAGGGACCTGGGCCATTCCGGAGTGCCAACTCCAAATGAAATTCCGGGACAACCAACCCTCTGCAGTCCAACGGAAGCCATGATCCCAGGAGGAGTCTTAGGCCAAGTCCTTCCTCAAACCTCCCTCACCATATGCAATAGCAGGAGTCCTGAAAAGTAGTATGTACACGGAATTTTTGTAAAGCATGGCCCACTCTCCGATCAACAATGATAAGAGGGGAAGAAACACAACTTAGCACTTGATTTCTGCCTCCATGAGTGTCTTCATGGTTAGTTCACCAGAGGTCTCTGCTTCCAAAGGGACTATAAGTTCTCAGAGGGCAGGAAGCATGCCCCCTACTTCTCTCCCAACACTGAGTGCACAGAATGCTTAGCAGACACACGGTGGCCAGCAGATTCTAATTCTCTTTAATTAGCATCTCTGCACCAGAGCTAGGAGTCTGTTTCCTTGCAGTCTTCCTTTTCTCTACCAAAGTCCTTCCATGGAGTAGTTAATGACCTGTAAACACTTACTCGGCTACAGAAACATTCCACTGCAAAGCATACCATCGTGGGTCCTTTTGTAAAGTGAAAAAAAAAAAAATCTTTTGTAGAACAAAGTATCACCTTTTTCCTGCTCTATGTGATACATTCTGATTTTTCACAGTATGGATAACTAATATTCAAGGATATAGAAGCCATTTTCAAGTCCCATCCTAGAAACTAGCCCTCAATTGAGTAAGTCAGGGGAATATCAGAAAATTCTGACGTCCAGACTCAAACACCAGCTCTTGCGTTGAACTGGAATGTTCCAAGGAAACAAATTCATGGCCTCTAAAGTCAGGAATCAGCTAGAGACTTGGTCCGTCACACCTACCTCTTCTGCATGGTAATGATAATGGCCATGACAATGAGGGTGAGGATGATGATGACAGCTTCCACTGAATGGCACTTGGCAGCTTATGGAGCAATTTAACAAACTTTACTTCCTTTGAAGGCCTTCCAGGCCATCTTCTGCTCCCCCTTTCCACGTGCTACTACCTTATCCTCAGCACATATTTCCCCCAGAGTACTCCATGGCCTCTTTTGTCCCATTTCTCCCTTCACCAAAGCCTAGAGAATTGCTCAAAAGGGTCCTGTGCGCAGTCCCAATTGCAGCCACCTCAACGGCTGAGGGCCATCATGAGAACCCACAAAGGTCTGGGTGTTGAAGACTGCTGGGCACAAAACCTGCCAGGCCCGAGGAGATGAGGGCCTGGGACCCACAGGGCAGCCCTCAGAGAGCTGGGTCTCATCCTTTGGGAAGAAAGGACACTGTCCCGAGAAAGGCGGGGGCGAGTAAGAAGTCTCTGAAGGCGGGGCAGGGGGAGTTGGGTCAGACTCTAAGCAAGAAGGGCCCCTGGGTCGATGGGTGTGTGGTTCTTCAAGGGGACACCACAGCCCTGAGTGCAGAGGTGGCGAATACAGATAATGCCCACAGTGATAAGCAGCAGGGCCCTGGCAGAAGAGAGCCTGGACACTGCAGGCTGGGCACAGGCCAGGTGGCAGTGCACTCTCAGGAGATCTCTTCCCCACGGTGACCCCTATCAGTGCCGACCAAGCACACAAGATGCACACCCAGGCTGGGCTGGACACAGGGGTCCCTACAAGGTTGCAGGGTGCACACTGAGGACACGGGGAGGGACAGCCTCCAAGCACTGCACCATTCTGATACCAGGAAGGCACCATAAGGCACCGGGCTCCCCTCGAACCCCTTCTCTTCCTAGAAGCAGCCTGGGACATTCATAACACAGCCACCTCTGGCACCTGCATTTGTCTTCAAATTTTGATAGCACATAGGTTTAGTGCGCTGAAGAGAAACGAGCAGGGGTGATCTGACCTACTCATCTATTCACCTATGGTATGAACAGGAAAGAGCGGGAAACAGGCCGATGGGGGACAAGGAGGCCAGAAGCCAATGGGGCTGCAGAGGTCATCTCTAGGTCCGAGGCTGTCCTGGACCCACCCTATTGTTGGCCAGGAGGCTGATTCTCCGAAGGGCCTGGAGACTTTGTTGCTGAGGGAAGCCTCTTGAATTTATGTACGAAGACATATGTACCTTACACATAGATTTGAATCACCAATAAACCTCGATCAAACTCAGATGATCGTCCAACTCATGCAGAAACACCATTTCTTTAATAGAACAGGAAGCAGGTAGGGCGAGGGGTGTGAGGCATGGGTAGCCAGCCTACCTTCCCCATTTTCCCTTCCTCTGACTCTTTCCAAAAATGGGCATGGAAAGTGAAGAACACTACAACAACAAACCGATTTACCTTCACCTTTGCTGGGAGGTGACCCTGTGGCCTGTCCCCTGGGACTCAGTTTCCCAGGGCTGCCATCATCCTCTCCCGCCTGCCGGGCCAAGCCAGTGTGCTGGAGAACAGTGTCTGGCCACAGAGGCTGGGGGGAGCAGGGGGAGTGTGGGCCAGAGGCCACACTGCACGACGTCAGCGGACGGTGCCCTCCAGTGCTGAGGCTGAAGTCAGAAGGCCACCAGGACTGTGCCTTCTGGAACAATACCCTTTGGGGAAGACACACATTCTTTAACACCTCTGAGAGAGAGTCAAGCAGAACATTTCTTCCCAGTGGACAGGAAAGTTAATTATCCCCATTTTACAGACAAGGAGCCTGAGGCTCCACAGAGTTGATCAACTTGTTTCAGGGCACCCAGCCGGTGGGGGAAAGAACCCAGATATACCCGGCTTTCAGGCCCAAACGCCTTCAAATGTGGCCTTCTGAAGATGGTCTTTGCTAACCAGGCTGACCTACTCATCGGCCCCAGGTAGGGGTGTCGGTGAGCCACAGGGACCATGAGATCCCCAAGACCAAAGCGTGGACTACAGTGAGGAAGAGCGCTCCGCTTGCAACGGGGAAGATCCTGTGAAACAGCTCTGAGACCGCGCCTGGGCCCCACGGCATGGCCGGGAAGGAGGCCTCCCTCAGTTCTCTCTCTCCTCCTCTTCCCAACCCCTAACCTTCAACACTCCAAGACCCTGTGTTCGTCGCCCACACACGGCTTCAGCAGCTGGCCGGCCTCCAGCAGCACGGAGCCCGTGAGAGAGCAGGCGCCAACCTGACTCCTCCCAGGGCAAGCCAGCCCGGGCCAGCCCTCCAGCCAGGGCACCCGCCCCACTGCCAGGCGGTTTGCTTGGGAGCTGGCTTTTGTCTCCACTCTGGTCTGCTGCGTCTCCCCTTGCTCCTTCTCCTCCTTTCGGCCCTCTGCCCGGGCCTGCCTGAGGCTGCTTGCCAGAGCGACTGCATGTCGGGGCTGTGCCCAGGGCGCTGAGCGTTGGGACTCCCACAGTCCTGCTTCTCTGCCCAGGATGGAAGACCCAGAGGCCCAGAAAGGTCTGGGGGGTACACCTGAGGTGGCAGACGGGCTGGCGTTGGAGACGTGACCCTGAGAGTAAAACTCCCCAAGTCCGGCCAGGGCGGGGAGGAGGAGGGGAACAGGTGAGGCTCCCCGGGACCAGTTCCTTCAGGCAGAGCGCCTCTGACTTCTTGCCCGTGAACCGCACCCCTGTGGCCTGACAGACATGCCTTCAGAGCAGGGTGGGGGAGCAGCCACAGCCTGACCAGGGCAATAATCCCTGGCGGGGAGGCACAGTGGAGCAGGCAGCCTACAGCAGAGCCAGGCAGACAGTCTCTGTGGTAGGGAAACAAGGAAGGGGAGGCCCTGTGAATGATGCGGGGAGAGTGGGAAGGACTGAGGGCACCCCCCCTCCTCCCCACCCCTCGGGACCAAGTCCAGAACCAGGAGGCAGCACCTGGCAGCCTGGAACATCAGCCCAGAGCTAAGAGCAGGGCACGTGGGCTCAAGCTCAGGTGGGTCAGCAGGGTGAGCACTCAGGATCCCTGAACTAGGTAGATGAAGACTCCAGAATCTTCATTGCCCAACCCTTCCCGGCTGTGAGACCCAGAGCAGCTCTTTAAGGTCCCTGAGCCTTCAGTCTGTCCATCAGTAAAATGTGCCTGACCACACTGTACTGCCAGCCTCTGGGGGCTGCTGCATATTTTCACCATAAACACCTTTCTAGCAAACATTCTCACCCCATAACTTAATTGGCCGTAAGGCGATTTTGCCATTTAAAAGATAAAATCACAAAAAAATAAAAAAGGGACAGTCACTGAGAAGGACATAACGAAACATGGAAAATGAGTAACAAAATTTAAAAGACTTTATTGCAAAATACAAAATAGTCAAATACATTCAAAATGTATAGTGTTGATTCATGGCAATATGGTGCAAATAACTGACTTTATTTTGTGGATTATACCTAAACATTTGTCTTCGAAGTCTTTCATTCATAGTATTATACATATTTTTGCTTGTTGATTCATCTCGTTCACCATCCCACTTCTTCTTTCCTTGCTAAATTTTCTTCCTTCATTAAGAGAGGCATCTGTTTCCAAATACTAGAATGTTTATCTGTAACTGGGCTTTGTACTGCATTGTGAAAGCCTTCTACACTGCTGTTCGTCCTTGGCATACTGTCACTTGTCAGCTGATAGCTGTTCCGAAGTTCTATGGGAAATGTGGGTTCAAAACTCTATGCCACCACAGAGACCATTAGGAGAGCTGAGATTTATATCATATAAAAATGGGAGGACTGCCTCAATGGAGAAATGAAACCAAACTGTCAACCAGTTTGGTTTTGTTTTTTACCTTTTATGGCATAACTGCCTTAGGGCCAATTAGTTATGCAGCAAAAATGCTTGCAGCAAAGACGTCTATGGCGAAGATGTTTAGGGTGAAATGACCTAGGGAAAAAATAGTGTCTGGAGCTCAGGAGCTTGGTAACCTAGCAGAGTGGGCTCACAAGCACTTCTTTCTCGTGTGAGCCATGGGGAAAACCTGTGCCGCTTGGCCCAATCACCGTTGAATGAATCAACAACAGAGGTCTCCAAACACTTACATGAGCCCCTCCCCAACAAGACGCCTCTGGCGCATCTTCCAAAACAAGACCCGTTTCTGGAAAAGTGTCAGTTAACTACCCGGTTTTGCACTTATTTACATCATTGTTCTGGAAACTCTTCCTTCATTCTGCTTGATATTCAATGGAGGCCAATTTCATTCATTTGTCCCACACATGTATTGTTAATGGCAGCGAGAACAAAATGAAATTAGCCTCATTCCTTGCCCTCAAGGAGCTCACAGTCTAGCAGCTCTAATCCTCAATGATCTGTAAATAGACGCCTAAATCTCCCAAGGAGCCATGGATACTTTGGGGAAATGTACGATTTTGTAATAGGGATTAGCCACTTCCAAGTTCTTTTTCAGGTCCTCACCTGAAGAGATAAAGGTCTTCCAAAATGCAATATCGCCTCCTTAATTACAGCAATGGGCTCCTCTCACGTGAAAATTTAAGCAAGGGGAGCAGGAAGACCCACTTTGAGAAGTTATGCCGGCCTCTCTGCATTCCAGAAGGGCCTCTTCTGGTTATTTTACCAGTGAATGATGGAAGGGGGTAATGTCACGTTTCTTTCTACAAAACTTGTGCTGCACGAGGTGAAATCCCAGGCTGACAGGGTTTCAGGGAGGAAAGGCCAGATCAAAAATAAGCCTCGCTCCCCGGAGAAGCCCTACCACCAGCAGGCCTGGAAAACTGACAGCTTTGCCTGTTATAACAACACAACCCAAGATTATCAGAATCCTATAAATATTTGTACAGATACTTATCAGAGCAACAATCGGATATCAGGTCCCTCCAAGTGAGCTGATGTGCTTACAGTTTATTGTCCCGATCTGTGCAAGTTGGTGCAACAAAGCACTACACAGCAACTCTTGCTGAGTTCCAGAGTCAGGGAGTAGGTAAATAGTACAAACGCATTGGCTTCCCTCCCTGGCTCTCTTCTATGGGCTGTGAGCAAACGGAAAAATAAACCCTCGGAAAAAGTCTCAGCCTAATAAAATTACAGACAGAATAACTTCTTGGTGGAATTCAGAAGGGTAGCACAGGGAGTTCTTGCTAGCACATATGTGCATTCTGCTATCACACACTTCGTACGCACGACTCCCAGATCTCAGGTACTGCTCCAGAACTGTCCCCAGGCGGCTTCCTCCCCTTATCTTCCTCCTACATCAAAAAGTAGTGTTCACATCCAATCCCAGGCTTTCTTGTATTAAAATATGCACTCAAGAAAGACCAATTGAAAAAAATTTAGCTCTGATCGCGGTAATAGAGCAGAAAAGCACTCGACTGGTAACCAAAAGACATAAATTCTAGTCCTGTCACTAAGAAGCTATATGACCAGGAGGAGGCACTTAATCTCTGAGAGAGTCAAGTTTCTCATGAGTAAAATGAGATGGGGTGTGAGGGGGATGGAGTGAGCAAGACACGGAGCAAACACTGGTCCATCTGGGGCTCCCAGAATGGTGAGGTTTGTTGCTTACTGTCTTCCAACACCCACCTGTCTTGAACGGCCCAGGGCCCATCTAGGGTAGACTGCTACTTGCTTGGGGTAAAACCAATATGTCTGTCATGTTAATATGCATGGAATGTGATTAAATAAGGATCAAAGCTAGTCATGAAGGTATCTATGGGGAAGGGATCAGCCCCAGATCCACTCACTACATTTGCCTCAGGGATGGGGGCCACCTCCTCTAAACTGGGTCACCCCCAGGCCCAGGAGGAAGGGGCCACATCACCCTGATCATGTTGGCCCCATTCTGAAGCCTCGGCAGTCTCCAAGCAGGTGGGAGGACAGACTGAGGTCTGACCAGGAGAACCAAGAGAGAAGAGGAGACAGCTGCAAAGGAACCCCAATTTTCCAGGGACACTGGCTTCCTCTTAAAACCCTCACTGCCACCACCCACTCCAGCCTGGGCAACCATTTGAGGACCCAGACTTCTCCCCGGGAGATAGCCGTCCCTTGCTTACTTTGAGCGCCGTAACAACTTCCCCTGTACCTTCTCCCCCATCTGTTCCTGGGACAGGGCAGAGGCCTCCCACCTATGGCTTAGATTCCCCAAGCACTGCCCAAGGCTGGAAAGGCCTGTGTGCCGTCCAAGCTCCCACCCCAGTGCTGTTTACAGGTTTACGGTTGTTTTCCACACCCAACAGTTCCGACCCAGCTCTGAAAGACTTCTTCAAACACCCAGATGGCACTGCCAGGGAAATGTGACATTTTGTAAGGACTCATTTATCCAGTCCAGAAGATCTGGAAGACAAGATACAAACCCAGCACCCACTGAGAGGGACAGCATTCTGGAGCTCTCGTCAGAGTTTAATTCTCTCTGTGAAGTTTTTAAAATTCAACAATAATGTGCATTTACCTAACCCTTCTGAGAACTGATTATCAACTGTTTGTTGATTTAAGAAAAAAAAGAAAAAGAAGGAAAGAAGGAAGGAAATGAAAGACACTGAGTGAAAGGCCCAATGAGACCAAAACCCCACACTTGCCACTGCCTACTGGAAGCATTCAGGGCTTTGGGTGGCACATGCTAAGAACTCTGAAAAGCATCATTCAGCCTACACCATCCCTGGACCCCAGGTCTCTGGTCTCTTTTTCCATTCACACTTGCCTGGCAAGACTCCTTACATAAAACAGAGATGCCCACTGAGCCTTCACACAAGCAAACAGGGCCCGGGGCTCACACCGCACAGCGACTTCCCCGACATCACAGGTGGCTGCCCATTGGCATGCATGCAGGAGTGATGATGAAGGCACACAGCTTTCCAGAGGCTTGTCTGGCCCACCCTGCCCTTTCTAAGTTGCCTCGGGGCTTCACCCAGCCCAGTCACCCACTGCAGAGGGAGAGGAGGCCACCAGTCTGAACACCAGAATATTACACACACTTGACCCTTCCTTCCACCCTGCCAGCCCGCTTTCCCAAAGAGGAAGGTATAATAAAACAAACAAGTCAACCTCTAACTACCTGCGGTTTTTATATTTACACTAATGTTCTCCTTGCGATGGGAGCTCAGCATCCTGGAACCCAGGAAAAGTCAAGTCAAACAAAATGCAAATGGAAGACCAAGTGTGCTAAAGCAACCAGCTCCATGTCTGTCTCCCCCAAACCCTCCTCTTCCGAGCCTTCCCTCGGCATTACGTGGAGTCAGGTGTGAGCCCAAGAAACAGCTACTGCTGCTCACTAAGAACTGTAGGTATTTACTGAGGTATTTACTGAGAAGCTTCTCCAACTTCGCATTTCCCCTGATGCTTAGGGGCTATGGCAAGAAACTCTTGAAAGTATATAGAAAGGCTGAATGTCGGGCGCAATTCTGCCCCTGCAAACCCTCAAAGATCATCCTAATTCCCATCACCTGGCTCCCCTACCAGGGAGCACTCCCACCGACGTCCCTGTTCCTAACTGTTCAAACAGACCTTCCACCAGAAAGCAGCCTTCTGCAAGCCCCAACTGTCTGCCCGGTGGTCCAACTGTGGAACGGATGGAGGGACAGGAGGGAGGAGTCCTGGATCCAAACCCTAAGTCCATCCCGTAGTTGTGTAAGACCAGACATGCCCTTTAACCTCTCTGGGCTTCATGTACCATCTCTCCTGCCTCTTCACAAGTTTACTCATGAGGTAAGGCTCAAATCTGACAATGCCCATCAAAGGGCTTATTCAAGAACTACATAAACATACTGTGATTTTATTGCTAGTCTCATTATTAACAGCACAGTGGATATTTGAAAGGGAGGGGTCCAATTTTTCATAAACCAAAAAAGCAAGAGGGTTGGCAAGAAAGGAAGGAACAGATACCGAAAAATTGCTTCAAGGTTGTCCCTTGGAACCCTATTCTTCTAGATTCTTCCAAATGCCTACTGTGGTAATAACAGGCCCAAAAGAACACACCACTTTGTCAGGACTTGTGGGTGAAATGTGTTGGAGCAGCTGTTAACTTGGGGAAGATCACTCATCAGGTAGCCAACCAAGTGGGGCTGCTTTCAGCTGGACAAACACTGCATCTGCAACCAGGAATGAGAGCTTTCCTGTCCTTCCCTGGGGGGCCAAACCAACCTTCCTTCACCTCCTTGTCCCAACCAACAGGCCTCCTTCCCCTCAAAGGCACAGCTGCCCACCCTTCCTTCCAGCTTCCCCAGCTTTCTTTCAGAGGGCTGAGACCTCCTGGCCACCAAAGCAAGAGTACTTTGAAATCACAAGCCGTCCCACCCACCCCCACCTCCAAGAGGCAAGGGACCCAAGGTGGCCACTCTGTGATGAGGAGGGTAATCCTCCGGCTGGGTCTTTAATTTTAGGTGAAGTCATTCATGGCTGACTCCCAAGGGGAAAGGCGAACTACAGATATGGCCAGAAACAAACCCACCTGAGAGAGGGGGACAGTATCCCCCAAAACAACGGTGGGCAGAAAACTCCGCATCCAGAGAACACCCAGCAGCAACGGCAGGCCCACCTGATTTATCTGCCAGACGCTGCGAGGGAGGCACAGTGGCATTTGGTAAATAACCCACATAGGGTGCTGCAGGGGACGGGACACCACACTAGGCTCTGCAGCCCGGTGAAACCAGATGGCGTCAGAAGACAATGAATGACTCACAGGCAAAGAATCTGCTGTTAGCACACCTAAAAATCCCTTTTTGCGAGCCATCACTCGACACCCACCACACTAAATCACAGAGAGGTGGGAAGGAGCACCCGGGCCCCAAATAACGTGTCATATTACCCAAATGCCAACTCTCCCTCTTTGTCCAAGGGCATGGAGGGAAGGCCGCTGACCGGGGCCTGGCGCTCTGGCCCCCTCTTCCAACTCCCTCTGCATCGGAGGAAGCCACCCTCGCAGGCAAGAGCTGCGGGCTGACGTGCCACACTTTACGTGCCAGGGCTCTCCCTGCCAACTGCTTCCACCCCAGTCTGTAAAATGCCCTGGAACCCTGAGACAGCCTTCCTCGGATTCTGGACAGAGCTGGCTTGGAGGGCCCGGGAGATGGACCCAAGTGTGCCAAGCCTCGAGCCTCCAAGGTGACAAAGGCCTCACAGGACTGTGTGTCGGCTCCTAGAGCTCAGTGAGCCAGCCCAAACTGGCCGGCTGCCACCAGGGAAGTGCCACCCAGGTGCCTTTGTGCATCTCTGCTCAGAGGCCTAATGACAAAGGCAGCGCACAAAGGAAACAGCCGTGCCCAGCAGCCTCTGAAACTGTGAAGGCAGCATTTACCACCGATGACAGAGCCCCCTCACATTTCCTTCTAAGCGCCTGATATATATCCATTTTTCTGTCAGCAACCTCAAATAATGTCTATAATGCTGAGATTTATATATGTGTACTTATAAATGTTATTTCATTATAGCCACAAACTACCTTTCCACCTAAACATTCAGTTAATGTAATTAAATTGCTACCTGGTAGCAGTATCTAATTTAACTTGGGATCCAAACTATTGAAAAGCATGTGCCTTTTAACACCCTGACTGGTAAGGCACGTGATGAACAGAGCTATAAACATGTTGGCATAACTGAGCGGTTTAAAAATAAATTAGCAAACTATAAAAATAAACAGTTAACATACATATGTACTCAATTATGAACTAACTCTAATTTTTGTTCGGAAATACTGTCTTTGACCTTAGTCATAAACAAGCACTATTAAAAAAACATAATATCTCAACAGACAGGAGGCCAAGGATTAAATGCTCTGCCAGTTGAGCAGAATGCAAAACAAGGCACCAAGAAAAAAGGAAGGAAGGAAGGAAGGAAGGAAGGAAGGAAGGAAGGGAAGGAGGGGAGGGAGGAGGGAGAGAGGAGAGGGAAGAGGGGGGGAGGAAGGGAGGTAGGGAGGAAGGAAGGAAGGAAAGGAAAGGAAAGGAAAGGAGGGAGGGAGGGAAGGAAGGGAGGGAGGGGGAGGGATGAAGAAGGAGGGAGGGAGGGAGCGAAGGAAGGAAGGAAGGAAGGAAGGAAGGAAGGGAGGAAGGGACGGGAAGGAAAGGAAAGGAAACAAAAGGAAACGAAAGGAAAGGAAAGGAAAAGAGGGAGGGAGGGAAGGAAGGAAGGCAGGGAGAGAGGGAAGGAAGGAAGGAAGTGAGTGGGGGAGGGAGGGAGGGTGCTGTCTTGCTTGAAAAGCTCAAAAAATGTCTATAAAACATACAAAGACTGTGGTGCTCTTGTTGATCTGAAGCTGCTTCTGTTTGAGCCAGAAAAGTTAAAACCTGAAGTGCTTTTGCATTTTCAGATGTTTGGGAATCTCTCAAGAAAAGAGGGCAGGCGAGGGGAAGCATGATTTCCAAATGCAGCTGTTTCAACAGCTCTCAGTCTGCCTAACAGTGTCTGCCGTACAGGGCTGCCTCCCCACCTGAACTAAGCTTGCTGTCCTAAGTCTGCTACTGCCTCTAAGTCCTGAGCTTTTCTAAGACATATGGCAGAAATGTGGAAATTGTCTTCCAAATAGCACAAGACAGAAAAGGGGGGTGGAAGGGGGAAGGAAGAAGCAAAATCAAGCTGTTGAAACTGTATACAGGGCACGTTTTCACACTAATCCAGTGCTCCGGTAACAAAGGACAGCATACTATGGGATAATTACTATGGATTATTATTACTGTTTCTAAAGCAAAAGAACAACAACAAAAAAAAATTCACAAAAGACATATTACACATGCAGATTTCTAAAGCTTTAAAATCATATGGTCTTCGGTGTTCGCTCCTATGGGGTTACGGGTAATGCCCTAACTGAGCAGGGCAGATGCAAACACAAAAAAGAAATCACAATAAACCTGAAATTCTCTCATGTCATGGTGCTTACTGCCCTTTATTTCACAGACAAAAGTAGTTGAGCAACAGCTAAGTAGTTATTCAACTCAAAGAGCCAACCTAACATGCTGACTGCCCTAGGCTTGTCTACCCACCCCCCCATCCAAACAACTACAAAAAGTTACATAAATAAAAAATAGGAGGAAACTCAAACTCAGCCACACTTATTTTCAAATGTGGCAGACAAGGCAAGATGTGAAAGAGGTGCCAGAGAAAAGCTTCTTGGGGGACACGGAATTACGCTGCAGGCCACTCTCCCTGCAGTCGTGAAGGGGGCCAATAGGGCAGCCCAGCCCAAGTCTGACAGTTTCAAAAACAAGTAGGTTACCAGCTGCTGCAAGACAAACATCCCCAAGACACATTTTTAAAGGAGTGCTGCTGTAAGTTTATGGAACAGCTAATGTGGAACTGTGCTGGGCTTTTAAGCCTTTCTGAAGAGGACATTGTTTTCCTCCGAGATGGGAAGGATCTGCTTGGTGGGCAAAGGATCTCAGGCACCTCAGCAAACTGGTCAAGGAGGGACAGGGCTATGAGAAGGAAGATGTCAGGAACCCATCCCAGCGAGAGGCTGGTGCTTACACATCTGGGACCACGGGAAAGGCTGGAGATCTTTGGATTTCCCCAAGAGCCTCTTTGACAACAGGCTGAACCCTCAAGCTGGCAACCTAGACTCTTCTGTGGGCTCTCCCTTGAGCCACCGTGGATTCCAGAATAATTTGTTCTACATGTAGCAAAGCCAGCACCATGGAAGAGGTAAAGAGAAAACTAAGGCCTACCTCAATGGATGTTAGTAAACTCATGCTCTAAATGCTGCTATTGAATAAGTTCTTCTGAGACTTGAGGGCAAAGGAGGGCCTCCTATGATAAGGAGTCTGCTGCTAGCAAAAGATGTTCACCTGTGAGCTCTAAAGCCTAGAAGATACCCCCCCCACCACCAAAAAAAAAAAAACCCTGAAGAAGGCTCAGATAAAAATGCTCACTCTTTCAAACTCCTAACATCGCCAGCTTTTGGTCTAAAGATTCAAGCGGAGGTCAGTGCAAGAAAGCAATTTGTTTGATTCAGGCCCTTGCAAATTACCCCCAAATAATTTACTTGGTCTCGGCTTTGGCTGGCTTGGGTGTAACAAGAATTCCAAGAATTATTTTACTTTTCCATTAGAGGGCTCTCCTCTCTCCTTTCAAGGAAAAACACTCTATCTGCCAGCCAACTTCTTTCCAGGAATGGGGAAAGGGAGGAGGAGGACCTATGGAAAGGAGGACAACAGATTTCCATAAGTAATTCCAAAGCCCAGGCTGAGTGGCAGATCTGGGTACAGCAGAGCCACAGAGAAATCTTCAGAAAAGGACTCTTTAGAGGTATAAGACACAGTGGCCGTGGATTCCTGATAATCCTCCAGCACCTGGAGAGGGTGAAGTCCAGGGCAAGATGCAGCTTAGTTACCCATTCCCAAATCCCATGGTTCACCAGCAGCCCCTGATAATTTACCTGAGCTCTGAGGAAAAAAGCTAAGGAAAAGAAATGCAAGACACAAAGCACATATTTCTGAGTCAAAAGATCAAGTTGTCTTTGGTAGCTAATGAACAATAGAGAAAGAAACTGAACAAAACAGCTCAAAAAAGCACCTTTTCTAAACAACTACAAGTTAGAGCTTGACCTAAGCCATCTCAGCTCCCAGCAGTCTACTGGAGGTCTCCCAGCTGCCCCATGAGGGTCACACTCCTTTCCATCTCAACCCTCCCTGAGCAGAGCAGGCTAACGGCCACCTGTGGCCAAAGCGGAAGAGGAGGGGCGCCTGGGTGACTCAGTCGTTGAGCATCTGCCTTCGGCTCAGGTCGTGATCCCGGGGTCCTGGGATGGAGCCCCGCATCGGGCTCCCTGCTCCGCGGGAAGCCTGCTTCTCCCTCTCCCACTCCCCGTTTGTGTTCTCTCTCTCGCTGTGTCTCTCTCTGTCAAATAAATAAAATCTTAAAAAAAAAAGTGGAAGAGGAAGAGGAGCCCCACAGCTTGGAACGAGCACCTCCATCCTCTCAAACACCTCCCAGGGCCTTCCTCACCCCAGGAAATTCCATCCTTCCAGTCACCACGCCGAACATCTTAGGGTCCACCTTGACTCCTCTAACTCTCACACCCCACACCCAATCTGTCAGCGAATCCTCTTTGTTTTACCTTCAAAACATTTCCAGAATTCAGCCTCCTCTCACATGCCCATCCCCCCTGGTCCAAACTGCCATCGTATGGCCTGGATTTTGGCAACAGATTCCTGTAATACTTCTGCCTCATCCCCCCCGCCACCACCCCCCAAGTCTCAAAAAGTAGCCAAAGTCACCTTCTGGAAACTTAAGTCCCATGATGCCACTCCTCTGGTGGCTTCCATCTCCCTTGGAGTCAAAGCCAGAGTCCTCACAATGGCTGACAAGGTACTGGACTCCTGTGCCTTGGGCTTCAGCTCCCACCCACTTCCTTCACTCTTTCCACTTGGACCCCAAAGGCCCCTTGCTCCGGCTCCAACAATCAGGCAGATTACGCACAAAGTCTTTGCATTTGCTATTCATTTGGCGCAGAACCCTCTTTCCCCCAGAAATCCACATGGCCGATTGTCTCATTCCTTGGAGCCTTTGCTTCTCAATGGGGCCATCCCTAACCATCCCATTTGAAGTGTGCCTACCACACATTCCCTATCCCTCATCCCTGCCTTATTTTTCTCCAAAGCAGTCTGGTCATATTCTGACACACTATATAATTCAAATGTTTATTCATTTACTATCCTTCTCCCCAACTAGAATGGGAGCGCCACAAGGTCAGGGGTTTTTGAATGCTTTGATCATTGCTCTGTGCTCAACACCAAGAACAGTTGCTGGCACATGGCAAGTGTTCAAAAACTGTGTTGAAAAATGAATGAGGGAACCTCTAGAATCCCAAACTGCCAGGAGGCCACTCAACACCATTATCTATAAAACTATCAGGCAGCCAGACCTGGGGTCACTTTGGCTTTGGAGTCTGAGTTTCTGCCAAATTCCATTTTCCCCACAGGCCCTGAGGCCCAGAGGGAACAGCATTTTGCATTATAACATAAAGGGGTTCAGCTGGTTTGGGAAAGGAGAAAGAATGGGGGGGCGCTCTTGGAGAGGCCAGTCAAGACCAAATTGGAGCCTCTTCCCTAAGGCGTAGGAGAAGCTAAGAGCCTGGTGAGGTGCCCACCACCAGCAGCTCTTCAGAGCTCCCTCCAGCTCAGCGACCCGCACAAACACACCTCATCGCAGCCAGCCACGTGTCCAGGCACACTGAGATGCACGTCCTCGCCCCCGAGGCTGTGTGGGGGCTCTGGGCTAGCTTCCTCCAGAGCATCACTCATCCCATTTGTGCTTTCAGACTCACCCTCCCTCCCGTGGGGGAGCGGTGTTAGGGGGGCGGTAGAGGGACAAAACTCACACCTGAGAGCCCAGGATCAGCCAAAACGGCTAAAGTACCTTTTCCCACCCTGGTGTACATTTTGACAGGTGAATAAATGCTCCCCAGTAGGCAATAACAAGGGGAAGTCTGAATTAAAAGAACTTGCCAATTTGAAAAGTAATGCCATTCTATGTGACTCGACTCTATTCTGTTACCAATAAAACACTTAAAGATGCTATTCATGCAGACATAAAGTGCTAATGGCCACTTGTTAACATGTTTCATAATGCTAATATTTCCCTCTGATTTCCGACAGTTCTTTTTTTCTTCTTTCTTCTTTTTTGGGGCTATTTTAAGTTAACAGAGTGCTAATCTGATTTGAAACTGAAGGCTTAAAGAGCTACTCTCTACATAACTGCACTATTAATGACAACCGTTGCTTTACGTGTTGCACCGTTTCATGAAAACAATCATCACTCAGTCAACGGATTTTCCAAGCCACAGAAAAGCTGTAATACGTTGAAAATGCAGGAGGCATAGAAGAAGCTCATAATGTAAGACACTGGTGGGGAGGAGTGTCACTAATTCTTTTCCAAGCTTTGTGCACTTCGTTTCCATGGAGGCAAGAACAGGAGGACTGGTAAAGCGAGTGAGAATTCTTTTCTTTCAAAACAAACAAACAAACAAATAAGTAAGAGTTGAGATGCTGTACTCTCTGCCCCCAACTCACCAAGCTGGCCTTCCAGTAACTGGGACAGGTATTCAAATGCCAAAGAAAGGATATGGCTCAGTGCTTACTACTAACTGGGCCAAAGATACAGGAAATCTTCCCAGGACATACAAGTGCCTCAGGTGAAATGAGTATGTGTGCAGCGACCTGGGGCCACAACTTTATCCACACAACTTGGAAGGCGCAGAAACACTTGAAGTGGGCGCGGCAAAGGAAGTTTTGTGCTCACCTTCCCTGGGGAGCTATCAGAAGAGGAAGCCTGCTTATCCAGGATGCTCTCAAAGGGGCAATTCAGAGGCACCTAGATCCCCACCTATAAAGGTTGAGTTGCTAAAGGCAGCTCCTTGACATGCTAGAAAAAGCATGGGTTTGAGACTCAGAAAAACCTATCTGGGTTTGTGGCTGAGGGTGGCCGGGCCAAGTCACTTGCCCTCTCTTCGCATGTATGCTCTAGATTTTCTGGCTGCACGTCTGGCCGTCAGGTATAAGGAATTTGCCTCCCACATCCCCCCCCACCCCACCCCCCGGCACACACACCCATCTCCCAAATGAGAACACTTCATCAGAGGAAACTTGCCTGGTCTTGCTCATCTCTGCACATCTAGCACCCAGCACAGTGCTGGGCATATAGTAAGTGTTCAATAAACACATGCTGAATAAAAACTAAAATGAGATGAGACAGCATCTGCCTCTCCTCTCAGCTCTAATTCTCTGGTCCTGTGAAAACAAAAGCCCTGAATAAGTCCATGTTGTTTATCTAATTTAAGAGGCTTCGGTAATGTAGGCATCAGGGCATCCCCGTTACTTGAGATTGGTTCAGTGCTTGGAGAGGTTCTCAGTCTGGTGAAGACGGTTTATTTTCTTTCGGTTTCTCAACTATGAGTCACCTTGAAGGAGGGTTAGGAGAACAGGCAGGTTTTACTGCAACACATCTAAAGTTAAGGAGCACACTTGACCACACAGCCCACCCACATGATATCGTTTTGGATGACCCAGGAGAAAGGCGTTTTACCACTTAGCCATCTCAGAGATGAATTTTGCCCAAAAACAGACACCCAGGGCACAACTCAGAAGTCGCACCTGACGACATCACCACCTCTGATTACCCCCGAGAGAGGAAGCATATGGGCAGCCCACCAAACGGTCACCCTTTAAGAAGTTTCAGGGATAGGGAGGACCTATCCCCACCAGCACCAAAATCCACGGGCCACAAATCCTTGGAGGGGGTAAATGAATTTGTCTTTCTCATCCACCACAACTCTTTGAAATGCTTTCCCCTGGAAGGAGGAGGCCCAGAGTAAGGGACTCACGTGCTAATTAGGTTTGTGGCACCCCCTATCATGCCCCAGTCCCGCGTCTACGCAGTCGACACAACAAGATGTCAGAAGGTAGAACAAGGAATTTCATGCTAGGAGTGACACTAAAGGGAGCTCCTGCCCCCAGGGCCCAGTCCTCAGGGGCACGCAAAGCCAGGTGGTGAGGGAGATGCTGCTTCCATGCCCCCACTGAGGCTACTCTGCAGAAGCTACTGGCCAGGCACCGTAAGGCCAAGCACCCATAGGAGCATCTTCACCAGGGGTGGGTGCTGGTTCTGACTCTAGCAAGAACTCCTGCTGCTTCTCTCCTGTTGGAGCTTACCTTCAAGTCCTGCTGGGACCTTCCCTGTCCTCTCCCTTCTAGACCCCACCCCCATCCAAGGGCTGGCAGCCTGCTCCCATCCATGATAGAATCAATTCATCCCTGGCCAGGATGGAAAAAAAATGTCTCCTGCCACAACTAATACTCCCATTATACCAATACCTGGGAAGTGAGAAGTAAGACCTGGCTCTGGAAGAGAGCACAGCTGCATCCACACGAACGAGGCAGCCCTGTGTTACAAACACCTTGGAGTCCCGTGGGCAGGGGACCCATTCTGTCAACAGGCCGGCAACTCACTGCCTTCCACAGACAGGCACCTCCACAGAAGAGAACCTTCCTGGCCTATGGGGAAGACCTGGATTCGAGTTCCACTATCCTGAATTCTCTAAGGCCGCAGTCCTAAATCTCCAAAGAAGGAGCAGGAGGGGAGGGGAGGGAGGGAGGAAGGCAGCCTGGCCTGAGAGAGGCAGGCGGGCAGGCCTGGGCTGGGGCAAAGGCAGAGCACAGGGACCTCTGGCCACATCAGCCATTTCCTCCTGGACTTCCCTAAGAGCACTTCCAACCAGCAGTGCTCCCAAAGGTTCTCAAGGGGAATGTTTTCATGCTGGACCCCCTCCAGTATCATGAGATAGGTCACAGCTGCCCTGGCCACAGATGGGACAGCAGCACTGAGCCCAGTCCTGCTGAGCAACCCACTTCTGGACAATCCTGGGACTGGGAGAACAGACCATCTAAACATAAACTTCAATTGGAATTTTTTTTTCTTATGAAAGAAATCAAAGTTGTACAAATAAATCTAGCTGGTCTGGATGACGCTCTTCACAACACTGCAAGGGAAACACGCCACAAGAGTTAGTGAATTCCATGGATAAGAGAGGATTTCCCTACCCAAATATCAAAGGTCCTGCAAACACATACACCAAAAAGAGAAAATCCCCATTTCAACCCAACCCAGCATCAGCCAGAGCTATCAGAAAGAAAAGCAGTACTCACTCCCTTCTGAACACAGGCTACGCTCCCTCTTGCATGTTCTGCTCCAGGCTTCCCTCACTCCCAGGGTATTCTGTTTGCCCAGCCCTGAGGAGCCTCTCCCACACCAACTTCCAGACAAGAAGGGGCAGAGCTATAAGCAAAGAGCTCGCGGCTTGGTCAGGAGAAAAGGTGTCTGCAAGTGAAGGCCTCGAAGATGTCACACCCCTCCCAACCCCTCCTTATCTTGTCCACAGGGAGAAAGAGGAAAATAAACTCACCTAGCCTTGGCACTTTTCTCCCACATGGAGCCAAGCCCCAGTACAAAGCCTGGCCTTTCAATTTTCAATCAATCAGTCAGAACAAATAACGAACTGAACACTATATCTGAACTAGCATTATGTGGGACATGAAAATACAAAAAATAAAACATGATCCCTAGCTTCCAAAAGGTTATAGTTTTGGCAGCAGAAAATTCTAGCACCCAGGAGGCAGCGTGAATACTACTAATGCCCTCTCATTAGTCTCAGAGCCACACTCCCTCCAAAGGGCACGCAGGGGTTGCAGCCACTTCCTGACGGGAGTCAGGCCTTTGCTGGGTCCCCACTCATACATTCCTAGTGACTTGGGGGGATGGCCTTGGAGCCACCCAGCTCAGGGAAAGGCAAGCCAGAAACAAGCACTCAGTGCCCGTGTATGGGACCGGGCCATCTCTCTGTTCCTCAAAACACAGCCCGGTGCTTTCAGGCCAGGAGAGTGTGGTGGCGAAGAGAGGGGCAGGTGGAAGCAGGCTCTGAAATGGATGCAGGGCCTGCCTACCGACTCTTGATCCCTCAACCTCCCAGCTTCCCTATTTGCGCTCCTGACTCAAGACTGGAGGCTAAAGTTCCCAAGCCACTTAGCCCACTGTGAGGTCATACAGTGGGGATTACCAAGTCACCTCCAGGCTAGGCCGAACGGGAATTGAGCAAGTCAGTCTGAGAAAGATCCAGTCAGGGGATGTTCTCTGGGCTCTGCTGGGTCAACACCCATGAAGGGGTCCTGGGCAGGCGGCCCCCCTTCTCACCACATCGTATACATCTTGACTGATGGAACAGGTACCAAGAAGGGAGGCAGGGCTGAAAATCTAGCCTTGTGGCTATAAGCCTGCCATTACTCATGCCATGTTTGTGTGCTCTGAAATGCTTTCCCATGTCCGTAATGCTTTTCAGATCATCCTACACACTCGCTGTCACCTGCCTCACCCCAGCACGCAGAGAAAATGTGCTTTTCATGTGCACTTAGGTTTTGTTTTACTATGGTTCTCTTGAAGATTTTATTTATTTATTTACTTGAGAGACAGCGCTCGCACAAGCAGGGGGAGTGGGAGAGGGAGAAGTAGGCTCCCTGCTGAGCAAGGAGCCCGATGCGGGGCTCGATCCCAGGACCCTGGGATCATGACCTGAGTCGAAAGCAGATGCTTAACCAACTGAGCCACCCAGGAGCCCCGGTTTTGTTTTACTATTAAACACAATGACCAACTCATATTACTATAACATAGGTTGTGCTGGAAACTTATAAAAGACTTGGCTTTGTTGGCTCCCAGGGAAATCTGGGCTCTGCTCCTCCAAAGCCTACGTTCTCCAGATGTCAGCAAAAAGTTATGAACAGCTAGACGCTCACCAGCAGTAAGTGAGGCAAGAAAGGCCACTCACTGTATTTCTCAGCCTCCATGAACAGAGTCACTGGGAGAGGAGCCAAGAGGGAGGAGGCACCCTCAGAGACAGGATCATAACCCTCCGCCACCTGATGAAGCAGAGAGGTGGCCGGGGGGCTTGGGACAGGAGTGGAGAATTAGGTTCAGTATGAACAAGGACAGAGAGGAGAGTCTAGGAAGGGAGAGGTGTGGCTTCAGGACGGTTGGGAGGGCAAGTTTAACTGCACTCAAAGATGGCCGAAGATGGCAACCCTCTCGGGTCCCCTCCCCCTTCGGGAGCTTTGTACTATCACTTTACTATCGCTCAATAAACTTTGCTGCAAAAAAAAAAAAAAAAGGTTGGCTGAAGAAGCTCTAGAATTCCTCAGGGATGTAGAGCTGAACATGAATGCCTGCTTTTTATTAAAAAAGTAAGCAAGATACCTGAGTACACATCTCAGAGTAGGGAATGGGGAAAACACGAAGTATCTCACCAGTATACTCTACAGTAATCAGAACGGTGTTTGAGTAAAAGATCCGGGAAGGTTAGAACCAGGAGGTTCTAAAGAGAGGTACAAAAATAATAAATGGGTTAAAAGATAACAGATCTATGAATTCAAGTTCAGGGAACAGAGATTCTTCAGGAAGGAGAAGTGGCAGGGAGCAAAGGATTCTAAAATATGAGGGGTTTCAGCTCAAAGCTGGTGATAAGGAACTCTATCTTCTCTGCAATGAAGAGGAAATGGGTTTAAACTGAAGCATAAGAGATTTAAGGTAGACAAAAGGAAGGATTTCCTGCTATTGAGAGATGTCTTTAAAAATAGAACACATGTGGAGGAGGAAGAGGTTGAGCTGGCCAATTCTCAAGACCCGTCTGCCTCTGAGAGGGTCCAACTTCCACCAGCACCACAGCTCCATCCCACCCCGTATGTTCAATGATCCGAGTAACAATGCCAAGCTGTTCCATGTGCACATGGTGCTACCACTCTATGTGAGCCCTGTCAGGAAACATGGTGGCCATGCCTGCCCAAAACAGGGCAGGGAAAGAAAGAGGCCTTGACGAAAGGGTACAGCACCCGACCACTCTCTGGGGTCTTCCCCAGCAAAGCTCCAGTTCTCAGAAGAATTCCAGCCATCACACATAAAAGCATCGGGGGTAGCACGAGTCTCTCGGCAGAAGGACAGGAGGATCACCCCGGGCCCTGCTGGGTGAGGAGAGGCTGTACGAGCTGGTATACCGAGTGAGCCAGGGCAAGGGTGTGAGGCCCGGGCTCTGGGCCAATTCTATCACCGCCTAGTGAATGGCCTAGGGGCCATCATCACCCCTCCTCAGCCTCAACCTTCCTTGTCTGTATAATGAGAGGGTAGATGATAGGACTTCATGACTCTATGTCTGCAAAGGAGATGCTCAATAAATGCTTACTTCCCCCCTTTATGAAGAACACTAGGCTCAAAAACCTCTCTTCTCTGATTGCTCAGATATTATGGTCAAAAAAGGAACAAGAGCCTTGCCCTCAGAGTCAATTTTAGGGAAAGGGAGACATTTCTTTAAAGCACTTTAAAAAAAGTAGCTCTCTTAACTTAAAAAGGCAAAATGAGGCATGGGTTTTCTCTATCCAGACTCCATCCAGCAAGGCTGGGTGGGCCTCCGCACATCTTGTCTGGGTCCCTCCATCAACATCTGCTGAGCTCCCCCACCGCATAAGGCACTGAGGGGAAGGCCCACTGCATCACACCTCGAGATCCACATGGAAGTGTTGCAGCCCATCATGAAGTGAGTCCAAATGATTTTGTTACTACTTAGTACAGATAAAATGTATTTACTTTGTAAGTGTCTGTGTTAGAGCCAACTCAAGATGATGCCTACAAAATGACATTTGGATTCACCTGAATTTCAATATGCTTACTCAAGTGGAGACTAGGAGGTAGGGCCAGCCAGAAGCTGCCCATGGGAGGGCATCACACATGAGAATGTCAGTTTCTCACACATACAGACACGGCAGGGCGGGGGGGCGGGGAACAAGGCGAGAAGCATCGCACACAATCTGAGAATCACCACCCACCAGGGGTGGGTGAGAGACGACACATAAACCCATCAGAGAACGGTGAGGAAAATTCAAGAGCCCACTTATCATCACCAAGTTCCTTTAAAAGTCCATCCAGAACTGGAATGTAAAAGGAGGTGCCATGGGGCATCCTGAGGACTGAGCAGGTACTTATTATTCAGGCTCCAAGGAAGCTGGGCAGACCATCAACATGCCACTGCTCCATAGGCAAAAATTAAGATGCAGTCGCTCACAGGGTAGTTGGTGGGGCTGCTTGTCACTGACCTTCCGCCATTTGAGTTGAGACCTGCAGCCACAGTACCACCAAATCTGTCTCCCCATGACCCACAACAAAAGGACAGTTGGTTCTCTGAAAGAGCTATGGTACACGTCTCTCAACCCTTGAGGAAAAAATGAAGAGAAGTGGGATTTTCAGTCCTGACACTCTGGTAGGTAACATCAAGCCAAGAGGTTTCTTGTCTCCCCAGGACACCAAGGGCCCCTTTCGAATACAGGCCACAAAACAAACAAACAAACAAACAAACAACAACAAAAAAAATGTAGGTGTGAAAGTGGGGTAAGAAAGAGCCTAAGGACCAAGAGAATTTGGTATATGTGTATCAACAGCTTTAAAGCATTTTGCAGCCTTTTTGATTCTATAACCTCCATATCGAGAGACATAAAACACCAAACATTACACCTGTCAGGTGCTGTGCCCTGAACTATCTGCAGGCAGCTGAAAGTCAGTACATCAGACTTTTAACGACGTGAAAGTTAAAGATTAAAAACATGTTGGAACGCTTACTTTATGCGGTGCCAAAAATGTGTCTGTAACCTGTTAGGGGAGATGGGTGTGGAGCACCCTACGAGAAGGATGACGGCACTCACAGCGCAGAGAGAAGGCCAGGTCCCTGCCCGCCTGCCTCCCTCCCTGCCATCCTTCCTTCCTTCGGAGGGAAATGCCTCCTGAAATCTGACATGCTTTGCAACAGCAGTAGGTTAACCGCCCCAGAGAGTGAGGCTAGAACCACTGGAATCCTGGGCAGATTTCTGACGCCAATTCGGGTCTGCCACACGAGGCCAAAGCCACTGTTTTAGACATTCAAGTGGGCATGGGAACGTGCTTATAAAGACGAGGCTGCCAGGTCACATCCTGTATTCCCCCGAATTACTCCAATGACAATAAAAACCCACTGAAAGCAGAGACACTTTTGCAGGGCCTTGCCATTTGTCAATCTCTAGCTTAAGCCTTCATGGCTATGCCCAGTTAACTCTTTCTTGACAAGGGTTATCAAAAGTTTGCATCTCCCTACTCTCCCCTCTCTCTAGCAGAAAACTCATGTCACCGGTAAGCAATGTCTGTACCTCCTTTAACCTCCTCCACTTAACTTCTCATTTATGGCTGTACATGCAGATACACAAATGTGTATCTGATGTAGCGTGTTGCTTCTTTTTTCCAAAAATTGAAAAACTCACAAAGCCAAAGATAACATAATATACCTTGAATGGCATGTCCTACAGGTAGAAGCCAAAAAAAGAAAAAAAACCCTGCAAAATTATTTATGCATGAGTATTAAAATTTTCCTCAAAAGTTCCCAGGCAAATGGGTGCCTCTTTAATTTTCACCCTTACAATAAACTCTTCTGCAGGTTTTGTTTATTTTGAGGAAACATTTCACTTTTTTTTTTCAAGACATGAGGTGTGAATGATGCAAAACAGTATTTGGATATGTAAACTGAATTATTTGCATAATGTATTTCTAATCAGTGAGTATAAATTCTGGAGTCTGAGGAACTGAAATCAAGTGCCACAGAATTTTTAAAATCCAGATTATAAAAGCAAAGAGCATCGCCCTTCGGTGGAATAATATACACATTTGCATTCTGTTTATAAGGAGAAATTATCCACACAGACTTTTCTGAAGAATTTTAAGTAAGTGATGTTGATGTACACTGCCTTGTTCTGACTCAACAGTGGAGGCCTAAAGGTCCTAAGTTCACAGGCACAACCACAACCAAGCACCAAGGAAAGCAAAGACATTCGCCTCTAAAAAAGAAGACCTTCCCTCCCCACAAGCCCCATGTTGGTGTGCCTGCTGGACCTATGGGAGTCTGAGATAGAAAGCAGGACAGGGGAGCAGCCAGACCTTCCACCTATCCCACCCATCAAATCAGCTTGGTCACCATGCTGTAAAGAGCCTGAGATCATCTACACCCTCCTGCTGGTTTCCGTTGGTGTTTTCACGCAAGCTGAGCCCCTTTGCAGAAAAACAGTGACATGGATGTGCAAACAGTAGAAAGATTATTCCAGCTTTGTACACTCCCTTCTGTCAACAAGCACAATAAAACCAAGTCGGAGAGACAATTTGTCTGAACAAACATTTTTTGGGGAAGGGATGAAACACAGAGAAGAGAAAATAGGGAGGTGTACACGGTGGTCAGCCTCAGACAATGGCACTCTCCCCATCCCCACGACAGTGGCTCGTCAGGTCCTTCACTGCCCCAGAGTCACCTACAAGTTCAGCACCCCAATAGGTGCACATGGGAGCGCCTGCACAGAGTTTCTTGATGGTGCCAGGTTGCATTTCTACGACAGCTGGTCCTCTTGTCTAATGCCAGTGAAGCCAAACCAGTCTAAAATTTAATTTAATCTGCTGTAAACCCAAGTGTCAGGCACTTCGATGGCAGCTAAAAGCACTACTCTCAGATAACTGAGTGACACTTGCTAATAATAGCCTCTCCATGAAGTGAGCAAGAGTGGACATTTTGTGAAACCAGAGGGACCTCTGCCTGGGAATGGCTCGGTGAGGCTGGTCTCAGCTCCCAGGCAGCAGATGCGCACGAGACCAGGCCCACCACGCCTCTAATGAGACCAGCTGCCCTAGGGCCCCCAGTAACCTCACTTTCAAGCTAAGCAGCCACATCCCTGGCTTTTGCTGAACAGAACAGATGCCCCTTTACAGCTCTGCCATCATCGGCCTGCTCCCCCCATCTTCCAGAGGCTGTGCCCCAGAACTCCCTCCACTGTGCTTTGGTCCCCCTCTTCCTTAAGAGCATGGTCAGCTTCCTCTTGGGGAAACCATCTTTCTCAAATAGCCAGAGCTCAATGGCCAGAGGAAGGCCCAAGAAACTTATCTTCTTCAATACTGCCAGGTAAATGGGCATTTCCCACCTGCTCTTGCCAACACCCACTACAAAAAAAGGAGGCACTGGTGCTGGAACTCAATTAAACTCCACCTCCAACTCCTCTTCACATGCTGAAACAAATTTTGGCAGCTCTTTTCTTCCAGGAGAATGAAGCACAGTGAAGACACTAAGAAGAATCCCCCTTTATTTTTTTTTTTTAAAGATTTTATTTATTTATTTGAGAGAGAGAATGAGGTAGAGAGAGAGCATGAGAGGGGAAAGGGTCAGAGGGAGAAGCAGACTTCCTGCTGAGCAGGGAGCCCGATGTGGGACTCGATCCCGGGACTCCAGGATCATGACCTGAGCCGAAGGCAGTCGCTTAACCAACTGAGCCACCCAGGCACCCCAAGAAGAACCCCCCTTTAAAAGTGAACTTTCCAAATACAAGACTTGAGTTCACAAGTACTTTCTTCCCTAAAGGATACCTGTCCCCTCACTACCTCTGAGCTGAACCCTTGGCAAAGAAACAACATCCACTGAAGAAGGCCATTTTGCTCTTGAGCAGTCAGGCAGCACCTTAATTTTTGGGAAAATCTCACATACATACAGCAGTACAGAGAATGGTTTAAATCAACTCCCAAGTACACATCATCCAACTTCAACCACTAGCAACTCATAGCCAAATTTGTTTCATCTATAACTCTAAAACCAATCCTGCCCATTGGATTATACACATTAATTCTAGACATCCTATCATTTCATCACCAAATACTTCAGTATGTATTTTTAAAAGCTAAAGACTTTTTTTTAACCACAAAACCATTATCACACACTTTAAAAAATTAAAGTGACAATAATTCCTTATCATTAAATAGGGGAGTTACTTTAGACTCAGAAATACTTCTTTGCATCTAGGTCCTGCTTTGGAGGATCCCTTCCACCAAGTTCAAGACTAAAGCTGACAAGAAAAGCATTTGGAGAATCACACTCTCTAAAAAGGGTCATGGACCTTGTTTAAACCACCTTGCACTTCAGCCCAAACTCCTCCTTGCAGTCCCTTGCCCTATTGGAGGCCAAATACTCTCTCTGGGAGTCCTCCATGAGAGTCCTCACCCCTCTCAACATCCCCCTAATTCCTGAGTCTTCCTCGTTCTCCATTCTGTGGCCCATCACCGCTTTAGGCGAGCAGGTACATTCCCAGTGTTCAGGACTGGTATTTATTTTTCTTTGAAGAACGTGTTCTCCTGGACAGTTCTGCACAGAATTCATTCACAGAGCATGTCTTGGATATACAGCTGACTAGATATGTCAGTTATGTTCCAAATGGGTTTTCACAGGTCAAGGTTCTGCAGGCAAGAGCAAATACTATTTTTAGACAGGATAAGGTCACAATGCTTTTAGAGACAGTGAGGTCTACAATAAAACCTATTGATCAGCCTCTGGAACTAGTGCTCCAGAGAGACAGAGATTGAAACAAAAATTGCCTGGCCATTTTCTCTGTAGACTCAGTGGGTAAAAGCTTGTTGGACTTAATATCTTTCAGGATATAAAATAAGTAAGAAGTAACTGTGCACAGATTACTGAGGTCCATTTAACCAGATGCAGAGGGGGGTCAGGAAACACTCTCATGGAAGAACTCTGCAGAGGGGGACTTAGTGGCAACAAGTGTCACCGCCACCAAGAGAAAGACCAGCCTCCTCAGCTCTGCGAACACAAAGGGGACAGACTACCATCCAGGATTTCAGCTTGAATCAGAAACTGTGCCCCTCAATCCAGGTCTATGTGAGCAACCGACCCTGAGAGAGAAACAGCATGAAACAGATTGGCCTAAGCTGGAATTTAATGAAAAGAGGTATTCATATGGATGACTTTTTAAAACTTTTGTATTAACTTAATGGTAAATCTGAAGATCTTCCCACTCTCTCACTCCTTCTCTCTCTACCTATATATAGAGTGCATGTACATACGTGTGTATATATATATATATACACACACACACGCTATACATATACACACTCTAGATATATATACACACATTATATATATGTGTACATGTGGTACATATGTATAAGCATGTGTGTGTTACATCTTGGGATGATCGTTTCACTGTATTTGGAGGGGTTTTTTTTTTCCCCAAAGAGATAAGTCTTTTATAGGTGTACCACACGAGACTCCAGTAAGAAAAATCATTCATTGCCACTGAAACTTGTTAGAAATCATACAAACACACAGGAGCCCAAGCAAATGAATCATGAAGGCACAAAAAGCCACTGGAAAGTTATTTAACTAGCCTGACAATTCATGAATTTACCCAGGTAATAGCAACAAATCCTAAATAATTTATTTAAGTCAAACAGGAGCTTTAAGTAAAGACATTAATGTAAGGGACTATCACATCTTAAACTTCAGCTGGAGATCTCAAACTTTGAAGTCAATTATGTCCCCACAACTACCTCTACATCACCAGTGGTGCTTGATTGTTTTGGAGATGCCGGATGACAGGACCTCATGTGAAAACCTGTAGGGTATCTTCATTTATCATCTGCTCCAGTCTCACAGCCCAGCTCGCAAACAAAATATGCCATGGTAAACATAATCCATATATCACATTGTGACACAGCTGACCCCATTAGTGAGCCAAGACTGTCCTAGCGGTAGCATCCTATCACACATTAACAATACAATGCTGATACATTTGCACAATACAGTGCCGGGTTGGGGGAGAAGAGAGACTATCAGGCTATGAATCCTAAACTTCGTATCTGAATACATATTTTGTCACCTATCTCTTTGGCATGAATGCTATTGTGCTTTTTGTTCAAGTAATAACCGAAGGAGAAAGGGGTACCTCTGGGTGGCTGCCATTCATTCAGTCTGCCCGTTATCTTCCTTTGGGTTGAGTCAGGGCTCAACTTTTTCCTTTTCCCTGTTTGGTTTTTTTAGCATTTTGTTTTGTTTTGTTTTTCTGCCACAGACAGAAGAGTAGGCAAAATTTGAAACAGCTGATTATCAGTGCCCTAATAGAGCACTCCTAATAAAAATCCCCAAAACATTATAAATTAAAGAGGCAGTAATTTAAATAAATTGCTTTTTTATGGAAGCTATAGATCTCAAGAGTGCCTGAGTTCTACAAGGAACATGTATCCCACAACTGGTTCATTTCCCCCTTCCTCTTAGCACGTGGGATAATAAAAGAAAGTTTTAAATAATCATTATCCAAAGGGTAACTTTGAATGTTGTTTATCAGCATGCTTCTGAAAACATCATTTTATATCTAATTCCATGCCATGCATAAATGGTATTTGCTGGACAGTGTGAAAAACAGAAACATCCGTGCTAAAAGTCAATGGTAAACACCAAGTTTAGAAAATGGATTGCAAAGATCACATGTCCCAGAACAGGCCATATGCTTTTACCTACATGATGAATAAAAAAAGAACATTTTCCCTCAATTTATGCTGTCTTCAACACTAACAGAGGGAGAGTTCTTCTAAACATGTTGCATCGGATGCCTTTAACAAGCAAGAATTTGTAACTCCAAGAACTCAGCATATGTAGGCTATGTCCATACAGAGAAACCAGCTTTTGGGGGAGGAAAAAGGAAAATATCACTGAATTCAGTCAGTTAATTGAATTTAAAATACCTGGTTGTTTAAATTCAACTGATTTCTTTGTCAAACGTATTTCTATTTTGACATAGCTACAGTTGCCCAAAAAAGCAAGCTTGGAGAAAATATACATTACACTCCTTAGAGTTTATATTAAAAAAAAAAAAAAAAACAGCTTGCAACAATTAAAAGATGGAGAAATCTTGTAAGGCTGGAAACTTCTGTGAATTATCACCATTCCATTATACCATGCTTCAGTTTTGCTTCCAGCAATTTGAAAGTTGCTCTTAAGCTTTCTGCAGAGGGATTATGAGCCCAACCCTTAATCTCCACCGTAGCTCCTACCTTTGAGGCAAATAAAGAAAATATTCTGCCCTCTCTTGCAGGCGAGCCCCATTCAGCAAGGAGGTTCCAAAAAGAGGAGAAAGGAGAGGAAGCAGGGAATCTCCCTATGGTGTTCAGAGTACACTGGTACAGGACGGGGGCTTGGAGATGCACCCACTCCAAACTACCCATTCTACAGACAAGGAAACTAAAATGAAGGGAACCCAAAGTCTCACTGCTCAGAGTTAGAACCCAGGCACACTGGTTCCCAGACCAGTATCTTCCCGCTATCATTAGAAGTCAAAATTTGGTTCTAGAAAAGTCCCCAAAGACCTCTCACTTAATCCCTACCCCACCCTCCCAACCCATTTTGGTCATTTTTCCACTGCCTTCATGGAAGAGTAAGCATCTAGTTCTTGGGTCTTCACAAATTTTTATGTTCTGTTTTTGTCTTACTTTATTGTTTAGTGATCAAAAATAGTTTATCATAATGCTCTCAAATGCATTGTCTTCCTATTACAGGCAGAAAATGTTATCTCCTAAATGGCAACAGGGCTGGAAATAAGGATGACTTTGTTTTTATTTTTAAACACTACAGTTTTTTCTATGATGATGATTTCATATTCTAGGTACAAAAGAGGTAGGGTTTCTCTCACCCTTAACTTCTGCAAAATCTAGATTGACTCAAATTCGAATCTGGTTGAAAATCCCATATTTGAGGATGATGTATTCTAGCAGAAAGCTCTGGATTGGCTCTATTTTGCTTTGTCTTCCCCCCAAAAGATTTTTAAATAGTTTTCATTTTTAAAACAAAGATTTCAACTTTGGATTGTGCCCATGCCAAAGTCTCTATACATCTAATCAATCAATAAATAAGACAAACAAAGCAGCATATGTTTATCCTGTACATTTGGGAAGTGTACATTAATTACTGCAGATTGTCTCCTGTGCATCCCCCCCACCCCCGTCACAGACAGCAGGGCTCAAAAGGGTCCGCAAAATAAAAATGTATGGGGTAATTAAATGGATATTTATAATTAGAACTTAATAATTTGCATCAGGGACAAATGAGCTCTGATTTTAATCTGCAGCGCATTTAGATTAGCCCGAAGATAGTGTAATTTGATGGTTTATAGGCCTCCTCTTGGATTATGAAATAATACCAAGCCTTCCAAGACGGCGCGTCTGTGTCAGGAGTGTGTTAAAGAAGAAGATGCGATGAAAATGTTTGACAACGTGAAAGCAGCCATAAATTACATGACAACTGTGTAAAAGTCATGATGAAACAAATAAAGGGCTGACCTATAATGCGTCTGATTCATTGTGACACACACAACTCCCTGCACTAATCTCTGCCCAACCAACGCATTCTTAAGCGGGGAACTACTTAGCACCGGGAACGTTGTAAATTATCACTAGTCAACAGCATTGATTTTTAGTCGACATTTCAATCAGGTTGAAGTAGAAATACTACCCAGCTCATCCAACAGCCTCTTAACCAGTCCGCTGCCCCTCTGCGGTCTCCTCAGTTATGGCTTTGTTAAATTTCCATTGCTCTCACCATTCAAAATTTATTATAGCGTTGCCACATCCAGGCACTTGGCCTGAAGGGTCACCGGCCTGCCTCTTGGGACATTAAATTCGAGCTTACCTTAATGAAGGCAGAACCAAAAAAGAAAAAGAAACAAAAGGCCACCATCAGAGAGCTGGCCTGATTTTCAAGGGAATGGGGAGAACACGAGAGGGGAAAAATAGGGCCTCGAAAGCAATGGTGTTCCTTTTATCATTTCTGCCTTTCAGCCTAGGAATAAAACTCAGAGCTTCCCTCCTGGGGTGATAGGGGAAGACTGCTGCAGTCCTGACCTGGGGGCAGGCAGACACAACATGGAGAACCAGGGGAAGAGGCGAGGGCAAAGGAAGCAAGGATCCAGTCCCAGGGCAGAGTGAGAACTGAAGTGTAAGGCTTGGAGTTCTTCACCCACATGTGTTCTCAGCAGCCACCCCCACCCCCATTCCCACCTCAGAAGACCTCCTGGATCCAGGCCCATGACAACTACTTGGTGGTGGATCTGATCTGAACAACCTCCTTGGTTCAAATGGAATAGAAGAGCATAAAAGAGTGAGCAGAACTCCCAGCCAACCCTCATCACTGCTGGAGGCAACTCTTCAGGTCTCCCATCGGACTCCTGCACACAGTAGGTGCCTCCTAACTACCCAGTGGACTCTGAAATTATATCAATGGTGGTCCATGGTGGCCCAGCCAATTCAAAAGAATGGGTGATAAAAAGGAAAACCCTGACATTTGGTTTTGGAATACATTATGTAATCCGTCTGCAATGAACCTCAGGTCTTGCTTCAGCAAATATTAATGGAGTCAGAGCAGCCTGCAGAGTGATGAGGGGAGGCCACCATGCACTTGAAAACTTGCCTCAGGGAAAGCCACATGTGGATCATATGGAGTTGGTGACTGTAGTTTCCATTCAAGAATTTTCTCAGGTCTCTTAGCCCGCTTTCTGGACTTGCCTTACCACAGCACTTGTTCAGCCAATAATGAAAACCTCCTAGAAGCAGATTATTACCCCGCAGCACTCCCAGCGCACACATGTGCGCGCTCACGGGCATGCACACACACACACACACACACACTCTCCCGCTCAGAGCATAATTCTGATGCTCTCCGCCCTTTAAAGGTGTGGTCAACGAAGCGAATGCCAGAGAGAAAGCAGAACAGAAATGCTGGAAGACAGGGTTCACCAGCCCTTAAAAGTCCTCGCTTGGTTTCTTGGTCAGCCTACTGCTATCTCCTAACTGAGTCACGCGCAAATAATAAAACCTCCTTCCTGTTCTTCACAGGACCCTCGCCCCATGTCTGCCTTACTCTGGACAGATGGAGAAGTGACTACTTGCAAAGCAGAATTCCTCACATTGCAACTCTTTCCAACAGCTCCAAGGCTCCGCCAATATGCCCAGGACAGCCGCCCAGGAACTGGATGAGAACATTCTTCTCTTTCCCAGAAGACTAAAAAACTTGACCACAGAACCCACAGGAGGGCCAACCATCCAGCACCAGAGCTTCCCACCCAACTGGTGCCCAGCTTCACTGCAGAAAGCTGCTAACATTTTGAGGAGGTGACAGAGGATAATGACTGGAAGCCGAAGGATTAAGCCCCTAATGACTGTGACCCCTCAGGGAAGTTATTTAACCCTTGGGGAGGACCAACTGCCTCCTCTACCAAATGGGGTTAATAGGACCTCCTTTCTGGGTTTGCTGTGGAACGGAGAGACAATGCGTCAGATACATAGTATAGCAATGGCAACTCTCTGAGTGCATCCTGTGTAGCAGGTAATTTATGTGCTTTCTCTCATTTACCCCTCGCACCCACCTTATGAGGGAGGTGCTTTGGGTTATCTGCATTGCAGAGAGGTTAAACGCTTTGCCCAAACTCTCCCAACCAGTCAGTGGTGAAGCAAGAATCTGAACCCAGAGTGACTATGTCACATACCCAGGCATACTCTCCTGGTGATGCAGCCCATGTCTCTAGGGAGAGAGGCCAAGCACTGAGGGAGCTGCCAATGGGGAGAAGCCCCTCCAATCACCCCACCTCACCAGATCTACAACGGCTACTCAACTGTTCCCACCCAACAGCGCCTTGCCCACAGGCTCCAGCAGGGGCCCACCCTGAGGCAGAAGGAGGCTCTGAGCCCATTCGAACCCCCCCCTGCCCTGCTCACCTCTCATCCCAAGCTACTAGCCCCACACTGTGAGGAACTATGTTGAGACCCCAGTTCTTATAGGAGAGAAAAGTGCTAAGCCATGAGTCAGAATCATAATAATAACTGGCTTTTCTCAGGTGCTTACTGCATACCAGGCAAGCGTTTTCATGCAATGCTAATGATGTCCCCATTGGGGGGAGGGGGGTCCTGCAACTCCCCCCATGTTACAGATGAAGAAATGGAAACTCAGAGAGATGAAGAAATCTGCCCAAGCTCACACAACTAGAAATGGCAGCATTTCTTCACCATTTTATTTCATGTATGCCCAGAAGCTGAAGAACAGGGAGAAAAGGAAAGGAGATAAACATATTTTTAAGGGCTTATTTCCCCCTCTTTCAGCCCAGCCTTCCCCCATGTTACCACGCAGGTTAAAAAGCACACAGGTAGGAGTGAAAACAGCATCTAACGGGCTTGGCTGAATGTTTTGGGTTATCTGTGGGATGCGCCCAGAGGCCTCCATATTTTCCCAGTTTCTATTTGCTACTAGATAAGGAGGAGAAAAAGTCCACCTCCCTGCTGAGGTTTCAGCCTGGGGAAGTAAACATGATTTTATCCCATTTTATGTGGCTGCTCACAATGGTGCCTTTTCAAGTCTATGATGGGAAAAAAACATCTTTTATTGTGTGAACTGCATTTCGGACAGGCCCCCAAACTACTTGGAAGCCCGGGTGTCCCCTAGGTAGAATGCTACGAACCCAGCTTTGGCGCAAGCAGCTCCTCTGGTGGGAACCAGAACATACCCCCCGCCAGTAAGTAACAGGGAAATTCAATTACCTCGCCACTTGTGGCAGGAGGGCAAAGACGGCACATTAAAAGAGCTAAAAATGTCAGGAAGTTATTGGGCTGATGACTCTTGCTTGCCAACACTCATAAGTGAATGCATAATGTTATAATAAACTAAAACACACAGAAACAGACCAAAGAAGATAAGATAATTGAGAATAAAACAAGCCCAGACACATGGGTTTGCCATCAGCCCTGCACGGGAAATGCGGCGCTTCCAACGGGGGCACTTTTCCCCCCACCCTGGCCTTTCCTGGGCCTTGCTGGTGTATTATCCTTCCAAGCCACCAACAGTCTAGTTCACAGCTCTTGCCCAACAAGAAATTTAACTTCAGCCATTTAAAAAAAAAAAAAAATTCGTTCGCACCAACTTCCTACCTGCACGCAGGCCCGCAGGCCCGCACGCCCCGCCCCGCCCCGCCCCGGCTCCGCACACACGTCGGCCCCAGC